>NC_053170.1:8103745-8703745 GCF_016835505.1 Polypterus senegalus | reverse complement strand
TGCCTGTTATTTTAATAGCTGAGAAGCAGTTTATTTTAATAAAATGGCTAAAGCAGTCCAAATCCAAACTCTGCCTTAATTCAAAATTTGTTCTGGATTTTCTTTTTTTAAACGGCTTATGGATGTCACAACCATAACAACTCTTCTATACTTTCAAGCAGCAATGAGAGAGTTGTGTTATGGGCACAGGACCCTTCTGATCAGATTAAACATATGAAAAAAAGAATTGCTTTTCTGTAATGTTTGTGATAAAATATAACGTCTTGTACAAGCAGATTTTTCCTGATGATTTATCGTTTTAATACCGTACACTGCATTATGCAGCTTCTTGCAGCGTTTTCATGAACTCCTGAGACTCTGCTGTTTTAATAGCTAAATGACCAGTTGACAGATCAGCCGGGCTGGAGAAGAGCACTTTCAGGTGTGAGCTTCAACTTCATACTGCTTTGCGTCCACTAGTGGGGGTTGAGCAGGGGGCTATGATTTACTAACATGAACGTCATTGGAAACTGGGCTTCTGCCAAGATGAAAGCAGTTCCACACTGACCTCTGTGAAGATTTTCTCTTTGAGACGTTAATCCCTTACACCTGTCTGTAGCGATTCAGAAATTTTTAAATGACCCCCCCATTTTGATAATGTGCATTATCGCTGGATTGCAGTATATTTTCTCCTCAGTATGTTTGATCCTTACCAAAAAAAAAACATGGATGCAAATTACCAGTTTATTGTATTTTTATTGTCTTACTGTTTTCACCCTACACAAACTCGCAATGGCTATAAAAAGTCTTTTTTCCCTAGTTAGACTTTTTTTTTTTTTGTTTTTCCATACTACATTGTGGGCTCTTAATTTAATTGATTGCTATTTTTTGTTATTGATGAACGCACTTCACAGTGAAAGCAGAATTCTACAAAATGTTCTAAATTAATCTTATAAGTAAAAAAGACTCTGTGTTTCTCTGGCAACAATAACTCAGTATCTACTGAAAATAACAATTTTATGACTATATTCAAGACAAATGTGGGCAGCGCAGTGCGAAGTTTGAGCAGAATTGGCATGTCTGAAGATTGCTAAAGTCATCCATCATTGTCGGCAGTGAGTTATTGGAGCCTTACCGTGTTATTCAGAACTGTTTGTTAGAATGTGACGAGTTCGGGTGGGTCTAAGTCAAGATGTACATCAGTATGACTAACAGGAATATTATATTTTCAAAGGGATCCTGGCAAAGTTAGATAGCTGCAAAGTTGTATAACATAGCAAAACGAGCATCTGAAAACTATAATCTATATGCTGTATCTGCAGTGGCGTATAAAATAAGGAACGTCTGAGAAGTCATGGTGTTATGTTTGCCTGCAAGTGTGTATATCTAAGATCAGTCTTCATTCTTTAGATCAACATAAAATCATTTTCCTTTAAGATAAATGACCAAGTACATCATCTTAACTATGTATAGTTCAATGTTAAGTTCCTGCAGCCCACACTGGCTATAAGGCAGGAACAGAAGTGAAATCAGATGCCAGCCAGCCAAGCAGTCGCATGGCACAAATGCAGTCATTCACACACACACCTGTACCAGGCCAGCTAATCTATCACACACAGCGTCAAAATACTGGAGGTCCTGGACAAGAAGGATGGTGTCAAATCCGGTCTCCTCGACCTGTGAGATGTATGGTGTCTGTGATAATTAGAAAGATGCTTGGTTTCTTAGATAACTGTTAGACCAACAAAACAAAAAGGCTGCAATCCCCATTGCAGTCTGACTTTGAAATGAGCATAAAAGAAGATGGGAACCGAAACTCAAGTAAAGAGGGAATTGGCTGGGCTTGGTGAAGTGGAATCGCCATGCGCTGGCTTTGCTTTTCAGTGCATATCAGGAGCATTTAACTTGTGCATTAAGGCCATGTTGGAATTTAAGCTCACAACCTGGAGCTTTCATTTCTAAATCCATGTTCAGCGCTGTCAACTACTGTACATTGGAAATGTGAATATCTGAATAAAAAGTGTGTGTGTGTGTGGGCACAGAAGGGGGGGGGGTGGAATAGTGTCACTGTGAGAAAGTAGAGGCGGATCTCTATTTATAGCAAAGTACATAGTGTGAAAAAAGCTGCTTGAAACCTAGAGCTGGGTGCATGTAAGCGTTTCATTTTTTTTACATGTAAATCTATTGATTGAGTTTTTCATGTAAGACTCAAAAGGATAAAGAAACAAAACAAAGACACCCTTTTATCACAACAAAAGGAAAGATCTTGAGGGAAAAATCAGGCAGGTGTGCTGGGGTTGGGGGAGACACTGCAAATCTTCTGCTGGCAGAGGGTGATATTCTGTCAGTAACGCAAAATATTTTTAAGCCATTTTAACAAGCATTCAGTGCCAGTTAAGGTCTGAGAGGGGTCCCAGAACAATAAAAATATATGTGGAGACTTTGAATTAACCCCTGATTCCCCAGTACTTAGTTGAGGTTGAGCTTTTTCAAATAAATTTTATTGTAACCCAAAAAAAAAATGGTGTATAGGGGTTAAGGGTTTTTGGTCAGCAGTTTGCGGAACCTGGCCCACAGTTGATTGTCATCATAAAATGTCCTATAATAATGAACCCTGAGATACTGACTGACCTTCATTGGTTGGCTTCCTCCATGCCTCTAATTGTTGGTATGTCTCCAGCAGGGGGCACTTGCTCACTGGGATTGTGTTTTTGTTGTTTTTCTTTTGTAGAAATGCAGGACATACTTGAACCTGTATATGTAGTCCCTTCAGTGACCGTGCCAGACATAATCAGACAACAGAAATGTGGTAGACAAAGTTGTTATATGTATGGACTGTGCTCTTCTAAGACTGAAATAACACTGTGCACAGTGAAGCTGCTCTAATCTCTCACGGCCACTGGCTGAAAGTGAAGGGTCAGGCCTGCTGTAATCAACCGAGATCCCTGCCTAATAGAAATGTCCTTAACACAGTTAGGCTCACATGTCACAATTAACAAATAGTTATTTTTCACTTCTGGTTGCATGGTGTTATCAAGTGCATCGATACAGAAGTGAACAACAAGGCTCATAGTGATTGCTTGTTGGTGTCCCAAAGTATGTAGCGGAACAACAACATCATTTATTTCTATAGCATATTTTTATACAAATGATGTAGTTCAAAGTGCTTTACAAGATGAAGAAAGAAAATGATTAAAATAAGTTTAGGCAATACTAACTATGCCTTGCAGTTAGGAGACCTGGGTTCGCTTCCCGGGTCCTCCCTGCGTGGAGTTTGCATGTTCTCCCCGTGTCTGCGTGGATATCCTCTGGGTGCTCCGGTTTACTCCCACAGTCCAAAGACATGCCGGTTAGGTGCATTAGCGATCCTAAATTGTCCCTGGTGTGTGCTTGGTGTGTGTGCGCCCTGCGGTGGGCTGGCGTCCTGGCTAGGATTGGCTCCAGCAGACTCCCCCGAGAGCCTGTGTTAGGATATAGCGGGCTGGAGAATGACTGACTGACAATACTAACTAACAAAGAATATAGTAAGGTCTGATGGCCAGTAGGACAGATAAAACAAAACAGTCTTGGAATTTAAAAGTAAATCTGATAGCATATTGTGCACTTCCTGATGAGCTCACACTGGCCATTGACATTAATATAAATATTTTTAATCCAATAATAAAAATTTTTGAAAAACAAAAAATGCAGCTATAGTTTAGTGAGATGACAGTAAACAATATATCCCTAAAAAATCGTGCCATTCTTAAAAAAAAATATTAGTGTAGCATTAACCCAGTTTGAAATATTGGGGCAACAGAGCACATCCCTGCAGCACTGGGTAGGAGGCAGTAACCAACCCCTGAAGAAGGACCAGCTCAGACACACACCGACACTCTGCACTAATATAGGGCCAATTTGGAATCGGTGGTTGAACTAAACTCTGCGGACGTGGGAGGAAAGCCACACTGATACAAACTTTACACCAACAATGACCAGGTGCCAGTTTTGAACCCAAGAGGCTAAGTACTTGTACTAACCTTATTGCTGAACAACAATCTATTGTTTTAAAGTTGTTTGAATGTCTGCTCCTGAAGAAGGATGGGAGATTCAGAAACACATCAGCCTGAGAGATATTGCTAATTGTTAACCATTGAAGCGGTTAACTGTTAAATTCAGTTCATTTTTTTTTTAACTTCTTGGCTTTAATGTTTTAAACGTGCAGCAGATGAGCTGACAAATGGCAGTTGATGTTTTGTGTTGTAGGTTCTGGTCCTTGCACGATGATTAATCAGAATTACGGTTCTTCACTGATTTTTAAGTTCCTTGATTTGTATTTTACTCTCATGCCTTTGACTTATGAATTCTGTGATCCTGAGTTCCGTTTGATCTTATTTAAAATAACATTTGTTTGTGTGTGTGATTGTTTGGTCATGTTTTTATCATTTTTTTTAACTGTGTATTTTCTTTTTACATTACAAACTACGGCTCTCTCTCCTGTTTAAGCACATATTTGATGTAAACGACACAATGCTTATGAGACTTTTGTGCTTAAGATGTCTACATAAATTCCACAAATAAACTCCACAGAAAAATTAGAGACAATTCGGTGTCCTTTTTTTTCTGCATCACTAGGGGGCTTTGTCCCCTGTTTGCTTCGCTTGCCAAGCCCCCGACCTGCGCTACGCACCAGCCACTTAACATCTCTGCTGCTCGAGTGTGTGGATTTCACTTTCACCAAACAACAAATCTTTTAATTCTCACAGATATGCCTCTTCATTGAAAGGAAACACTACTTTGCTCTGATGGCAACACGAAATTGGATCATCTACAAATCTGCACCTTAAAGTTGAATGAAATCTGAACAATGTATATTCAGATCTGTTTTCGTCGTTCTGTTATTTCACCAAATAATAATTTCTGTTTGTTTGTGCTAATGTGATCTTTACTATCATTTTTTTTGAGACTTTCTAATTTTCATACTTACATTATCTCTAACCTGCACTGCATGTGTACCGCGCCAACGTTTTTTAATTCTTTACGACATTCTACTTTGTCATCTACTCTTTGTCTTTTATTTCTGGCTCCAGGCCTGGTTAAATCTCTTGGCACAAAGCCTTATCTCACGGGACATGAAAGTATCTCTCTGAAAAAGTCACATCTCATCCCAGGCTAAAAAGTCTCATCTTGTCCCAGGATTTTTTTATTATAATAGAGAGATATTTTTCTTTTATCAGTATTTGAATACTGGCCAGTGTTTGATACATTTTGCTTCTTTACTAAATGAAAGCTAATGTTCTGTTAGCCTGCAACATAAGACATCTGACGAACAAGAGGGGGCCATTCAGTCCATCAAACTTGTTTGTTTTGCTAAGTTGTCCCAATGTCTCATCCAGATTCTACTTAAAGGTCGTCAAGTTTCCTGCTTCAACTACATGTTTCAGTAGTTTGTTCCAGAAACATATTAGATTGAGTCTTTTTTTATGGATAGATGAACTATTCTCGAAACATATTACAATGTAGTGTTACATACTGCGGTCTTTGGATCTGTTGTTAAAAGAGGAGTGCTTGGTGAATGATTGGAAATGAGTACCCAGAGTCTGAGAAGACATTGGCATGAGAAGACATTGGCAAAAAAAAAAGATGTCCAGCTTCAAGGGCTGCATTGCTTTACTGGAATGGGCCTGACTATGGGAAAGCCAAAAGTTGAAATCCTTAGATTCCAAACATATACTCCCTACTTTGCTGTTTTTTTTTTAAGATTTGCTCTTGTTATTGGCTCCTTTCTCTTTCACTTGGGCAGAGGTTGAATTCAGTTTAAGTTTGATTTGATTATATAGAAAGTTATTTTCTTCAAATAAAAACATTTTTGAAGGACTAAAATGTCCACAAGAGTTGAAAATCCAAAGGGTATGTTACTTTATTTATAATAGAAGGTGTAAGGAACAGTAAGTAGAGAGCCATTACTGGGATTCTAAAGTTTTAAAAGTTGGAATAATGGAGATGATGGTTCTCAGTCAGTGGTTATTTTCTGAACAGAATCAAAACTTCACCAGCTGCCAGGTTTGTTTTTGAAGTTTAGAAGATATTAGTTCATGGTTTCTTATGCAGCTGTATTTAGTAGATGCGGTCTAGCTGATGAAATATCGCTGTCTTCTGGCCACGCACTTGTATCAACAGCATAAGCTTGTATTGAAGTCTTCATCTTGGTGGTATTAGGCAGTTGAGTTTGGACTAAAGAATTCTGAATTAGTGGCAGCATAGTCAAAAAATATATTGTATGATCAGTAACCTTTTTTTATATTAAAGTGAACAGCAGCAGATTTAGCTCAAATCAAAATGTTTAGCAATACTGAATAACCTGATGAAACACCAACTTCACATTGCGTCCTTGTAAATGCATTGTCCATACCGGTCACCACCAGGCATGTAGTGTGCCAAGAAAAGCTCTGCCCGTAATACCCTTTGAAACGAGCTGCTTCTCACCACAAAATGTTAATAGACACTGAAGGAGGGATGAAGGTGCCCCATTCTGAGATGACTCACAACTTGTGCTCCATGATAAGCTTAACCAGCTACAACCTTAACTTATAATAACGGGTTTCTGAAAATGGACAGATGAGGACTGATTTAGATCATTTATATTGGGTGGAATGCCTAGAGGGGGCCTTGGAACCCCTGCAGATTTTGTTTTTATTTTGTTTTTTTCTGTCCTCCCTGGCCATCGGATCTTACTTTATTCTTTGTTAATTAGTATTGCCTAATTTCTAATTTGTAAATTTTTCATTTTTCTTGTTAATTAGTATTGCCTATTTGTTATATTTTTTCCTTTTTCTTTCTTCATCTTGTAAAGCACTTCAAGCTACAGCATTTGTATATAAATGTGCTATAGAAAAAAATGTTGTTGTTGTAAATGATTTTATTTTAAGGCAAACTAACTGTAACTCCTTCTTTGTTATAGTTAATCTACATGATTGCAGTATATTTTAGTATTTAATAATTACTGATTTTTCTTCCACCTCAACTGCTCATCCAGTCCTCCACTTGCACTATTAGACCACACTTTGGCCCTCCTTGTCACTCCATCTTCATCTGTGGGTGATTATTTTCCTGTGGCATCCCCTTTTAGTTTATTAGAGTAGGAGAGTTCATTAAATAAGGTATGGCACACCAGTGTTGGACACCTGAAATCTCAAGGCAGGGAATTTTTCATCTTATAGGATAATGGCACTAGGAACATTTGCATTGTCTTCTTCATATGTAAAGTCTTTAAACACTAGGGTAAGTGAAGTCAGTACAGGGTACAGCAGAACCAGTGGCAGAGTTATGTCCTGTGGGATGCTGTTGAAAATCTGGAAATGCGTTACATTTATGGAGGTGGCATGTGTAATAAGTAGGGATTGCAGTGCCAACAATGGGCATCAAAAAATCTCCACAGGAGCATGTGGTCATTTAGTCAGAAGTCTTTTCTTGAAGTGGTTAGTAGCAATTGTATGGTGTCTTAAGAGAATTAGGCTTAGTTAGAACTCAATTAAAATTAGCCGCAAGAAAAACCCAAGAAAACTTTCCTTGCAAACAGGCCATTTGTATTCACCTAATATTCAAATCAAGTTTCCCATTTATGTGTACACAGTACAATGAGATTCTTAATTGCATGTGTCTCACAGACCAGTGTTAGTAATATAATACCAACAATAGACAATAAATAGAGTGTCACATTTAATACCGCTTTAGACAGTTCATAAAAGAAAACAAATCCAGTCTGTTAATGTATAAGGTGGTCCAGATCTCATTATGCAATTTTCATTACGCTATAACTTATTAAGTTTATTACATAGAAAATCACCTGAAAAATCCCAGACCATCGAGAAGTGTGCGAACTGACAACATGAAGAATCGCCTTTGCGCCGAACTGGAATCGTCCCCACATAAATCAAAGTCGTCCAGACGATCTGGGTCTGCATAATTAGATCTGGACCACCCTGTAGTTGCCAGTATAAGAGGCTGCTGAGGGGTCTTATGACCAGCAGATAAAAGGTGTTCTGATTGTACTGGGGTCCTGTGTTATTTGACACATTAGAAAAGGGATAAAAATGACCGTGTAGCATAACGGAGGTCCTGAGTAATACAGTTTGACATCCTAAGACAGTATGTGTTCTATATGTTCTCAAAAAAAGGAGCCTTGTGGCAGTGATATTCTGAGTCGACTTTACCATTCTCTGTATTGTCCTGTGGTCCTATGATGGGCAGGTACAATGCCAGGATGTTATGCAGCTAATGTGGGCCACTCTACTGTGCACCTCTACACGTTATTGAGCATAGACAGAGATTTCTGGGTATCTTTAGTCTGCGGTCCAAGAAAGTAAAGACATTGGCGAGCCCACTTTACAGTATATATCCAATGTCCATTTTGTGTCTTTTGTCATTGCAAAACATTGCAGATTGAGATTTAAAATTTTGTAATGTGTTAAATGGTAACTTATTCCATGACTTTGTGAGTGGGGCAATACTTCCTTATTTTTAAGAAAACCTTCCCCCAATGGCATTATTCTACACCCCCCAAATTCTTGCTGAAAATCTAATTGTCTGTCACCCTCACAATTTTTTTGGGTCAAATTTGTCCCATTTTTTGTGTTTGAAATCTGTAAAATCACCCGAGAGCTCATCTGATGAGGATGAAACTCTGTAACATTTTCTGCATTCTACCATATTAATAAATAGTAAAAGAAACATAAACATCCATGATATGTACAGCTTCTAAAAAATGTTTACCTTGCCATGTCTTTTGAGTAAATTTTAACTCACTATTAATTTTAATGGATTTTCCATTGCATTTTGGGACGTTTGTTTGTCTACAGCCTATTAAAACATCCTAAATGTCATCTTTTGAGTTCACAATCAACCCTGACTCTTGACTTTAGAAAGAGTGAAAAAAAAATTCCAGATGCCACATGTATGGACAGCTGCTCCTCATTTTGAACACAGCCGCGTCCTTTGGGTTGGATTTTCTCCTGTATTTAGGGTAGTTTGCTCACAACCCATAACAGCTCCCTAAATGCCACTTTTTTCAGCTCAGAAATGTTTCGACTTTTAATAAAGTGCCCTAAGTTTACAAAAAGCAAAACAAAATAAAAAAAGTTTACCAATGCTACATTTTTGTGCCCCTGCTACACATTGTGAACATTACCATATCCATTGGGTCAATTTTGACCCACCTTATTTCTATATTTGAGTACACTGGTACTGTGAGTGTTGTGCAGAGTGGAGGCAGGACCTCTGTGTTTTTCCCAGTTGATTTTGGGGTTCGTCAGCGGTGTGTTCTGCTCCTACTCTGGTCAATGCTTGTATGGACTGGGTGTTGGGCAAGGTCATGGGGTCCAGTGGCTGTGGGGCATCTGTTGGTTAGGAAAGATTCACGGATTTTGACTTTGCTGACGATGCTGTGATCTTCACGGAGTCAATGGAGGCTCTGATCGGGGCACTCGAGAGACTGAGTGAGGGGTCTGAGTGTCCTGATAAAAACCAACATGCAGGCCTTTAATGACCTCTTAGGCACAGCTGTGTGTCTGTTTGTGGAGAGAGTGTCGACCACATCAAGAGGTTTACTTACCTTGGCAGTGACATTCATGTCTCTGGTGACTCTTCCTGTGAAGTCAGTAGACGGATTGGGAGAGCATGGGGGGTCACGAGGTCTCTGGAAAGGGTGTGTGGCACTCCTGATATCTCTGCAAAAAGATGAAGGTCCAAGTCTTTAGAGCCCTGGTGCTTCCTGTCTTGCTATGTGGTTGTGAGACATGGATGCTATCCAGTGACCTGAGACAAAGACTGGACTCCTTTGGTACTGTGCCTCTCTGGAAAATCCTTGGGTGCCGTTGGTTTGACTTTGTGTTGCTCATTGAGTCCCAAGTGAGGCACATGACCTGCATTGTGAGGGAGCGCCAGTTACGGCACTATGGCCATGTGGCACAATTACCCGAGGGTGATCCAGCTCGTAAGATTGACCTGAGTGGCTTGACCAGGCCAAGGGATTGCCCACGTAACACCAGGCTGCAGCAGATAGAGGGTCATTTCCGGAGGGTGGGACTGGACCGCCTGTTTGCCTGTGGGATTGTTAACCAGGATCCCGAATTATTTCGTTATGTAATGGGTGCGGCAACACACTGTACCAGTGCATGCTCCCCAACTTGACTTGAACTTTCTTCAAAAGCTAAATTTCCTCTTGTGACAAGTAAGGTGGCATATCTGCACCAATGTGTTTAACCGTCTACTTTGGTGGGTTTTACACTTTATTTAGGTTACTGTTTATTTACATCCTACATGGCATCTGTTCTACAACTTGGGGTCATCACTACTTCAGAGTAAGATGGTCAGTGGGCATAAAGGAAGATTAGGGTCAGAGATCTGATGCCCAGGGCACCTGAAAGGCGGGTCAGAATGGGGTTGATAAAAAGACCCAGAAGGCACAGCATTGAGTCTTCACACAAAGACTTTGTCAGGGTCAAGGTAACCGGTAGCCTCTTCCTTACCTGCTCATTTAGAAGGTGCTAGAATTACTGTAGTTGCTTCTGTGGTGTCTTTTTTTTTTGTAATACAGACTCCAACGCTGTGCACCTTATTCCACATGAAGCCTCACAAGTTCAGTATAAATTGACTTTATTGAACAACGGAGGATGTTCTCCTTTGTCAGGTGGGGGGGTTTAGAAGCACCAAAGTGTGAGGAGATGGCACCTGTTGTGTGGGCAGGTGGGAGTTTTTAACCTTAGTTGTTTCTTTTCCTTTAGAGTTAGCGCTGAGCACTTGAAGTTTCCGTGTCTTTAATGCTTATGTTGTTTATGGCTACTTCACTCTCTCATCCTGGGGGCTGAGATTCCCAAAGGTCATCTAAAACCTCAACTTCCGTGTGTTCATTGGGGAGGTTAACTTTATTGGTAGTGACCACTAAAATGAATCCATCGAAGCCTGGACAAGGTTAAGGCAAGGGCAGGTGGAGGTTGACTAATGAGGGAGCGCGGGGGTTTATGACTACTAGCACAGTCATGGTCGTTCCGTTTGGTACAGTATGTCGATAAAAGTTTGGATTATTTTTAAATCAGAATCTGCAGGGGAAACCTTTTTAATCGCCCGATCTGTTTGCTTTTTTTCCCTTTCACTCTCACTCACTCTCTCCTCCCCAGTTTCCATAGCAACAGCAGCTCTGCACCATTCATGGGCTGAAGTGCCGGAGCCGGCATTACGCTGCATGCTAAAGAGGGGGGGAGGTTTACTGGTTTATTCTGCGCTGCTCTCTACCTGCTCCTGCTGCTGCTGCAGCACTTGCTCCCGGAGCTGCTGCGACATGAAACTCTGGCTTTAAGCTACTGGGGGAAATTGCCTATTCTGTGAAACGACAACTCCCCGCTGGTTTTGATGAGCTGGCCTTCCATCCGGCACGAGGAACTGTTGAGCCTGCTGGAGGGAGCGGCAGATCGGCTGCTTTCCAGTCCCACGGAGTGCCTGGTCTGGCTCGCGGATGGTGAGTGGCAACTCCGTGATATGCTGGTTGGGCTTGTGTTATAGCCAAGTGCTGCGTGTATGCATTGATTGATGGCCTGCAGATGTTTGGGTGGGGTGGGCTTCTCCTTAAGCAGAGGGTGCGGCCGTGATAGTAGGAGGAGGAGGAAGACCTGTTACTGAACAAGGATACTCGCTTGCCAGCTCTGTGACATCTTGGTTGGTACTTTCCTGGCACGTACTTCTCTGCTGTAGTGTATGTGACTGACTAGCATTGTGTGCCTGTGTGCTCTGCGTCCCACTCTGCCTGTGTTGGCAAGCTGGCACCCTGCCACTGGTGTGGGTGATGGCGCTTTTGGCGTTGCGGGTGTTTGGTTTTAGGGGAGGGGGTATATGGGGGTAGCTTGTTGCTCTCTGCTTGTACAGTATGTGTGTGTAGACTCCGTAAGATTTCTCTGTTGCTCTTCTGGGGAATGCTGATGTGGCTTTTGTTTTCTTATGGATGTGTGATGAGTTAGATAGTGAGGCTGGGCCTGAGTCTGAGTCCCACCACCGGAAAATCAGAAGCATGAGCACCTAGGGAGAGTTAATGTGTGGGTGTCAGAGACCTGGATTATGTTCAGATAGATGCAATGTGACAGCAAGGAACAGGGAAAAAAAAAATACCAGGACTGGCACAAAAGTGACCCATCCAACTGTGGCTGAAAGTGGCATAATGACGTGTTAGGAGTGTTGGAAACCCTCAGCAAGACCTACTGAGACGATGCGCCGTTTCACTCAGCTTCTTTTAAATTTCAGTGGTGCTTCATTGGCAGATGTTGTGGCACTTCTTTAACAAAGCACAAGTAAAAGTAAGTAATATATTTTTTTCTTTGTGGTCTTGTTGCCTGACTCAATCGAGTAAGCCTGACTGCATTTTAAGTCTGCAAATACGCTTTACAGTCGGTTTGAAGCAACCAACTATATGCCATCCTCTTACCTTCTTTGGGGTTGTTGTAAGCCAGAGTCTAAGTCTAGAATTAGCCTTGTAGTGGGCATCAGTCCATCACAAGTCCTCAATTCTACACCAGTACAGTCATTGTTATTTCAACAGCATGCATCTGTACTGTAGAAAGAACCCTACGTGAACTTTAAAATGCAAGCAGCCAGAGGATTCACGTCACTCAAGAGCGCTTTAATTTACTAGGAGGAAATGTAAGAAGTCAGTATACTCAGTTCTGGAGATGGGATTTCAAATCCCATCTTTGTCATCCTGTGTTATCTTAGTAACCCTGGAACTTTTTTTTGTACTACATACACTGCAATCAGAAAGTAGTCGGACCCCTTTGCTTTTTTCACATTTTGTTGCAGGCTCCTGCTAAAATCATTTCAATTCATTTTTTTCTCTCATCAAGCAACACCCCAGCAATACAAAGCCTGGACAGGATACTGTAAGTTTTGCAAATTTATTAACAATGAAAAATTTAAATATCATATTGACACAAATATTCTGTGGCAGCAAGTCCAGCCTAGAATCTTTTTGGGTTTGATGTGACAAGACTCGCACCCCTTGATTTTCGGATGTTCTGCCTTTCTTCCCTGCATCTACAGATAAACCTCATCGGTAGACAGCTATTTTCAGGTGTGTCCAGGTATATTTAATTGGGTTCAAGCCCAGGCTCTGGCTGGGCCGCTCAAGGACATTCACTGAGTTTTCCCTGAGCCTCTTGTGTGCTGTCTTTGCTTTGTCCTTTTGAAAGGTGAAGCTTTGGCCCAGTCTGAGGTCCACAGAGTGCTGGAGCAGGTTTGTATGAAGGGTATCTCTGTATGTTGCTCCGTTCAGCTTTCCCTTTACCCGGACTAGTCTCCCAGTCCCTGATTCTGCCACCACCTTGCCTCACTGCTGAAATGGCATTGTGCAGACGATGAGCAGTGCCTGGTTTCCTCCTGACACGATGCTTAGATTTCAGTTCAATGTTTAGTTCAGTCAACAATAAAATCTTGTCTGTCACAGTCTGAGAGTCCTTTAGGTAACTTTTTGCAAACCACAAGTTGGCTTTCGTGTGTCTCTCACTGAGGAAAATACTCCTAATAGTCTACCATAAAGCCTAAATCAATGGAGTGCTGCAGTGATAGTTTCTACCATCTCCATCTCCGTAGCGTAACCAGAGTGACCACTGGGTTCTTGATCACCTTTTTTAACTAGGCCATTATCCACTGATCCTTCGATTTGGCTGGGCAGCCAGCTCTAGTAGGAGTTGTGGTTGTTCCACTGAAGAATGATAGAAGCCACTGTAAACCTTCAGTACTGTAGAATTTGTTTGGTTTCCTTCCCCAGATCCGTCCCATGACACAATCCTACCTCTAAGCTCTGCAGGTAATTCCTTTGATCGCTTGGCTTGGTTTTTACTTTGACCCACACTGTCACCCTTCTATAGGCAAGTGTGAGCCATTCCTAATCACACCCAGTCAGTTGAATTTGCCACAGGTGGACTCCTCTGAACCTCTCAGTAATGGCCTGTAGATGTACCTGAGCCAAATCTCAAGTGTTACCTCAAAGGTTCTAAATACTTGTGTTAATGTAATATTTAATTTTTGTTTTTATTTGGAATACATTTGAAAAATTTCTAATACCCTCTTTTCACTTTGTCATGCTGGAATACTGAGTGTTGCTTGATGAGGGAAAAATTTAATTGAAGCAATTTTTTGGCAGAAGGTTTCAAAATAGCAAAGTGTTGCAAAAGCGAAGGAGTCTGTAAACTTTGTGAATGCGCTGTACCTCATTCTGTCCATTTCTTAGTGTTCCAGATAAGCATCACAGAAGCCCTCGTTAAATTTTGGCTGAATTGGACATAATGCCGTGGCAGAATAGGATGGGGCACACCGTCCATTGTAGGGATGAGGCCAAGTCAAAGTCACCAACTGATCCATCAAATATGGTACATCTTTGGGTTCAAGATAAGACTTACTTTGCGCCAATCAAAAACATACGTCTCTACAAGGAGACTCCACGCAGACAGTTACTAAACAAGTTGTTCTGCACTTTGTCAGACAGCAGTGCTAACCACTATGTCACCACGGATGACTTGCTTTGGACAACATGTATATCTTCAATTCAGCTTATTTTTCATATGACAATGTTAGCAGCACAATGGTCTGCCCCAGACTGATGCACAGATTGCTAAATACAAAACGCCATAGAGGTAACCGTGATCTAATTAATCAGACACTTAAAAAAGTGAAACCTAAAGACTGCTAAGTAGAAAGCATTAGTAGACTTGTCTCATTCTTAAAAAGAAATCTGCATCTATACCTTTAGTTTAATTCTATGACCAGCACTCGCCTCTATAAGGCCTAAGCAGGGCATTACTTTGAACTCTGTCCTCTCTTTAAGGCCTACCTGCAGCAGCACACAGCCTCCGCTTTGGGTCTCATAGCGTTTTAAAGATCTGGCATACAGCCTGACATCTTATTGGCCTTTTTACGCCTAGACGTTGTGCCATTTCTTGCATCTAGTTGGACGGTATAGCTTTTGTCGTATTTGAACCTCTCATCTGTTTCTCTAGTGTACTGTCTCAGGCTGTTTCAATTTGCTGATGTCTGTAACTTTCTGGTATGTAGAGAGAGTTTCTTAAAGAATGGGAAGTCAAACCCATGCTAAAATTTAATACATGACAACATGGTGTGTATAGAGACAAGAGTTTTATGGCCAGGTATGAGGATTGTTTGCATCTCTCAGACTGACACAGATAACCTGACTACAGATCCACATTGTATTGAAAAACTCATCACAAACTTCAAAAGACTTTGTTGGACGGTTATCTTATCCAAAGAGCTTGACCATACATTGTTCTTCTCTCTTGTTAAATGAATCTTAGCCCGAAGAGGTCTATTAATTTTTTACATTTATGATGTCTCACTTAAAGATTTACCAATGTTGTTTCTTGTCCTAGTGTGTATATAAACACAGGGAACTCCAGTTTCTGTTTTACATCTCGCCTGAAGAAGGGGCCTGAGTTGCTTTGAAAGCCTGCATGTTGTAATCTTTTTAGTTAGCCTATCAAAGGTGTCATTTTGCTTGACTTCTCACTACATGCATAATGGCTAACACGGTACAACACCCTAGTACCACAGATATGTAGAGAGAGTGGAAATTGCTGTTTAATGTCCATACAGAGTGGGTGTGGAAGTTCTCCTTCCATTGGTCATAATGTTCCATCTAGACCTGAAGCTCCTACCCTTCCTTTTTTACTTTCTCATATAGGGAAAGTATCGCAATCGTCCAAAAATTTTGATTTTGATGAATTTTGATGTTTTGCACCTCCCTCAGTCTGAAAAAAACATTTTTGGAATTGCGTGTGTTTGTAAACACGATATCTTGAGTACGCTTTCACTTAGGCCTACCAAATTTTGCATACAAGTATTAGGTACAAAACGTAGATTTCTATCAACTTTTCAGCTACTGTATTTCCGTTAACTGAATGTGGTACTTTTTTATTCATGCAGCTGCAGAGCCCGATTTATTTAACTCTACTTTTCTAATAATTGTTCAGTATATTAATTTGATTTGATTATGGTTCTTTAATGTGTCTTGTGGTTTACTCCTCAAAATATCCATCCCCATGTCTGAGTATACAAGAAAGTCGAGGGGAGACCTCTCATGATTTTAGCATTTTATGTCTGCTATCTCTGTATGTACTTATTTTCTGTGTGTCTCATTGACACCCACAATGTAATTACTAAGGTGTCAGCTAAATTTTAAGTTGGTCAGTTGTCTTAAGGTATATAGAATGATGTTGAGATGTTTCCCGGCTGTTCCAAGAAATGTAATATTTGTCCTTTTCTATTCATTAGTGTGGCACCATACTGCACAAGCTACAGCTGCTTTCTCACATCCTTCAGGACCTGAATTGATTTGTGACTGGGTCATTGTCTTGAAGGTGACACCATGTCTGAATAGATTTTCCCCTCCAGCATCCTAAAGGAGTGCTGGGTTAATCTTGGTTCATAAATTGGCCCAGTATGAGTATGGATTATGTGCGTGAGAAGGCCTTGTGACTGATTGGTCAATCATGCAGGGCTGATGACTGTTACTTTGTGTTTGATGGTACTGAGGTAAACTATTGGTCCACGTTACACTGAAGTAAAAAAAAAATAAAAATGGGAGGATGTATTAATTTGGACTTGTGATTTGCCTTATTCTGATGTCCCTGTTACTGGGACAACATTTACAGTCATATTTTAGAAATGACCAATGGCCCACTGATAGTTGGAAGAATGACTCAGCATTTGCAGAAGCAAAGTATTGACCGTGAAATTAGCAAACGTATCAGGAGAAACTTGTGTATGCTAATAAACCGTACAATTCCATGCTCATGAACTGATGTTTCTAAAGTTAGTTAGCTTAATATATTGCATTTGGCTGGATTATGTGAATTTCCCTTTGGGATTAATAGTTTATCTATCTATCTATCTATCTGTCTATCTATCTTTCTATATCTATCTATCTATCATCTATCTATCTTTCATATCTATCTATCTATCTATCTATCTATCTATCTATCTATCTATCTATCTATCTATCTATCTATCATCTATCTATCTATCTTCTCATCTATCTATCTATCTATCTATCTATCTATCTATCTAAATCCATTGCCCTGATGCCACCTTAATTTGGTATCTGATTACTGAGTGATGCTTTTAAAGGTATTAGTAGTTTCTTTAATTTTGAAGCTGACTTGTTCATTAGTTCATTGGCTGCTTGTATGTTAAAGTAAGCCAATCTGAAGAAGCTCCGGGTTCAGCACCTGTCAAGTACTGGCAAAGTGTTAAGTGTGGGGTGGCACTTTTCATTGTAAGAGCACAATTTCAAAAAATGTGGTACTATATTCAGTTCACACTGTGAAAGGCTGGTACCCTGTTCAGAGATCGTTCCTACCATTCACACGATGTATGTTAGGATAGGTTCCAGCTTCCCCATGACCCTGCTGTGTGGGCGAGTGAGTTTGGAAAATGGATAGATGGATGGCTTGGGTCTCATTAATTAAAGGTTAGTACTGGGCATAGTGCCCACCATTTTACCCTCTGAGTGCACAGCTGTATATAAAACAGTACTCTTAAGGAGAAAAGAATTCTTAAACACTAATTTGTTACTGAAATATCTAGACTTCATTGAAGAATGAAAGAAACAGGTGATCCGCCAGTGTGCACTGATGGGACTATGGAAGATGGACTTGCATCCAACTGACAGATGATGCTTCAAATGAAAGGGTGTTATGTTTTCACTTAGTGAGTGCTAATGACAAGGAGAGACTGGGGAGATGCCACATGGGATCTAGAACTATAGTTAAAAGATTTGGATTTGATTAAAAGTCGGATTTCATAATCTGTAGTAATAAAAATAATTGGCACAGATTTCTCATTATTTTCACTCTCTCTCTCTCTCTCTATCTATATCTATCTATCTATATATAGTATATATATATATATATATATATATATATATATATATATATATATATATATATATATATATATAAAAGCCAAATACCACTGACTCACTTATCACAAAATCTCCCGAACCATGTGGACTTGAAATTTGGAATGTAGGTTACCTTTGGCCCATAGGTGGCCGCAAACAAAACACTTTTAAAAATTTCATGGTCCAAACTCGAAATTTCTTATAGCTTTTTAGACCCGTTTGTATGTCTGTACGCTTTTCACGAGAGAACAACTTAACGTTTTTTTCTATAATTTATGTTGATTTTGCAACTTTCTCATTGCGCTAAGTATCAGAGTTCGCTTGTGGTACTGATTTATTAATGCATGGCTGCAGGGTGGGGCCCTCCTGACTAGCCTCGGGCGTAACCTTAACTCTGCGTAGTTAGTGAATAAGAGAACTACTTAATGGATTTAGATCTTTTTTTCTTCTATAATTTGCTTGAACATTCTGGTTGATTTTCTCTCATTGTGCCAAGTATCATAGTTCGCTTTCAGGAGCGATATATTCGCGGTAATCCGAGATAGAGGCTGCGGGCCAAGGGGAGGGGGGAAGAGTGACGTCAGGAGTAGAGAGCTGGGCGGGGTCTCCTCTCTCTAATGAAACTGTCCTGTTTCATTAATACATAGGCAAAGCCGCAGGGGATGGCTAGTGTGTATATGTATGTGTGTATATCTATATCTATATCTATATCTATATATATATATATATATATATACACACACACACACATACATAAAATCAATTAATTAATTAATTTATTTATTTCTCTTTGAGTTGGGTAGTAGGTTTTGAGCATCTTGCATTACCAAGTAAGAGGTAGAGTGTGATTTAGCCAACCTCTAAGGGTTTGCAGGAGCTGCTTCTTGAACTCAGACCTAATAGATTTTCCTCTGTTGTGTTGAGATGTTGAGCTACCCTGTGCAGCCATTGAGCCTTATCTACTAGAGGGGTGCGTAATCTTCTTCCAGGAAGGCTTCAGGTTTGCATTCTAACCAATTCCTAAATTATAAGGCAGTTCTTTTAGATTATGATTCATGTCATTTAATTTGATAATTCAGTTGTTTTTGTTAGAAATTCCTTGAAGTCTGTTTTAGGAGAATGTTCAAAATGCATTGGGATGGATTAGAATCACTCAGTCTCACAGCATCAACCCCAAATATTCCAATAAAAGCAACTGCCTAATGATAAACACACACATAAAAGTAAAGATGTTACCAATTTAACTGATTAGCTGTTGTCTCCCTTGTTGTTTGCAATTCACAGCTAATTGCCATCTTTGCAATAAAAAGACACCATAAAAAAATTCATTTTTTTGACAAGCAATTGAATTAAAATCAAACATAAAAGTTAGGAAAATTAAGAGACTCCCCTGCACTAAACCTCAGGGTAGCAGTAAGCTATTCCCTAAATCTGAAATAAAGTAAAAATCACATTGCACATTTTTGAGACGGCAAGCCGAGGACTGGAGAGAACCATCTGATTAAACAAGGAGATTACATTAAAAAAAAAAAAAATCACTTTGGAACAAAATCCTGCAACACACATCAGCCCTCCAACCCCAAGACTGCCCATTTTCTCTCTTAGTGTGATCTTAAGCTCCCAATTTTTTATTTTTTACATATTTCATTTACATAAGCTTAGTGATTTGTGGCACTTGCAGTGTACCCCGACAATTGCCAGTCCCCGGTGATTCGATTAGATCAGTCTGCGACTTGCCCTGACAGAATCAAACAGGTTTGTTTTTGTCTTAAGTCGTACAGGCAGGCTTGTGTGTGCCCAGAACACCACAGTGTAGAAAATCACACTGGCCATCGCAGAGTTATAGAGGACGTGAAGGATGTCACTACTCACAATAAAGGAATGCAGCCACTTAAGAATGAAGAGCCTGCTCTGCCCTTTCTTCTGCAGTGTAGTTCCTCTGTGTTACAAGGCCAGTCCAGCCTGTCATGGATGTGGACCCCCAAGTACTTGTAGGAGTGGACTACCCCTACATCCACTCCGTGAATCGTGACTGGACATTGAGGCCTGTCGGCGGCGAATGACAGTAACCAGTCTTTGTTTTTTCTAAGTTACAGACAATTCTTTCTGCAATAAGAAGCAGAGTTCCCCACCTGACTCTTCTCCTCAACCGCATCGTCTTTATCAATGCACACCTTAAGTGCAGAACCATCTGAGATTTTTTTCTTAAATGACATGACCTGCTGTTATATTTATAGTTATATTTTATACAGAGTGAAGGACTGCTTCTTGAGGTGCTCATATCAAGTCATTGAGTGTCACAAACTGCGGTCTGCTCCACGGGTAACCCATCATCCAGGACACCAAAGGCTCATCCACCTGTGTGTCCTTCAGCTTATCTCTCGACAGAGATGGCCGGTATTGAAGGCACTAGAGATATCAAACCACATAATCCTCACATATTCCATATGATGAATACTGACATTAGTTTGAGAATTTGAAATTATGCTGGAAAGGCACCACAAAGCCATGTAGTTTGTCATCCTCTGTGAGTCTAGTTATATAATCCTTAGGTGACGAAATAAGCAGCTTTGGTTGTTTAGTTTGTCGTCCCCTCTGAGCTGAAGTCGTGTAATGTGTTGCTAGGTTTAGAAGTCTCAGACTGCTCATGTTGGCTTCTCCTGTATTGATAAAAGCTTCATTAGAAGAAGAAAAAGTACAACTGTTTAAGTTTTCTCATTTTCTGACAATGACACCAATATCCTTGCTATTCTTCTTATTGCTATTGTACTGTCATTGTTTTATTAACCAAAACAAGCACAAACACACCACACATGTAATACATAATAACTCAAAGTACATTAGATGTCATTTATTGTATTTAACTTTGATTAGTTAAACCACTTTCTGTTTGCTGACACACTGTTATTCACACTTATTTTAGCTTGGGTTTATCTTCATCTTCATTGCAGTTCTGTCCCAGAGTGAATTTATGCATCTTGTTTTTCTTGCCTTCTCTGTCCATCTATATGATGTGCCTGTTTATATCACTTAACGGCTTTAGCTTGTTTTTGAAATTGTTTAATGAAATGCAGTATCTCGCTCTCAGGGTTTCTAATGAAACTGTCCTGTTTCATTAATACATAGGCAAAGCCGCAGGGGATGGCTAGTGTGTATATGTATGTGTGTATATCTATATCTATATCTATATCTATATATATATATATATATATATATACACACACACACACATACATAAAATCAATTAATTAATTAATTTATTTATTTCTCTTTGAGTTGGGTAGTAGGTTTTTGAGCATCTTGCATTACCAAGTAAGAGGTAGAGTGTGATTTAGCCAACCTCTAAGGGTTTGCAGGAGCTGCTTCTTGAACTCAGACCTAATAGATTTTCCTCTGTTGTGTTGAGATGTTGAGCTACCCTGTGCAGCCATTGAGCCTTATCTACTAGAGGGGTGCGTAATCTTCTTCCAGGAAGGCTTCAGGTTTGCATTCTAACCAATTCCTAAATTATAAGGCAGTTCTTTTAGATTATGATTCATGTCATTTAATTTGATAATTCAGTTGTTTTTGTTAGAAATTCCTTGAAGTCTGTTTTAGGAGAATGTTCAAAATGCATTGGGATGGATTAGAATCACTCAGTCTCACAGCATCAACCCCAAATATTCCAATAAAAGCAACTGCCTAATGATAAACACACACATAAAAGTAAAGATGTTACCAATTTAACTGATTAGCTGTTGTCTCCCTTGTTGTTTGCAATTCACAGCTAATTGCCATCTTTGCAATAAAAAGACACCATAAAAATTCATTTTTGACAAGCAATTGAATTAAAATCAAACATAAAAGTTAGGAAAATTAAGAGACTCCCCTGCACTAAACCTCAGGGTAGCAGTAAGCTATTCCCTAAATCTGAAATAAAGTAAAAATCACATTGCACATTTTTGAGACGGCAAGCCGAGGACTGGAGAGAACCATCTGATTAAACAAGGAGATTACATTAAAAAAAAAATCACTTTGGAACAAAATCCTGCAACACACATCAGCCCTCCAACCCCAAGACTGCCCATTTTCTCTCTTAGTGTGATCTTAAGCTCCCAATTTTTTATTTTTTACATATTTCATTTACATAAGCTTAGTGATTTGTGGCACTTGCAGTGTACCCCGACAATTGCCAGTCCCCGGTGATTCGATTAGATCAGTCTGCGACTTGCCCTGACAGAATCAAACAGGTTTGTTTTTGTCTTAAGTCGTACAGGCAGGCTTGTGTGTGCCCAGAACACCACAGTGTAGAAAATCACACTGGCCATCGCAGAGTTATAGAGGACGTGAAGGATGTCACTACTCACAATAAAGGAATGCAGCCACTTAAGAATGAAGAGCCTGCTCTGCCCTTTCTTCTGCAGTGTAGTTCCTCTGTGTTACAAGGCCAGTCCAGCCTGTCATGGATGTGGACCCCCAAGTACTTGTAGGAGTGGACTACCCCTACATCCACTCCGTGAATCGTGACTGGACATTGAGGCCTGTTGGCGTGGCGAATGACAGTAACCAGTCTTTGTTTTTTCTAAGTTACAGACAATTCTTTCTGCAATAAGAAGCAGAGTTCCCCACCTGACTCTTCTCCTCAACCGCATCGTCTTTATCAATGCACACCTTAAGTGCAGAACCATCTGAGATTTTTTTCTTAAATGACATGACCTGCTGTTATATTTATAGTTATATTTTATACAGAGTGAAGGACTGCTTCTTGAGGTGCTCATATCAAGTCATTGAGTGTCACAAACTGCGGTCTGCTCCACGGGTAACCCATCATCCAGGACACCAAAGGCTCATCCACCTGTGTGTCCTTCAGCTTATCTCTCGACAGAGATGGCCGGTATTGAAGGCACTAGAGATATCAAACCACATAATCCTCACATATTCCATATGATGAATACTGACATTAGTTTGAGAATTTGAAATTATGCTGGAAAGGCACCACAAAGCCATGTAGTTTGTCATCCTCTGTGAGTCTAGTTATATAATCCTTAGGTGACGAAATAAGCAGCTTTGGTTGTTTAGTTTGTCGTCCCCTCTGAGCTGAAGTCGTGTAATGTGTTGCTAGGTTTAGAAGTCTCAGACTGCTCATGTTGGCTTCTCCTGTATTGATAAAAGCTTCATTAGAAGAAGAAAAAGTACAACTGTTTAAGTTTTCTCATTTTCTGACAATGACACCAATATCCTTGCTATTCTTCTTATTGCTATTGTACTGTCATTGTTTTATTAACCAAAACAAGCACAAACACACCACACATGTAATACATAATAACTCAAAGTACATTAGATGTCATTTATTGTATTTAACTTTGATTAGTTAAACCACTTTCTGTTTGCTGACACACTGTTATTCACACTTATTTTAGCTTGGGTTTATCTTCATCTTCATTGCAGTTCTGTCCCAGAGTGAATTTATGCATCTTGTTTTTCTTGCCTTCTCTGTCCATCTATATGATGTGCCTGTTTATATCACTTAACGGCTTTAGCTTGTTTTTGAAATTGTTTAATGAAATGCAGTATCTCGCTCTCAGGGTTCAGCAGTAGTTCTCCTAATGAAGCTAATTGCAATAAGGGATCACTTAAAGCCATGCACCCCCAGCCTACACGCTGTTTATTCTGCTTGCTTATGCTTTAGTTAGTCGTGACCCTCAATCCATTCCTAAAATAAAAGCAACAAATAATATATCCCATTTTTGATTTCAGGGCAAAATAGTCGGCTTAAGAAATAATACTTTCTTGAGGCGATAAAGATGCAGGTGACATTAGCAAGTGCATTGCTGGATAATCTGAGGCAGCAGTGGGACTTTGACTGAGATATTGAGATAGTGAATGGAAGCCAGCTGTTGATAAAATCAAGTCTTCCTTTGCTTTGTGTGAAACAAACCCACTCAAAAGTGTACATCGGGCACATCTTTGTCGACTCCAGCACTGATCTGGGCCAAGTCCTTACTGTGAGTGATGCCATCAGCCTCTGGCTTCCCTGCTCAGAATATAGTGTGATATATTTTTTTCATATTACTGTACGCGTGTAACTTGCCACCTTACCTGTTGAGCTGCAGGTACCCCACCTACAATAAGACAGCAGGAAAAGAACACCACATTTTCCTCAAAATTTAAATTAGACTTTGAAAAACAGTTTTAAAGTTTTGTTTTCTTGTGTTGGCAAGTACTTATCAGTGCTGTTCTCAAGTAAGTGAGCCTGCTTTGGAAACTTAATGAATGTGTTGTAGTGCCACTCTTAACGTCAATGCAGTTTTATAGAAAATGAACAATAATTGATGTTTGTTCATTTTACTGAATTTTGGGATTCGCCAATAACAGGTTTAAGGCACTGACAGGATCAGCAAAGTTGAGTACGGTGAATGGTGTTAGACTTTAGGAAGGTAATCTTAGGAAGGGAGTGAATAGGAGCATAAAACTAAATAACTATTGAATGTTTGAGTGTTTAAAAAAACACTGAACCTTTGGCTTACTGTAAAGTGTGGCCGAGCAGCTAATTATTTTTATAACTTGCAATAAGTGAACAGAGTAACTGGTACATTCATTGTGCAATAATGAAGTCAAATATTTAAACAAAACTGACCTTCCCAATGCCAAGACAGAATTCTCAGTATAACCTTTTTTCTGCAAACGTGCCAGTCTTTTTAGATAGCCATTAAGACCGATTAACTAGTTGTGAGAAGTAAAACTGCACTGCTGTCTGTCCAGCCTGTATCAGCTAAGACTTCAGGACGGCAGCAGTTGGGAATTTAAGCTAATGTAGGAATCAATAATAAATAATCAATCAGACACCCACCCGGGGGACACCAGTAAATTTTAGGAGTGTGATTTATTGTGTCCACCCAGAGGGATGCCAGTAAATGTTGGAAATGGAGTGATGAATTTTAACTGGGCTAATTAATTATCTGTTTCACCTTCGGCAATACCAGTAATTAATCAATTAATTTGGTAAGGCTCCTACTTTATTTACCTTGCCTTTCTCTGTTGCACGTGGTTTCTGGCCGTTAGATATGTATCAACTGAATCCCACTTCATTTTAAAAATGAAACAAACACATTCATACCATTATGAATTGAGACACATAAGACAGAACGCAGACAAACTACACATTCAAACATGTAACACAGATGAGACTGGCTACTTCCTTGCTATTTAGAGTTCTAATTTAGCCTGGCACAGTTAAATAGTTTTACAATACCAAGTCTTTAAAGATGATGCCCAGTATTGTGTGGAGTTTTTACTGCTCCGGCTTTCAGTGGAGGATTCTCTCTGCTGCACGATCCTTTGTGGTGTGCAGTGCTTCTTTCAGCTGCACTTTTTTTCTGTGTCATCTGCAACTCTTTCCGGCACCGGAGTCTAAACGCATTTCCTTGCTGGAAGTGATGGTGACTTCTCAGCCTTTTCAGCCCACTGGCCTACAGCTTGGCTTGGCAGAGAGATGAGATGATTTCTAATCCACTTGAACTTTCAGAGAGAGCAGTTCTTAGAGGTTTCCAGTCATTTTGGAGAGTGAGAGCAGAACTCTCATATGGGTTCTCTCAAGAGAGCTAGCAGAGAACGTCACCTCATTCCACAGATGGTATGAGTGTAACTAGTTTTAAAGGAATGTGTAGCATCTCCGGATTTGTTCCAAAATCACTGTGTCCTCCTAAGCGAGTTCTTCTGTCCATCAGAGCTAACATTCATTGATTTAGAACTCTTTGTTCTTGCTTGAGTCAATTTTCTACATTGTGGCTCAAGAAGCCTACAGTGGGGGCCTCTGGACGATGTCAGTGCATCTCTGGTTTACACCTGTGTTATCAGATGAAGTCCATGCAGATCCTGGTCCCCGGGGGTATGGGGGGCGCAGTTGGGATGCCTGCATCCACGTTAAATCTTCTTTCTGGTGTGCCCGTAAAACCTAGCAGAAGAGCCAACAGCCACTTTGTCCTACACTGATGAATGAGTTGTTGTAATCGGTGGGTCTTTCTGTAAAATTGTTGCTTTTAAAAGCAGAGTTGCTCAGTAGTTCAGAATTCAGGTGTGGGAGGGAGGACACCAGTACTTGAGTCTTTTTATTTGTTTCTTGTTTTAAAACACAGCTTGTGAGCTCTCCATGGTCTGTTATTAAAAGCAGCAAACTGTTAGCCTGTGTGAACATTCCAGCCCGGATCACAGACGGACACCAGGACACACACAAGTCCCAAAGCACTCCGGATTCAGTTCACAATTTCTTTGCTTTCTTTTCCTTCTCTCTTTGTGTCTCACTTTCTTTTCTGTTAGTCCTTCTTTTCTTCTCCACTCCTCCTCAGCAAGCTTAGTCTTCCTCCTCCCGACTCCCGGTGTAGTGTCTGCTGGCCCCTTATGTACCCGGAAGTAGCCCTAGGTGTCTGATGATGTGTTTCCAGCAGCACTTCCAGGTGTGGCTCAGCAGTAGTTGTAGCGGCCAACAGGGCTGTACCAAACTCCAACTCCCATGAAGCTCTTTGGGAGTCCGAGAAACTGCTGCATCCCAGGGGGGCTGCCATCTAAGGGTCCGGGGTAGGTAATGCTCTGCTGGTAATTGCTCCCCCGGTGCTCCCAGCATGGAGCCGTCCACCACACCTGTGATCACTTGTCAACATCAAAGTCCGCTTCATTTTCTGTCCAAACTCTACTGTGGAGATGCAGCAAACACATCAGCCTCCCTCAACCTCATTAAGAGACTTTTTCTTCGTGTACAATAGCGAAGCACATGCTAGTAAGTTTTTTTTTGAAGCGTTCATCCCTAATGTTGCTATTTGTTGGTATTGCATTCTAATGAGTCAACGGTAAAAGAATACTGAGATGAGCTGGGATCAGACTGTGTGAAAGACATGTTACGTACAACTGAAATCTGACAAGATCCAGCCGCAGCCGCCGAGTTCACTCAGCAGACCAAAGGATGCGTGTCGCAATTAAACTACAGCGAAGTAATTGTGCAAGTCCTAAAAGCTCGACGTGCGCTTACTGCAGGGAGGTGAAGCTGCACCTTGTTAACATCTGGCAGGATCAGGCTTAAAGGAGGCGAGGGTTGTGGGAAACTGAGCTCTGATTATAGGGGTAAACACAGTAGACTATTCAGGATACTTTAGGATTGGGACGCTGCAGGCCATTGATATCTGACAGACTTTAGGAAAGAAACATTGCAGCTTTGTGATGTTTGACCGGATCTGACAGTAGAGAGCCAATGCAGCAGGTCACTGACGGAGAACAGGATACGACTGCAGGGCAGATAAAGTTGCAGAAATAGTAATGTTCAGTTTAGCAAAAACAGAGCCACTCTGTACTGGTAATTAATTATGGAGGTCCAGTAGATTTTAGCCTCTTTACAGGCATTAAAGCCTGAAAGTTTTTTTTTTTTTTTTGTAATTTTCAGTAACTTAATGATGCACTAATCCGAATGCCTGCTTCTGCCAGCTGTCACTAGAATCTTTCAGATGGGAGTATCCTCCAGCGGCCTACGGCTCTGATCCTGTGACAGAGAGTACATCAGCAAAGCGGCACCTGCACTCACGTCTGCACATTCCTTTGGTGTTGGCAGTCGGTTGTTCAGCTGGGTTTATGTAACCGGCTCATCTTGTGCATTTGTGTACTGCAGTGGCCTTCAGCCTTCTAGCTGCTGCAACAGCAGCCCTTTTCCAGCTGAAACAGGGATGAAAATAAAAATGTAGGTTTTCATTACAGTCCAATGAAAGAAATAAAGATATAGTTACTCGACATTTCAAAATTTTGATTTTTAAATTTAGATCGGTTTACTGTTAATCATTTTAGGCAATGCATCAAGACAGTTTCCTGGCATCACTGTGCAAGTGGAAATTAATACAATTTAGGGACCCAGTAGTTAACTGGCTGCTCATCATCTTGTTTATGTTGTTGTATATGACTAAGAATACTGTGTTAATGTCTCCACATCTTTAGCAAAGGTTAGGGTGAGTCTCTATGTAAGACAAAAACAGACTGTCAGGCCTCATGCCTGTCATCATGGCTGCTCAAGGGCAGATACTGTCGGTCTAACAAGAAAAATCGTGGACCAGCAAGCTTGCCACAGCTCAAGCATCCCGTCTTCCTGGTGTCGAAATGTCTGCATTCCTCAAGAGGCATGCTCCTTACGGTGATATGTTAGAGCATTGTGTACATCACAGTCTTATATTGGCCTTTCTAACTTTGTGTTTCAATTATTTTATTCTTAGGTTTTGTGTCGTCCTCACCACCACTCACTCGTGCACTGCTTTCTTCATGTCATTGTCTGTCTTGAATCAACGACCACCCAGATGTTTTTTTTTAATAGTCCAAAAGGGTAGAAATTACACGGTGCCAAATATGGTGAATAAAGAGGATGTGGAAATACCTCAATCTTCAGTTTCTCCAGACAAGCCTTGGTGTTCTTAGCATTGTGTGTCATTGTCTTGCAGTCCCCGCCACTTGGATCAAATAGCAGGCTTCACATTGGTCTCCAGCAAGTCACAGTAACTTCCACTAGTGACTGTAGTAACCCTCGGCATGTAGTGTTCAACAATAACTCAGGTGCACAAGTGATGGCAAGGACAGGACTGAACCTTTTATTCCGATAGAATCCAGGCATTTCCAGGCAGGTGACGTAAGTGCATTGAGAAGGGTGGAGACTACAGTGAGAAATGACATTCTCAGATTTGCTAAGGTTTATTCCATTTTCTAATAAATCCCATTTTCTAACTTTACCTTGACTCACCCTCGTATTACTTGTACTGTATTTCCATACAAATGACTAACAAGCACGAATGCAGCATGCACAGCTAATCAGCAGCTCTAATCAGGGTGTGCTGGACTAAAGTCGTAATTCTTCCGCCTGGATTTAAACGCTGAGGCTGAAGGGGCATCTTTTAGATTAGCAGGCAGATCATTCCACAGCCTTGTGACCCTGTAGCTAAAATCTCGATCTCCTACTGTTATTTTGTTAATCCTTGGAATATTAAGTAGGCCGGCATCTTTAGAACTTAATGTGTGCTCTGATGTGCAAGTACTGGAAAGTTTAGATGAAGGATTTTGAAATCAAGATTAAGCCTAAGTGGGAGCCAGTAAGGATGTGAGAACAGGTGTTAGTTCTTTCTGGGTCTTGTAATAATTCTTGCTGCAGCTTTTTTAATTAGCTGGAAATTGTATAAATTATAATATGAACAGACAGTAAGTAACACATTGCAATAGGTACTCCTGTTACAAATAAGCATGAATTAATTTGTCAGTATCCTGCATATTTAGAAAACGTCCTCACAGCATGTGTGCTTCATGTTAGATACCAGAGAGGTCAGAAAGAGCAGTAGGTCTTGTAGGTGGCATTGTGGCTTGTTCGAACACTGGAGGATCAGAAACAGGATGGAGTGAATGTTAAAGGGTGACGTTTTGTTGGGTATTTCTTCGCCAACTGGCAGACTTCCTTCCTTGCCACAAGTTACTGGCTAAATCCTAAAGAAATGATGACAAGCTTGCTCTGTCGTCATGACTTTGTATTTGAATAAAGACATTACGTCAGCTATGCAAAACATCATGCCCTGCTAATAGTATACTGATTTAAATACAAATAAATTCATCATAAAAAAAAAACTTGGGCAAGGATGCTTCAGCTTATGGGTACTCTTCATTCTCTTTACCTTTTCCCACTTTTATGTGGCACTGATGTGCCTGCTCACATGTATCCATAAAGCCCGTTCTTGCACCCTTCCTTTTCAGGTCTCCTTTTTTACTTTATCCATCCACCTCCTCTTTGGACTTCCTTGTCCATATCACGTCATCCTACTTTCCTGAACTTATTTTTTTTTAGCTACTGTATATACTTGCGTTTGAGTTCTCCCATGTAAAAGTTGGGGCTTGATTTTACAGTATAATTTCCGGTATTTTATAATGTCGGTTGTATAAGTCGAATACGGAAATCTCAGGCTATTGGTCCAAGAGATTCTGATATGCTAACGGCCACCTGAGAGAGTAACCACGGAGCACACAGCCTTTTTTTTTTTTTATGTATTGTGCCTACATGACCACACGGTGATACCCAAACTATTCCGAAGCGACGTTTGCACTTTTTTGTGTTCTTTGTATCTCACACCCTCATTCACCTTTATCGTAAGAGCATCCCTTATCTACAATGGAGCTTCCGATCAGAAGTAAATATGAAGCTGGTTTGAAATTAGAAGTCATTGAAGTGGCGAAAGAAATTGGGAACTGCGCTACTGCAGCAAAATTCAATGTGCCTGAGAAACTGGTGTGAGATTGGAGGAGGCAAGAAGATATAATAAAATAAAATTAAGTGCCGTATTTTTGAACAGGCGTATAATTCGGGGTCTGATTTTATGATCGATTTTTTCAGGTTTCATGACCCGACTTATATGTGAGTATATACGGTACTCTATCTCTCCTTCTTTTGTTGGACCTCTGATTTCTTATTTAGTCCTTTTTTGTAACTTTTTGGTAACTCCACACATCCATCTCAACATTCTCATTTCCGTCACGTCTAACTTCTCCTGCACTCCTTTACTGCCCATGTCCTCGGCTCCATACATAATTGCTGGTCCTACCACTGTCTTAAAAAATCTTTCCTTTGACCTTCACCTTAATTCCATGATCACGCAATATACCTGATAACCTCTTCCAATTGTGTCATCTACACTGTACTCAATGGGTTATCTCAGCATCCAATTCTCCGTCAGATATGCTGTTTTCTTATTTATCTTCCAAAGCCCTTCTCCATTTTTCCAGCCTTCTTCCCACTTCCTAATTTATGGTGCTAAACACCACACCATGTCATCAGCAAAAAGCATGAATCAGGGGAATTGATCTTTTATCCCACGAGTCACTACATCCATAACCAAATCAAAGAGGTTAGGACTTGAAGATCTCTGGTGTGTCATGGGTGCCCTGAGAAATTTCACATGCAGTTGTGGAAGTTTGTTTAATTTGTTAAGGGTCGCTATTTGAGGTTTGTATCAAATCCGGACAGACTATGAAACTGGAGAGCTTCCTTTGGATGTGGCCGTTTCACAGCAGCTCCTTAATTAATGTTAGTAACACTGGCAATTTGCTCCCACGATAGTGAAGTAAACTAAGTTTTGTGAAGGTTTAGGGGACAGTAGTAGATTGTAGTAGTATCCAGGTTTAGTGTGTTTTCTTGATTGTGTATGTTTATATTTATTTATTGCTTACATTTTCCTCTGTTATTTTGCTTATTTTGAATTCACCTTGTAACGGCCGACCCACTCACCCGGAACGGCAGCTACACCGCCGAGACCCGCGGCCTGGCAAGCTGAGGAACGTTAGAACCCGACAAGCTGTACTTCTTCCAAATAAACTTCCCAAATCGACAGTTAAATAATCATAAAGCAAACCGTTTGTGAAATAATAATGTGTATATATATATAATAGTGATGAGAAACAACTAACAAAACAATATATATTTCTCTCCCTCTAAAGCTCCCACAATCATCCACAACCCCAAAAGTGACCAGCGGAATATAATAATAAAAAGCTAATATATGACACAAACCCTCCCTTGAGCCCACACTGAACATGAAACAAATAAGACACAAAGAAACACAAACCGGACATGAAAGTCCAGAAGATTAAATGGAACATGAATGGTGACTGTGAACCTTATTCAGCTGGAAAAGTCTCCTACGGCAATTATACACAAATGCAATTGATGGCCTTCTCCTCTTCCAAACGTCAAGAAATGGTCTCACCGCACCCATCCTCGGCATGTCGGCATAATCCAGAACCACCAGGGTTTTGCGTTGTCGACGGTGAAGTTGTGACTGTCTGGCGCTGAAAGCGGCAAGTAGGCAAAGGTGTAGGTGATCTGGATCGGTGCTCTCTCTTGGCTCTGCAATGAAGTGTCAGTGTAGTAAATGGACCCTTTCTTCTTATTCGTCCTTACGTTTCATTAGTAATGAGCCGGATACAATTGATGGGAGTGGCATGGCAAATTATCACGAGGGACCACGGTTCCACACCGTTATGTTTCCGTCTTTGTTTCCAGGGGACAATATTTACACAGACACACCGAGACCATATAAGCAGGACAACGCTGCTATGAAAGACGTGACACAGCACAGAATAAGTTAAAGACGTTGTTAATCATGGAGCACCGCTACCACCACTGACAAAAATATATTCCATCCTTCTCTTTTGCTGAAAAAATATAAATTGCTGTGATTCTCCCCTCTCTTACCTAACACTGTTGTGTAAATACTGTTTACTGATGAAATAAAATAAAAAGGTCATCCCGACAGATGTCAGCAGTTGAATCTCCCCCAATTATATGGATTTTCTCCTTTCTTGCATTCATGAAAGATGCTGCCTTGTGTAAATATTTAGTGCCTGGTGTCCTAAGATCAGGACATTGGAGCATACGAGTCTAGAAGGTCTGGGAGTAGCTTGCTGCTATACCAGCAGGCTTTGTGTTTATCACTGCTATTATACACAGTTATTTACATGTTTCTGGACTCATTAACTACTGTATATGGAAGTGTCAGGAGGTCCTGGAGCAATCCATCACTACGCTGCTGTTGGAGCTATTTTAGACTTGCTGTTTAGCTAAATGTCACGCTTTACTCTGGGGAGTTAATGTTTTGCTGGTGTATGACCCTCAACATTCCCCAGCAGGCATCTTTCCTCCTCTGTGCTCGTCTTGTTCTCGGGGCAGTGGTGTGATAGCAGTACATTCTGGGTAAGTCTGCTTCCGTGTCTGTACCTGTCCTGTCCTCTAATTGGTTTGGCTCCACACAAAAGTGCATGCTGGGTTTTCCTTAGTGGTCCTCAGTTGATTATCCTCTTCAGGGACCCTGTCCTTTAGTTAACTGGCTGCTCATCATCTTGTTTATGTTGTTGTATATGACTAACAATACTGTGTTAATGTGTCCACATCTTTAGTAAAGGTTAGGGTGAGTCTCTATGTAAGACAAAAGCAGACTGTCTGGCCTCACGCCCGTCATGGCTGCTCAAGGGCAGATACTGTCGGTCTAACAAAAGATCTCTGAGGAAAAGGCTTCTGTTCAGCCAACTCATGAATAATTTCAGGAACAATAATCATGTATTCTTCTTGTGACGCCATCTACGTCATTCTGGTGTAGGTTGCATTTTAAGCAAGTGGGACTTCACAGCACCGTTTTCTTCATATTCAGTGGTATGTCAGGGAAAGAGTTCCCTCTAATGTCTACATTTCATACTCATTTTCTTAAACTTTTGAAGCATTTGTGACAAATGTAACACATCTTTTACTCTAGATAAATATTTTCTCAGTGCTTTAAAAGACATTGATGACTTCTGCATTAGAAAATAGTCAGTGTAAATAAAGTGATGGAATCCTCACATAGCATGTTCAAGTCCAAGTCTTTTAGCTACATAGGTATTTGCTAAGTTCACTAATGTAAACTTTGTCTGTTTATCCTTCTGTAGTTGGGTGTTACAACTGGATTGGCCAAGCTGGAGCACCCTACCCTTACAAACAGTTTTCTTCCTTCTAGGGATTTTCAGGTGCTGTCAGGTCAGCCAAAATGTATAGTCCTTATGATCTGATACATTTGTGGGGCCTCCTGCCATACTCCAGACCCAGGATGTGTCTCGAGAGCGTACTTGGGGGTGGTGCTGTCTGAAGGTTTGTGGTCCTGTTAAGTTTTCTTCACCAACTGGCCACTAGATGGAGACAGGTTAACATGCACTTTAAAAACTGGTTCCCCGTGATAATTGTGATTCCGATAAATAGAAAGGCCCCAGGGGTATTGGCACCTGCAGCTAAACTAGGAATCATCTGTTGTCCCATTGTATAAACAAGAGACTAAGCTGGTCTAAGTAAGTATACTGCAGGCCTGTATGTTTAATGTGCATCATGGGTAAATTCATAGCTGTTATTAGCAGGGAAGCGGTTATTATAGAAAAATTAACAGTCAGCATGAGTTTAGATGAGAAATTGTTTTATAATAATGTTCTGGAATTCCGTTAGGACCGTGCAAAAGCATTTGATCAGAAATATGCATATGATTATCTCAGTTTTCAAAGGGCTTTGGAAAAGTACACTAGAAGATTGTGATTATGTAGATTGGTACAAATTTGGCTAATACACAGGAAGGTAGAGGGTTATGGGACAGGACACATTTCCAGAATTAGAAGATGTTGAAAGTGGCTACCAGCTCAAGTATCAATACTGGAGACGCCGCTCTGTTTAAGGCACATAAATGATCCTGATAAAGTAATAAATAACAAACTGGTTAAATATGCAGAACATATTAGGTGGAAGTGTCAATAATTTAGAATCAACTGAATCATTATAGATGGGCCTGGGCAGAGTTCAGACTTGAGCAATGTCTTTGTGTTTTTTATATATGTTGTCACAAAAGCAGACCACAAACCTTGAAGCCTTGGCTGCAGATGGGTTGAATTGGTTGTGATGTTCACCTGTTTGAGTCCAGAACAGAACTGATTGTAAAATGAAAAAAATGGAGGCTTTAAAGCCCACAAGAGAAAGTCTAACCCTAATTCTAACCCTAACCAGAAGTGATGTCTTTGAGGCAGGAAGTGACTTCATCCGTGGCACCGGGACCTAGCGAGATTTCCTGTTGATGGTCTGCAGAAGATTGATAAAGAGTGTTAGTGTAGCTCGCCACCCCCTGGTCTGGCGTGGTAGTCCTATTCTTAAGGCCTTTCAGCTGTCTCCCAATCGCATGTGGGTGACAACAACAACAACAACTTTTATTTCTATAGCACATTTTCATACAAAAAAATTGTAGCTCAAAGTGCTTTACATAATGAAGCATAGAAAAATAAAAGACACAGTAAGAAAAGAAAATAAGTCAACATTAATTAACATAGAATAAGAGTAGGGTCCGATGGCCAGGGTGGACAGAAAAAACAAAAACAAACTCCAGACGGCTGGAGAAAAAAAATAAAATCTGCAGGGATTCCAGACCATGAGACCGCCCAGTCCCCTCTGTGACAATGCATATAATATACTATGTCCTTCTCTAGTGGTATGGCGGTGATCCCAACATGATACACTTAGCTTCTTTTAATATAATACAATTTTCGAAGGAGAACTCCTGGCAAAAGTGTGCAGTCGTGGGGTTCCTGCAGGTGGCTCTGGCCACTTCTGGAATGTAGGAGGCATGTTTCCTAGTAATGGGCAGTAGCGAGGACTTCCGTCCATCAGTAGGTGAGCTCTAATGTTAAGTGCAGTTCCCAGAGCCTTATACTTTTCTCATAGCCTTTGGTTCTTAAATAAAAACAAGTAATTTTCAAACATGGGCTACAGTCTTTTGGAAATCGCACAAAGTAACTGTTGACCATAAGCTGACTGTCAGACCACAGGGTGCACCTACTGCCTCTTAATAACCTGCCTGAGTTGTCTCTTCTTGTCTCTTCCCATCTCTCTGTCAGGTTACCTAAATGGCGGTGAAGTTTTTTCTCCCTGTCAGCTGGTTTGTATAGTTTAGATCATTTCAGCTGTAAGAAGTCAAGGCCTTACTTACCCATTCTAAGTAAAATACCACACTGTAGAATAAACAACACAGATCACAGTGGCACACTTCAGACCTTGGGCAACAGGCTGATTTATGGCATTAAATGTAAAGTATTAGAAATAGAAAGAGAAAAAATGTGATTTGAATGCACATTGAGAATATAGAAAGGCACACCTTGTTCAGTGTCCATGTCCTGACAGTGGACAGAAGCGATGAAGAAGTCAAATAGAATAAACTAGCCAACCCGCGGCGTACCATACGCCGCATAATCAGGCCGGTTTTTTAATGATTTTTAAGCACGGGGAGAAAATTAACATTTGAAAAATCGGTAATGTAATAAATCAGCAAGAAAAGCAACATTGTAACAATGCACGGAATGAACCAACACAGTAAAACAGTTTTCTATGGTGCACGCGGTCGTGTGTCGTAACCAAAAACTCGTTTTTTAAAGACTACTTACTTCATTGTGTTTTAACCTCAGTTGTAAAGGATTGTTTTGAGGATCCCATGGGATACCCCTCGCAAACCGTTTCACACGCTGCATATGGCGACTCACCTCCGCGAGAAACATGCCCCTATGAACAGTCAACATGGCTCGGAGGTGCCAGGAGTTGGTGGGCGTGGCTCCTTCTGCGTGCGCCATAGGTGTCTTACTTGTCGGCGGCTCAGTGAGTCCACGCCCCTTCCGGCGTGCTTTCCATGGTTGTCTTGCCTTAGTGAACTATATATAGAGATTGTGTTACTGTATGTCGCACTGCTCTTGGGTGGAGGAAAAGTCAAGGGAGGCTAAGCTTGTATCGTTATGGAAGTCATTCCCAGGTTTGTAAGGTATGAAGACAGATGTTATTTATTTTCTTTACCTTTCTTTGTCTAATTCTGGTTCTTATATCTCTTCAAGTGTGTGGTAAAAGAATGGAACCAAAACTTGATGGGATGCCAGTTCATTGCAGGGCGCACTTGATCAAGAAAATGAACATGATGACTTATCTTGAGAATTTTACAATAGTTAACGGGAAATGCATCTATTAGATCAGGCTATAATGGTTGCCCTGCCAATAATTATTAGACAAACTATCAAAAATATAAAACAGTAAAAAAGAAGGCGAGGCCACGAGCACTGATTGTGTTGTCTTGAGTGCTCCGTCTGTGGTTCCGTTAGTGTGGACATTCTCAAGTCATACAGCCAACACTGTGATCGAGTTCTGCATCCGCCTTCAGCCGTATAGCACGTTCACCTGATATTAAATATTAAAGATGATATGTCCTTCCAGGATGCAATCAGAAGATGGGTTTCCAGTGCGTTCCTTTCTATTAGCAGTCAGTAATATATTCTTTTCTTCTCTTTTGTATTGTGAGATGTCAGATTAATGACTTTCCATCTGTGAAATATTTCCAAAATATTCTTATCCATCCATCCACAGATCTGAAAGCGGAGGCTTTGACAAGATTTCAGCCATCAGGAGCGGTCCTGGCTGGAGCCCTCCTTTCTTTTCCAAGCTTAGATCCTGACGCACAGAGTTTGCTCTCTCTTTTGACGAGGTGCTGTGCGGAATGTGGCGCCTCCGCATTACTGTGCTCTGTGAAAGGAGGACACTGATGTCCCTGCAGATGTGATAAATCACTGTTCAGAGCTCTGTGGCACCCCTTTAACCTAGTTTAGTGCATAGCAGAGCGAAGGAGGCTGCTTACAACATTTCATCTTCTCTCTCCTGTACTTTTAGGAATGCACAGAAGGTGGTGTTGACGACAGACCTTATTCCCATTACACGTATGAGACAGCGGTTCACAAACATCCACATAATGGCGTGCCGCCTAAACACTTGTGCCATATTCAGATGCAAAACAATGTCCAGAATGTTCCAGCATGAACACTCTGGGGATGAATGGTGGTGTTCAGACAGACGCACAGTCACAGAGGGAGCCTCGTGCACAAAAACACAGGCCAGAGGCACAGAACCAGCCGCCACCAACTAGGCAAAGGTGTGCTGATGATTTGACTAAATGCCAGTACGAAAATTCCAAATTTAATATTTCAGACCATCTTGAGGGTAGTGAGAAATCTCTTCAGAAAGACTTTGCAATACCTATAGCTCTATTTATTTATCTTTCTTTTGTCCACAGCAAAAACTGTTATGAAAATCCCCATTGTACACATTCTGCAATATTTATGAAATTCTAGAATTTCAGCATTTTCAACTCATTCTGTAAAGTGCAGTGTTCATTTTTGTAAAGTGTCGGGACAGCCGCACCAGGAGAATGTGGCAGCTACTGACAGTCATAATCCAAGAATGAAGCTTGCCCTTCTGTTTAAAAGGGAAATTTCCATGAAGCTGCCTGTTAAGTGCTATGTGAAGAAATGTCAGCGGAGTGATGATAAGTATTGACGGTGCAGAAGGTGAATAATCTGCTCCTTTACCCTGCACGTCATTTGTGCTCCATTCCTGTATTTTACCTGCTTGTCATTTTGCCATTTTATATATTTGACAGTAAACGTACGCGAGTGGGCATTTTTATGTGAAATATGAGGCATACTTTACCCACAACACGTGTCCATCATTAGGTGCAGCCAACACTGAACTAGATTTGGGAGCTTCTGGGTGATGATGCCATAGTGTCCTTTTTAGGTAGAGCAGTTAATTAAAGCTGTTATGTAGCATCTAGCCTTGTGTTAGATCCAGTGCTTATTAAGCCCTCCAAGTTAGAGAGGCACCATGCGCTGAAAGTTAAATGTCTCCCATGTGCTCCCTGCATCTCCTCTGGCTCATGACCCCTCTCTCTTTCCTTTTGTTTCTCTTGCTGTCTCTCTGTCCCTCTCTTTCTCTCTGTCCTTCTGTCCTGGTCTGTGTGTTGGTGTGTGTACGTGTTTCTGTCTCTTCTCCCAGCCCCGCTGCGGAAGGCAAAGTTTGTAGAAAGCCCCCGAATACCAGAGTCTGAGCTCATTCCAACCCTCACAACCTTTCCTGCAAAGATCTCCGAGCTGGATGCATACTGTCCTGGTAAGCATGCTGCCTGCAGAATACCTGCTTGCTTCTCTTTTTATCATTTTTGTGTTTTTTGATAGCTTATGTAAGTTCTTCATGTGCGCTCTTGCTCATTCTACACTTTTTAAACTCCGTTTGTACCAAGTGGTGGGGTTGGTGAGTTGTATGCACACATAGAGGAGACTGAAGGTTGCTGTGGTCTGCATGGTAATGTGTGGGTAATTGTGAGTTGTCTTAAAAAAGTTGCATACACCCTTTTGCATGAGCATTGAAGTTCTCAAAGCTTTTCAGGTCTACTTTGTATGCTCATTTCACGTTGGCTTTAAGGCCAAAAAAACTGGTTAAACTTGCGTGTTTTTCTTGAAAACACACTGTTAAAAACAAAAATGTTGAATTTACGGTAAAGTACTGGCAGCTAAGGATTTTACTGTTAAAAAGAAGGTAACAATATTTTGAGGTCTACAGTATAACTTTGTAGTAAATAACTGTTTTTTCTTTACAACACATTCCAATAGAAGTGAACATTTAGCCATAACCTGAAATCCATGCACTGTATTAAATATGCCAATCAATAAACAGAACAGAAAATACTGTCAGAATCAAACACCAGCACACTGTGTGCATCAGTAAAGTAACAACAACCAATGGCAAACATGCATCATTTAACTACTGTATACACATTGAAAAGAGTTAGGGTTAGTTAGGGTTAGATGTCTTGCTTGTTAGACATATTTCACCAAGCCTTCGGTCACTTCATTGGCTACCTGTTCACCTCCGTATTGAGTACAAACTCTGTTTGCTCACTCATCAGTGTATTCTTGGAAATGTTCCACAATATCTTAAGGAACTCCTTATATTACAATCCACTACAAGAAAGCTCCATTTTTCAAATACCTACTACCTTCGCCCCCCTATGACCAAACTTCATACAATGGGTGACCCAGCCTTTGCAGTCACTGCTCCAGGAACGAGAACCTGAGAACACAGCAGACTGTGGGTGTGATGTTATGGCCTCACCGTGATGCTGATACACTCTAGTACAGATAGATACTGGGGCAAGACTCTCAATAAGTTTTAGGTATGAACCGCAATGAGCAATATACCAGCGAGTTTACAACGGGAAAAAAAAAAGAAAACATTTTGTTTTACTTTAACAAGGTTCTTGGACTTGCCATCAGGTCGTTTGTTTTGTGTTTTTTTCTTTTTCTTTTGGATGTTTCACCGTTTTTCGTCTGCAAGCTTTGCGCGTAACATACGAATTTTACCAAGCGGTGTTTTAAATGTGGCGCCAAAGCTAAATGCAGCCACGGGTGCCTGGGAAGGTCAAAAGACAGCTATAGGGGGAGTCCATGTTGGATTAGTAGTAGTGTACATGTACCATGATGTTTCTGTTTGTATCTCAGTAACCTCGAGGTCAGGTATAAATGTTTTTGTTGTTTAGTGTTTTATTATGTATATTTTTTTGTCTGATATTTTGATTTATACTTGAAATTTAGGATTTCCCCGGCAGGCCTGAAATGGTATCTCCTTATGTTTAGGCAAGCAAACCCTGGTAATGGAAAAGGCTTTATAAGTACAGTTGTGGCTGCAAGATGGGGGAACGATCATTCGGAGAGAATTAAGAAGGGTTAGGTAGTGTGAGGCACGCCAGACTTGATAGGTGCCTGGTGGCTGAGCTGCTGGTTGATGTAAAGGAGTGTGTTAGGCTCCTGAGGACCAAAAACGGCTCCTGAGATTTTTTTTTTTTTTTGAGGAGTTGTACTTTTGACCCGGACTGAAACAGGTCCAGTTTTGCTTTATTTTAACTCTTTGAGGGCTGAATATTTTTTCAAAAAACAGTTTCTGAAAAGCAATGGTTTCACACAGAAATCAAGATAAAACATCTGTTGCCGCATGCTGTGGCAGCCAGTTTGACAAGAATGTGCAGCAGGCTTGCTGCCAAGCTGTCTTCACGTGGCTGGGGCAGCAGCAACAATGATCATGGTCACAGTGCATTGCAATGTAGTTTCTACCTCTTATCATTGTTAAGTGGCACTTCTCCATGGCGAACATTGCCATAGGTACATCAGCTACATGAACCCGTTCAGCACCATGATTAGCTGGGGGCCAGTCAACTGAAGCTGGAACCTCACATTCATTTTTGATCACTTGTATCGAAAGTCATAGTCCAGTTCAGAGATAATAGGCAAAACGTCATCTATGCAGTAGTTTGCATTATGCAATCATTTTGATCACTTGCCAGATGTCCGTGCCATTTTTGCTGCTGTTTGCACCTTGCTACTCACACGAGCGTAGGAAATCTTGGTCAACCCAATGAAGCTAACTTTCCATCTAGCAACAAGAGACCAACTAAAACATAACGGTTGGTTTTTCACAGTGTACAGTTGATTACCATCATCAACTCCTCCTTTTGACAAAAGTCAACATCAGCCCTGAAAGAGTTAAGGCTGCTGATGCCCTTACATGGACTGGAATTGACTGTACATATATATTTGGGTAAAAGCCTCTGTGTTTTCCAATTTCTATTTTTCATCTTTCTTTTTTTTTTTTTTGTCTTGTCACAGGATTATTTATACGTTTTTTGGTGCGTCCTTTTACATAAGCAACTGTTTTTTTTTTTCTCTCTACTCTATCGTGGAATAAAAAATTACCTTTTTTTTTTTTCCTCTCTTGTGCCTCTCTTATTAGCCCCTCAGTCCTGGCCGATCCCAAACTACTAACAGGCCATCTGCTTTAGTAGACGGCTTGTGACTGTGGGCTGTTTAAAAAAAAAAAACAGCTGAAGACTTTCCTATTTAGGAAATAGGACAGGAATGCCACTAATTATTGTTGTTTTATCTTTGTTTTTATCTTGTTTTGTCTTTGTTAAATTTCTTTTATGTAGCACTTTGAGATTTACTACAAATTTAAAGTGCCTTATAAATAAAATTAATTATTATTATTATTATTAATGTTTAAGGAAGTTACAGTACATTTTCTAGTGGAGAAGTAAAGTTTGCTTTTGTGGTGTATGTTGTCCTACAGGTGTGCCAGCTTATCGAATGCAACCCACCATAAATCAGCTTCCATAACCTCAACAAACATTCAGCATGCAGGGAAAAATAAGTCGGCTAACTGTGGTTAAGTTTTTTTCCCTCCTGTGCAAAGACATGCGGTTCACCAGGAACAATACTGTAAAAGGGGGCGTGTCCTTATGCAAATATTGAAACTTCGGTGTTACTGAAACTGCATTTTACATTTTACTCTCGCTGTTTAACAGTTTTACACTGTAAAGTTAAAAGTGATTATTTTCAGTGTAATGTATCAGTAAACAGTATGTAGCATATTTTGAAGGTAGAAAAATATCGATTTTACAGAACTTGACTAATGAAAAGTATTGTTTAAGATACAAAGATAATTTTCCGTCAAACATAAGGTAACTTTTCTTTTTTTCAGAAAAGGTATTTTACTTTTGCCATTTACAGAATTTTTACCGTTAAATTTACGGACATTTTTTACAGTGTAGGACAAGAAATGCTATCTGCTTTACGTACACAAGTCAAGAGCCTTAAACCACATCATCCTCAAAAAGTGGTCTCTTTCCTTGCTTAACTGTTCATCTAGCAAACGGGGGGCCGCCTTCTACAAATGGTACTGTGATATTCTGCTTTGTGATTGTCTTGAATGGCCCTCATCATTCATACGTTTTGAAAGCTTAGCAGGGAAGAAACTGAAGATGACAGTCCAGGTGGTCTAAAAACCTTGTGAACTAATAGACCATAAGTTCTAAAGATCATTAACTAGACCATAATATTAAGTTGTGGTCCACTGGCTTTGGGGAACATTAGCTGAACTGTAATAATTACCTGTCGTTGGTCCCATCGGATGGGTATGAAATAGACTAATATCTGAGGAACATTAGCTCGACGGCCTCAGATGTGAAGTTGTTGCCTTATGAGGTGTGAAGAACATTACCTTGAATGGAGACGTCTGATATTGTGAGCAGATTGAGTGACTTTGTGTCAACTCCAGCATTCCCTGTGTGGTTTATGTATTTTGTTTCTTTTAATTATGGTACTTGATGCTTTTTGTTCTAAAATGAACCATTAATTATCTTATGTTCAGTTTTTGTGGACTGTGTAATTTTAATTTCTTTAAATATCCTGACACATTTTAACTACGAATTTTTGTTTTTTCTGTTTTTGCATTTATTATGAAAATCAGCCTGTCCTAAAAAAAAAATAAACCACAATCTGAAAGCCGAACCATTTGGAATGTGTGATAAAGTATTGTCTTACACCCGCAGTCTGTCAGAAATCTGGAAGCCCCCTCATCCTAAAGTGTGTTCCCTTAATGCATTGGGCCGAGCCTTCCACATCAGTTTGCCTGGATTGTCATCTCTTAACGATTTTATTTTATATTCCACATCTGGTGTAGAAAGGCAGGTTCAGAACTGAAGGGATTCACCGACAAATGCAAAGTTTGTGTGGGTAGCATCGGGGGTAAGACAAAAACACAACAGGAGTAAATATTAAACGTTCCAATGTCCGTTGATGAAATAGGAACTGAAGAACAACATGACAAGTGTAGAAATTGAGCTTGACTGGAAGAGTCGGTCTGTGTTACGTGATATGTTACTAATGGGCCGGGCCGGGGGTCTCCTGGTCTCTGTGGTAGTACAGAAGCCTTGAGAGGACAAAGACATTTGAAGGAGATCTGGAAACATAACAGTGGGAAATGGCCAGCCAATAAAAAAGAAAGAACTGTTTATTTATAAAGTTTATCTTGATCTTTTAAATGGAAAGACCACTATGTAAGCATAAGTGTAAATATACTCAACAAAAAACCTTGACGAAAACTCAGTTATTTAATTGAAACAGAATTTAGTTTTTGTCAAAACAAGCAAAATGGTGATACAATCTTTTAAACCGATTTCTGTCAAATCCCCGTATTTAAAGTTTAAGAAGGACTGCGTGAGACACTTCGTTGAGTGTGAAGTGATGTGTCTTCATAGCAGAAAATCTACCAAGTTGAGTCTGTGAACAGAATTAAAAAGTCATTTTCTTATGCTGTCTGTAACTTAAAGACATGGCAAAATGATGTTAAACCAATCATCACAGTATAAAGAACTCCAACAGATGTGTTCGGGCTTTTTTGGTACCAACAACAACAGCATTTATTTATATAGCACATTTTCATATAAATAATGTAGCTGAAAGTGCTTTACATGATGAAGAAAGAGAAAAAAGCCCAAATGAATAGGAATTAAAATTAGGAAACTTATTTACATAGAATAAAAGTACAGTCATATGAAAAAGTTTGGGAACCCCTCTCAGTCTGCATAATAATTGACTCTCCTTTCAACCAGAAAGATAACAGTGCTATGTCTTTCATTTCCTTGGAACATCGGAGTACTGCGGTGTTTTCTGAACAAAGATTTTTAGAGACGCAGTATTTAGTTTTATGAAATGAAATCAAATGTGAAAAACTGGCTGTTCACAAATGTGGGTCCCCTTGTCATTGTGCTGGTTTGAATGCCTGTCACTGCTCAATGCTGATTGGCTGGCTGAGCTCGTTAAGCCTTGAACTTCATAGACAGGAGTGTCCAATCATGAGTGGTCAAAGGTATTTAAGGTGGTCAACTGCAAGTTGTCCTTCCCTTTGACTCTCCTCTGAAGAGTGACAGACAGCATGGGATCCTCAAAGCAACTCTCCAAAGATCTGAAAACAAAGATTGTTGAGTCTCCTGGTTTAGGGGAAGGCTACAAAAAGCCATCTCAGAGGTTTAAACTGTCAGTTTCAACTGTAAGGAATGGAATCAGAAAATGGAAGGCCACAGGCACAGTTGCTGTTAAACCAGCAGGTCTGGCAAGCCAAGAAAACTACAGGAGCGGCACATGAGCAGGATTGTGAGAATGGTGACAGACAACCCACAGATCACCTCCAAAGACCTGCAAGAACATCTCGCCGCAGATGGTGTATCTGTACATCGCTCTACAATTCAGCGCAATTTGCACAAAGAACATCAGTATGGCAGGGTGATGAGAAAGAAGCCCTTTCTGCACTCACGCCACAAACAGTCACTTGTTGTACGCCAATACTCATTTAGACAAACCAGATTCATTTTGGAACAAAGTGCTTTGGACTGATGAGACAAAAATGAAGTTATTTGGTCAGAACAAAAAGCGCTTTGCATGGCGGAAGAAGAACACGGCATTCCAAGAAAAACACCTGCTACCTACTGTCAAATGTGGTGGAAGTCCCATCATGCTGTGGGGCTGTGTGGCCAGTTCAGGGACTGGGGCCCTTGATAATGTCGAGGGTCGGATGAATTCAACCCAATATCAAAGAATTCTTCAGGATAATGTTGAAACATCAGTCACAAAGGTGAAGTTACGCAGGGTTTGGATATTCCAACAAGACAATGATCCAAAACACAGTTGGAAATCTACAAAGGCATTTGTGCAGAGGGAGGCCGTCACAGTCCCCTGACTTGATTATCATTGAAAATCTATGGGATGATTTGAAGCGGGCTGTCCATGCTCGGCAGCCATCAAACTGAACTGAACTGGAGAGATTTTATATGGAAGAATGGTCAGAAATACCTCCATCCAGAATCCAGACACTCATCAAAGGCTATAGGAGGCGTCTAGAGGATGTTATATTGGCAAAAGGAGGCTCAACTAAGTATTGATGTCATGTCTCTGTTGGGGTGCCCAAATTTATGCACCTGTCTAATTTTGTTATGATGCATATTGCATATTTTCAGTTAATCCGGTAAACTTAATGTCACTGCTGAAATACCACAGTCTCCATAAGGTATGTTGTATATTAAAAAGAAGTTGCTACTTTGAAAGCTCAGCCAATGAGAAACAAAAATCCAAAGAATTAAGAGGGGTTTCCAAACTTTTTCATATGACTGTAAGATATCCACCTTAATAAAATTAATAAAAGGTTAAGCATCTGTGTGTCTTACTGGCTGCTTTGTCTCTGTCTTCCGAAAGATGGCGTATCACAAACTCTGACTCTGCTTTTACAAATGCCATGCCAAATGATATATAATAGAGGTATGCCATTCTAACAGGTGGTGCATCACAAGCAGTAACCCTGCATTTATGAATTCCATACCAAATGGCATATAACAGAGGCATATCCATTGCATGGTGCACTGCAAACTTTTCAAACCAACTTAGACAAGGTTGCACAGCTCGTACATATCGATCTCGTAATTTCATTTTAATAGATTGCACACAGCTGCCGCAGTACTCAAGCAATGCACCTTGGCTGCAGCGTACAATTACAGAGAGTGGCGAATCATGTTTGGGGCTGCAGAGCACCACATAAATCATAACATTCAGTCAAATAATTTGGAGCAACAAAGGAACAAATCCTGGATGGGGTGGCAGTCCGTCACTGGGCTCATTAACCAGTTACAAATTATTCCATGGAGTATAGGGGTGGGAAAGGAAAACCAGAGGACCTTGGGGGGCACATGGAAAACATACAAACTTCATAAAGCTAGTCACTATGCAGTGATGAGTAAAGTAACAGTGCTGATTGCTGCACCACCAAAGCACCATCATCATAATAATAATGATGATGATAAGTTGAATGCAGCATGTGAAGATTATCCGTTCTGCACAGTTCTATGTTGATCCAGTTGGTTAGCGTGAAACTATTTTTATCACTGCTTTTGCACTATCATGTGTTTTTGAGATTTGCCTGGAAAACACAAACTGCAATATCAATGTCTATTCACTAAAACTGCTTTCTCAAAATACAGTATGATTTTTACGAAAATCACGTAGTCCAGTGTGCTATAATAACCAGTAGAGTTTTAAATGTTTACACGGTGAGGGACTGGGCCGTCAAAACTTACAAAATACCAAGATATGATGAGAGAAGCACAAAACTGCAATTGTCCTTTAATTTTCATAACTTTCCAGCGTCCTAATCCTAATAACGAGTTCTTATACAGTTACAGGTTAGTTGATGATTGTTAAGCAGTTGTTGCAGAAGTAAGGTAAATTACTGTCTGTATATTTTTAACAAAGCTACTCGGCTCTTTGTGTTTACTTTGTGAGCAGGCAGCACTCACTGCATGTGAAACTGGAACAGGATGCCCACAGATGGAGTAAATTACTTTTTATTCAGGAGAACAATCAGTCAATTACTGTACTTTGTAACCATTTGGTTAGGACTTTCCCAGCTGGAAGGCCCATTTTCATACAGCAAGTCCCTGTGTCCTTCTATTTTGGGCTCTTGAAATTGTGATTACAGGACAGAATCGAGTATTTATCATGCGTCAGCATTTCTTAGAGCTGTGAAAGCTGGGCGCCTTTATTGCCCATGCCAGTGTCTTTTAGAGTTTACTCTTCTCCTCAGTTTTGTTGCCCTTTGCCTGCTTCTTCAGTAAGCTGTGCCTTGAATTCCCTGATGTTTTCACCCAGCACACTTCAGGCAGCTTCATTTGCCACTCGCTCTCGGACTGTCAATTAGCTGTTGAGCACAGCTTGGCGTGGGGGCATGCTGCAGGGCATGTTTGTGTGTGAGCCGGCTGGCATCATTAGCCTCTGCGTTATCGTTGAGAAGAGACCATGTCAGTGGTTTCTGATTTGCCATCAGAACACAGTGGACACATTCTTAGGGACAATGCTGTCTGTGCGGCACCATGTCAATATGTGACTTGGGAGCACATCAGGATAAAGTGGGCTAAATGGAGAAGCCGTGGAAAACTTTCAATAGCAGTATAACATTTTATAAACTGGGCATTGTAGGGCAAAATTAAAAGAGGACAAATTACCTTGGAAAGAAACTTGTGTTGTGCCAGCCACATTCGGCCACTGTCATTCTAGTGTCATGATGTGCGCCTTATTATGTTATTTGAGCTTGTCTAGTAAAAAAAGAAAGAGTACAAATAAATAAAAAGAATGACAAAATTGGTCATTATTAAGTGAACATACTGCTGCTGTTATATTTGTTCTCTCATTATTCTGGCAAATGTCATGTCATGTGTTATTCCCACCATAATAAAAAGACAAACGTCTGTTTATCTGTGTGTGCATCTGGTTATCGTGTCCCTGTTATCCAACAGATGGCGTATTCCAAGCATTGGCACCACTGTCACAAATCCCATACCAAATGGTGTATAACAGATGCACCATCTGTTAGAATGACGAATGCAGTGCATTTTTATTACTGCAGATCTCTGTGATGCACCATTTGTTGGAAAGACAAATGGAATGGCTAATGCAATGCATTTTATTACTGCAAATGTTTATGACACCCCATCTGTCAGAATGATAAAGGCAGTGCATATTATTAATACAAATGTTTGACATTCGCCATCAATTGGAGTGACAGAAGCAATTCCTTTTATTAGTACATGCATTACAAGTTACATTCCAATTGATGGTGCCCTGTAAATGTTAACACCGAGGTCATTGAATACCATGGGGACTGTTTGAGGTCATTCATGTTAGGTAGAATGCCTGGAGGAGGCTGGGTGGTCTTGTGGCCTCGGACCCCCTGCAGATTTTTTTTTCTTTTTCTCCAGCTGTCTCGAGTTTTTTTTTTTTTGTTTGTTTTTCTGTCCTCCCTGACCATCACACCTTACTATTATTATATTCCAATTAGTATTGCCTAATTTAATTTTTTATATATTTTGTCTTTTTTTCTCTTTCTTCATCTGGTAAAGCACTTTGAGCTCCATTATTTGTATGAAAACGTGTGATAGAAATAAATGTTGCTGTTGTCTGCGTTGACGACATAAATTTAAACCCTTCTTCGGGAGGTAGCATAGCTAGTATCACTATACTTGATTATTAATGAGCAATTCAAATATAATCTATTTTTCTAACAATTTAATACAATTTTTGACCCTGATTGTGCTTCTCTGTACACCGTTTTGATATTTCTATTTGTTCCGTCCTTTCCAAAAAGACGTTTTGGATTTTGGCAGACACTGCATCTTAGTTGCTTATTCCATGGATGTTAATCTACAAGGTGCTGCCCATTTAGTCCTCGCACCCTGATCAAGTTTTAATATTGCTATTGCTGTGCTCCAGTTGAAAGTAAAAATAACCGTAAATCGCTTTGGGATGGTGGTCCCTGTAGAAATGCACTTTATAACACTGAGCATTGCTATTTGTTTCTTGTTCAGTTAGCACTGTACTAAATTTTAGTTTCTTCACTTTGGTTCTTTCTCCGCTAAGGCCTGTTTTGAGAGGACCCAAAAGAGACAAGCTGGTGAATAATAAAAGGTACAGAAACACTTAAAAGGGTCTGCACTTACAGTGCCTTCCATAACGTTTGGGACAAAGGCAGAGTTTTTCTTGATTTACCCCTCTGTTCCACAGTTTAAAATTACAAATCAAAGAATTCAGACCTGATTAAAGCGCACATTGACAACTTTCATTTAAGGGGATTTGCATACATTTCAGTCACACCACTTGCTCTGCGTTGGTCCCACCATATTGTTTGGGACACAGCAATGGCAGGTCTGTTAAAGCCATGCAATGACTGCTTGACGTCTGCGATTCATAGATGTCACCAGGTGCTGAGGGACTTCTCTGGTGACGCTCTGCCAAGCCTCTAATTCAGCCATCTTCAGCTCTTGCTTGTTTTAGGGGCTTGTCCCCTTAAGCTTTCTTTTCAGCATATGGAAGGCCTGCTTGGATTTAAATTGGGCGACTGGCTTGGCCATTCAGTAATTTTCTATTTTCTATCTTTGAAACACTGTTGTTTTTCCATAGCAGTATGTTTGGATCATTATCTTGTTGACGGATGAAGTGCTGTTCAATGAGTTTTGAGTTTGGATGTTTCTACACAACCCAGAATTCATTGTGTCACTGCCATCAGAAGATCCATTGTCAATGACAAGACGTGTGCCAGGACCTGTGGCAGCCATAACACTCCCAGCACCTCCATATTTAACAGATGAGGTGGTCTGCTTTCGGTCTTGGGCAGTAGTTAATTTTGGTCTCCACACTTTGCAGGATCATCTTTGTCTCATCTGTCCTCCAAGACCTTTTTTACAGAATTCTACAGGCTCTTTTCAGGACTTCTTCACAAACTGTAATCTGGCCATCCTGCTTTTGTGGTTTGCATCTTGCAGTGTGGCCTCTGTGTTTCTGTTCATGACGTCTTCTGCTGATAGTCATCTCTGACAGGCACACGACTGTTTCTGTTCAGTCGGACAGGCGTTGGGGTCTTTTTGTTCACCATAGTGAGGGTTCTTCTGTCATCAGCAGTGGAGGCCTTCCTTGGCCTACCAGTCCCTTTGCGATTACTGAGCTCACCAGTGCGTTGTTTCTTAATGATATTCCAGACAATTTGATTTAGGTAATTGTAAGGTCCTAATGTCTCTAATGACTTCATTCTTGCTTTTAAGCCTCAGAATGGCTTCTTTGACTTTCACTGGCCCAGCTCTTGTTGTCATGTTGAACAATGGCAACTGCAGACTCCACAAAGGGTAGAAGCAGGCCAAGGTATCTGGTGAAGCCATGAAACTCACCTGAGGAATCACAAACACCCATGAAGTCTATTGTTCCAAACATTACGGTGCCCTGAAATTGGGGGGAACCAAGTAGAAAAAGTGTTGTCATTTCTACATGCTGTCAAGGAAATGTAGTCAGATAACCCTGAGTGATAGTCTGCTGTGTGCCCTTTAATCACAATGTCTGAATTGTTTGATTTGTTACTTTAGAGTGTGGAGCAGAGGGGTCGATCAAGGAAAAATGTCATTGTCCCCAAGTTAATGGAGGACGCAAGTCTAGTGTTGTCTGCCATTTCTTTACATCATTTGGCGTGTACAAGTTCACTTTCCACATTACTAACTTGCCCAAAGTATTTTTATGGCGTCTGCTACTCTGTTCACATCATAAAAACAAGAATGATTAAACGGACACTGTAATGCTGATCAGGCTAAAAAATGTTTCATTTTACTGAACACTCATAACTTCTGCTCAACTCCCAGTGTGAGCCAATTCTTGTTACAACATCCAGTACACCCCATCATGGCTTTCATGCAGACATTTGTGGTAAACCAAACATCACCACCATTATTATTTTATGGAAATCCACATTCCAGCTCTCAAGTAACCAAAAATTGTCATCACTTTTGACTAAGTGGCATCGCTGAACAGTCCCAAGCAAGATGACTAACTTTTAATTTCCGTACTGCTGTCCATTATATGATGGGCTGTAACCACATCTGAGTTTTTATATTATGTGTGTGTATATATATATATATATATATATATATATATATGTGTGTGTGTGTGTGCCAACATGAAGAAGCCACATCTTGTGCTGCGTTTGCTTGACAGCAGTGGTGTGAGAAAGGGAGTGAGACAAAGAAGCTGCACTTTTATTGGTCCAAGAGAGGTGAAGCAGCAGAATGTTACTAAGTGTCTTGACAGCTACGAGGTGCTCTTGTGCTAGTTACATTAATCATTACGTTAATTACATTCATTTGTTGCAGATTTGGTCAAATAAGTTTCAGCTTGAAAGTAAATTAAATACTTTAAACCATCAGAATGTTTTGTTATACAGTAATGCAGATCTTTGGTCACTCCTAATGTGAATCAAGGCATTTTCAGTAGAACGCTGTAAAGAATTCAAAAACGTTGGCGCGATACACATGCAGAGCAGGTTAGAGGTAATGGAAGTACTAAAATTCGAAAGTCTCAAAAAACTGATAGTAACGATCGCATTAGCGCAAACAAACGGAAACTATTACTCGGTGAAATAACGGAACAACGGACCGCAAAAAGAGATCAAATATATGGACATCGGTGATATGACACAAGTATGTAGATATTGTTCGAATTTAAACTTTAAGTCAGAGACTTGTAGATCGTCTAATTTGTGTTGCCATCAGGGGCAAGTAGTGTTTCTACCCAATGAAGAGGAGTATCTGCGAGAATTAAAAGATTTGTTGTTTGGTGAAAGTGAAATCCACATACATGAGTGGCAGAGACACAAAGTGGCTGACGCGTAGTGCAGGCCAGGCGGGTTGGCAAGCGAAGCCCCCTTTGTGGTATTAATGGATACAACATTTTTAAAGGAATACTGTATCCAGAAGATTTTTTTAAATGCTTCTTACTCCATGTAGTCTGTACTGGTGGTCTAGAAAACATTTTAACGTCATGCTTGTGTGGAGAAATTAAATATTGGATATACAAATCAATCAATCAATCAACATTTATTTATATAGCACATATTCATACAAAAAAATGTAGCTCAAAGTGCTTTACAAAATGAATAGAAAAATCGAAGACACAATAAAAAATAAACATAAGTCAACATTAATTAACATAGAATAAGAGTAAGGTCCAATGGCCAGGGTGGACAGAAAAAGCAAAAAAAAAACTCCAAAAGCTGGAGAAAAAAAAAAATAATAATAATAAAAAAAAACAAAGTCAACAGCAGCGATACTTGATCAATTCTGGACAGTGTTAAAGCATGTGGAAAACGTCTATGGGAGAAAAAAATTAAATCTCACATAATTCGTGTTGCATAATCCACGTGTCCGGTATACATTTGTATGGTCAAAATTTGCAACGTGTGCATTTTTTTCCCTAAAGTTTTATTATTAAAGTGTCATAATTGAACGTAATCACAGAGGACGTTATTTCCCCCAATGCTGTGTGTTTGAATTGAAGATCTGTCTCTAAACCTAACCAATCAATCAAGATTACTCGGTAGCGTTAATATATAAATGGATCAGTACGCACATAAAGCTCTAATTAAAGGCAGAAAGAGCTGGCAAGTGAACTTAACAGATCACAGTATAACAGAACATTTCTTCCAAAGTTGCTTTATAAGCCAAAAACGTTAACAGTAATACGTCTAAAAGGTTGTGTGTTTAAAGCTAAAGTTTTTAAGACAGGGGTGTGCATTCTGTGTAGTGTGTCAGCATTAGTTTATGGAGCAGGAACGTGGTGTCATTACTATCAAAGTGAAGAAAAGGAATTGTAATAATCATCTTGTCTCTTTACATTTATTTGAATTAAAGATGGTGTATCAGTACAGCTCAATCAGAGAGATGAGTAACTTGCTCTTCAAAATGAAAAAGAAAACGTCAACCCCCACCTAACAAAGAGCGAAATGCCAATAGAGCGATGAGTGGCCATCACAAAACTCGTCGATTGTGTAGAATAAACGACCTCTACAGTAAACCCGTTGTGCATTAGAGTTGTACTCGCGAGTTCTTTCCAAATTTTAAAAATAAAGGGAGTGTTATTTTTTTTTTTATTCCGTTTTGAGATAATAAAGCATATTACTTTCCCACTGAGTTACAGAAGGCGGATTAGGATTCTTTCATAATTTTATGTGCAAGTCGTGTGGTGTAGTAAATTACAACAAAGTTTTGACAACGCACTTTTATGCCTCCTGGTATTGCTCCAGATCCTGCTGTTAAGGCATTCAAAGTGATTTTCGATGCAAGGCTATCAGAGATACAGTCAAGAATTGTTTTATTTAAATGCTTCACAAATCATGTGACCTAGCGATGCCAATGCATGGTGACAATCCGTACGTTTACAGGCAGGCACTCACATGTTTGGGTTGTAAGGTGAATAAGTCTATTAGGGCAGGAATTCACGTTTCCACGTGCAGGTAATCATGTGGACTTCTCCTTTGTCAAAACGCTCTAATGTCATTCTACTTCTTCTTCTTCTTCTTCTTTCGGCTGCTCCCGTTAGAGGTTTCCACAGCAGATCATCTGTCCGCATATAGATTTGACAAAATTTTACACCAAATGCCCTTCCTGACGTAACCCTCCCCATTTATCCGGGCTTGGGACCAGCACGAAGAAACACACTGGTTTGTGCATCCTCTGTGGCTGGGTTGCTCCAGTGTCATTAAACTTTCAAAAAAATAAACGAGTTAAATATCATCATCGGCCACCGTGAATCTGAAACTAAGCATGCCGTCTGGGATCATTTTCTTTGTGTTTTATAAATATGTTTAGTCAAAGTGAAGATTTATTAAAAGTTTTCTTTAACCGGATTTCACTCGGCAAACTTTTTTCAGCTTGGGTGTGCGGTTGAGCCCTGCAGAGGAGCGGCGTACTACACCCAGTGCTGCAGGAATAGTAATAACACAGGTAATCAGACTTCGGTAAGATAGGCTTTGTGTTAGGCTACTCGTTACTTCAAAAAATAATAAGAATATGCAATGTTAATGTGTTACCCTACTGCTCTCCAGATCATGTTTCTGAGCTGTCACCGTACTCATCAACATAAACTTAGCGATTTCTTAACTATGAAGTCCGATTATTTCGCCTAGGAGAAGGAATAATGCGATCGCCTGAACCTTCACCTCTGCAGATGTATTTTGTGGACGCTTCTACCCGTGGCTGTTGAAAGCGTGCGTGAAGCAAATTTGTGTGCAGGCTGATGGGGGACAACATCCTTAACAGTAACCCATGGCCACGTAATAGAGTTATTCACCGAGAAAACTATTTCTGATAATCGGGTTTCTCAGACGCCAATAATCCGATTTCTCTAAACAGAATTAGGGTTTACATGGCATTTTCGAAATCAGGTTTCTGTGCGTAATCAGTTATATTGAAGCACATGTAAACACACGCACTGCTCATGATCCTGCTATCCTGGGCATATTTAGGACAGATTTAAATGAGATGTAAGTAATCAATTTAAATACTTTTTGTTGAATTACGGCATGCTGGTTGCATATTGAAGTAAAATGTAATTTATGAGCAGCTTTTCTAAGATTTTAATTGGAAGATCCCTTTCCTACCATTCACTAAGGTCAGAAAAGGATAAATATTATTTGTTTTAACTCATCTTGAAGATGTTGCCTGGATCTTCATCCAGACTGCTAGTATTGCCTCAGGAATAGAAACTGAGCAGATTGTTTTAAACAATGTTTCTAATTTCAATATAAAAGAACTTTGTGTCTGGAAATTTTTAATTTGTTCAAAGAATGCTACGGGTCAATTTCTCTATTGATAATGTTTCTGTCACAGTCCCGAGCATCTTACGTAGATTGGGTACGGCGGAGGCTAAGGAAGGCCGAAATAGATGGCAGTGGATAAGCGTGTCCCTTGGTAAAACGTGTCCAACTTTGCTGCAGTATCCTTAATAAAAGGTGAACCACAACATTGCTGGTAAATTGACAACATTTAGTGCCGAATGGATCACAAAGCAAAGCATTTAGAGCTGACGTAGAGCAGTCTAAGCAGGCGCAGATTGGTGGACATTTCCCAGTTTCTGACATTTTATCGTATGAATATTCTGCCCAGTAATGAAAGTTAAAGTTAGGTAGTGCCCTTCTCTAAATCTTTGGTTATGTGGATGTTTTGAAATCCAGGTAAATTAATTTATACTCGAGTCTAACTGCTTAAAGAATCTACTGATGTACAGTATATAACGATGCTTTGGAGGGATATTTGCTTTGACGATATTAATTCTCCCAGCTGAAGTAAGATGGAGGGAGGACCATCTGTTAATGTCTTGTTTGTGTTTAAAGAGATCTTTATTCTTTCCTTGTAATAATTATCCCTGGTGACAAATAAAGTTCTGTCTGTCTATCCATCCATCCATCCCATGGTATTTAAACCATTCTGATACAATCAGCTAAATGTTGTCCAGCCTAGTCTGTCATGCCTGGGTATTCACTGAGAAAAGCACTCTTAAGAAGTTAATGTAATTAAAGAACTAGCGTAGGCGATCCTGCTAATGCTACAGACGAGTGTTTCTTAAGACTTTTTTTTCTCGCATCCCGATTTTTTTTTTCCTGTGTGTCTTGAAGACCCAGAATCGCCATTGTCAGTCTTCTCGTTCCCTCTTGGAGAATCAGGTCATAAAAAAGCGATGTTGTTTGCTTAAACTACCACAGCGAACCATCGCGGACCGCTTCTCAAACCCTACGTGATCCTTTACCATCGAGTTCACTTCTGAAACACGACTCTGCAGGACCCAAATTCATACACTGTGGTATGGATGACTGTGGGTTTGCCCCAGAGTTAACATTTGGAAAAGAGTTGGTCTTAGATTTGACCATTAAAATAGATGTGCAAGAAAATCGGCCTAGAGAGTGGAAAGCACAACGCTCTTCATTTGCCAAGAGATGTGTATTGGAGTTTTAGCCGAGTAAGGAAGCTTACACTACACTACACTACACTCCAGGTTTTTAAATTGTTTTTTTGTAAGTTTCTGTCATATGCTTAATATTCAGTTGTAGAGGGTCTCAGCGCTCCTTTGCTGTTGTCTTTTGCAAACCATAACACCCCCCCAGCAATTCAGTCATAGCTCTCTTAAAGGAGACCATTGGAGTTTTTCATGTCAAGCTATTTCTTCAAACATGGTATATATGCATTTGCCATGCAAAATTGTGTTCCAAAGTCCAGCATTTTCTATATATTTTAAAAATATCTTGCCAACACTGGTAATTTACAATGGAGGCAACGGGCACAAACCCACTGGAAAATAAAGGCCTACAAACTTACCGAATGTGTCCTCTTCAAGTTTCGATAAAAGAAAAATGACTTCCATGTTTCTGATACATGTATGTGACCAAAAATAAAAAAGGATCTGAAAATAATAATTTTATCACATATTCCTCTTAAGATGATCTCAACTGGTCAAGTTGTTTGTGTGGTGTCGTAGATTAAGCTGGAGAAAAAAATAATAATAATAAAAAAAAACAAAGTCAACAGCAGCGATACTTGATCAATTCTGGACAGTGTTAAAGCATGTGGAAAACGTCTATGGGAGAAAAAAATTAAATCTCACATAATTCGTGTTGCATAATCCACGTGTCCGGTATACATTTGTATGGTCAAAATTTGCAACGTGTGCATTTTTTTCCCTAAAGTTTTATTATTAAAGTGTCATAATTGAACGTAATCACAGAGGACGTTATTTCCCCCAATGCTGTGTGTTTGAATTGAAGATCTGTCTCTAAACCTAACCAATCAATCAAGATTACTCGGTAGCGTTAATATATAATGGATCAGTACGCACATAAAGCTCTAATTAAAGGCAGAAAGAGCTGGCAAGTGAACTTAACAGATCACAGTATAACAGAACATTTCTTCCAAAGTTGCTTTATAAGCCAAAAACGTTAACAGTAATACGTCTAAAAGGTTGTGTGTTTAAAGCTAAAGTTTTTAAGACAGGGGTGTGCATTCTGTGTAGTGTGTCAGCATTAGTTTATGGAGCAGGAACGTGGTGTCATTACTATCAAAGTGAAGAAAAGGAATTGTAATAATCATCTTGTCTCTTTACATTTATTTGAATTAAAGATGGTGTATCAGTACAGCTCAATCAGAGAGATGAGTAACTTGCTCTTCAAAATGAAAAAGAAAACGCCAACCCCACCTAACAAAGAGCGAAATGCCAATAGAGCGATGAGTGGCCATCACAAAACTCGATTGTGTAGAATAAACGACCTCTACAGTAAACCCGTTGTGCATTAGAGTTGTACTCGCGAGTTCTTTCCAAATTTTAAAAATAAAGGGAGTGTTATTTTTTTTTTTATTCCGTTTTGAGATAATAAAGCATATTACTTTCCCACTGAGTTACAGAAGGCGGATTAGGATTCTTTCATAATTTTATGTGCAAGTCGTGTGGTGCAGTAAATTACAACAAAGTTTTGACAACGCACTTTTATGCCTCCTGGTATTGCTCCAGATCCTGCTGTTAAGGCATTCAAAGTGATTTTCGATGCAAGGCTATCAGAGATACAGTCAAGAATTGTTTTATTTAAATGCTTCACAAATCATGTGACCTAGCGATGCCAATGCATGGTGACAATCCGACGCGTTTACAGGCAGGCACTCACATGTTTGGGTTGTAAGGTGAATAAGTCTATTAGGGCAGGAATTCACGTTTCCACGTGCAGGTAATCATGTGGACTTCTCCTTTGTCAAAACGCTCTAATGTCATTCTACTTCTTCTTCTTCTTCTTCTTTCGGCTGCTCCCGTTAGAGGTTTCCACAGCAGATCATCTGTCCGCATATAGATTTGACAAAATTTTACACCAAATGCCCTTCCTGACGTAACCCTCCCCATTTATCCGGGCTTGGGACCAGCACGAAGAAACACACTGGTTTGTGCATCCTCTGTGGCTGGGTTGCTCCAGTGTCATTAAACTTTCAAAAAAATAAACGAGTTAAATATCATCATCGGCCACCGTGAATCTGAAACTAAGCATGCCGTCTGGGATCATTTTCTTTGTGTTTTATAAATATGTTTAGTCAAAGTGAAGATTTATTAAAGTTTTTCTTTAACCGGATTTCACTCGGCAAACTTTTTTCAGCTTGGGTGTGCGGTTGAGCCCTGCAGAGGAGCGGCGTACTACACCCAGTGCTGCAGGAATAGTAATAACACAGGTAATCAGACTTCGGTAAGATAGGCTTTGTGTTAGGCTACTCGTTACTTCAAAAAATAATAAGAATATGCAATGTTAATGTGTTACCCTACTGCTCTCCAGATCATGTTTCTGAGCTGTCACCGTACTCATCAACATAAACTTAGCGATTTCTTAACTATGAAGTCCGATTATTTCGCCTAGGAGAAGGAATAATGCGATCGCCTGAACCTTCACCTCTGCAGATGTATTTTGTGGACGCTTCTACCCGTGGCTGTTGAAAGCGTGCGTGAAGCAAATTTGTGTGCAGGCTGATGGGGGACAACATCCTTAACAGTAACCCATGGCCACGTAATAGAGTTATTCACCGAGAAAACTATTTCTGATAATCGGGTTTCTCAGACGCCAATAATCCGATTTCTCTAAACAGAATTAGGGTTTACATGGCATTTTCGAAATCAGGTTTCTGTGCGTAATCAGTTATATTGAAGCACATGTAAACACACGCACTGCTCATGATCCTGCTATCCTGGGCATATTTAGGACAGATTTAAATGAGATGTAAGTAATCAATTTAAATACTTTTTGTTGAATTACGGCATGCTGGTTGCATATTGAAGTAAAATGTAATTTATGAGCAGCTTTTCTAAGATTTTAATTGGAAGATCCCTTTCCTACCATTCACTAAGGTCAGAAAAGGATAAATATTATTTGTTTTAACTCATCTTGAAGATGTTGCCTGGATCTTCATCCAGACTGCTAGTATTGCCTCAGGAATAGAAACTGAGCAGATTGTTTTAAACAATGTTTCTAATTTCAATATAAAAGAACTTTGTGTCTGGAAATTTTTAATTTGTTCAAAGAATGCTACGGGTCAATTTCTCTATTGATAATGTTTCTGTCACAGTCCCGAGCATCTTACGTAGATTGGGTACGGCGGAGGCTAAGGAAGGCCGAAATAGATGGCAGTGGATAAGCGTGTCCCTTGGTAAAACGTGTCCAACTTTGCTGCAGTATCCTTAATAAAAGGTGAACCACAACATTGCTGGTAAATTGACAACATTTAGTGCCGAATGGATCACAAAGCAAAGCATTTAGAGCTGACGTAGAGCAGTCTAAGCAGGCGCAGATTGGTGGACATTTCCCAGTTTCTGACATTTTATCGTATGAATATTCTGCCCAGTAATGAAAGTTAAAGTTAGGTAGTGCCCTTCTCTAAATCTTTGGTTATGTGGATGTTTTGAAATCCAGGTAAATTAATTTATACTCGAGTCTAACTGCTTAAAGAATCTACTGATGTACAGTATATAACGATGCTTTGGAGGGATATTTGCTTTGACGATATTAATTCTCCCAGCTGAAGTAAGATGGAGGGAGGACCATCTGTTAATGTCTTGTTTGTGTTTAAAGAGATCTTTATTCTTTCCTTGTAATAATTATCCCTGGTGACAAATAAAGTTCTGTCTGTCTATCCATCCATCCATCCCATGGTATTTAAACCATTCTGATACAATCAGCTAAATGTTGTCCAGCCTAGTCTGTCATGCCTGGGTATTCACTGAGAAAAGCACTCTTAAGAAGTTAATGTAATTAAAGAACTAGCGTAGGCGATCCTGCTAATGCTACAGACGAGTGTTTCTTAAGACTTTTTTTTTTTTCTCGCATCCCGATTTTTTTTTTCCTGTGTGTCTTGAAGACCCAGAATCGCCATTGTCAGTCTTCTCGTTCCCTCTTGGAGAATCAGGTCATAAAAAAGCGATGTTGTTTGCTTAAACTACCACAGCGAACCATCGCGGACCGCTTCTCAAACCCTACGTGATCCTTTACCATCGAGTTCACTTCTGAAACACGACTCTGCAGGACCCAAATTCATACACTGTGGTATGGATGACTGTGGGTTTGCCCCAGAGTTAACATTTGGAAAAGAGTTGGTCTTAGATTTGACCATTAAAATAGATGTGCAAGAAAATCGGCCTAGAGAGTGGAAAGCACAACGCTCTTCATTTGCCAAGAGATGTGTATTGGAGTTTTAGCCGAGTAAGGAAGCTTACACTACACTACACTACACTCCAGGTTTTTAAATTGTTTTTTTGTAAGTTTCTGTCATATGCTTAATATTCAGTTGTAGAGGGTCTCAGCGCTCCTTTGCTGTTGTCTTTTGCAAACCATAACACCCCCCCAGCAATTCAGTCATAGCTCTCTTAAAGGAGACCATTGGAGTTTTTCATGTCAAGCTATTTCTTCGCAAACATGGTATATATGCATTTGCCATGCAAAATTGTGTTCCAAAGTCCAGCATTTTCTATATATTTTAAAAATATCTTGCCAACACTGGTAATTTACAATGGAGGCAACGGGGCACGAAACGCCACTGGAAAATAAAGGCCTACAAACTTACCGAATGTGTCCTCTTCAAGTTTCGATAAAAGAAAAATGACTTCCATGTTTCTGATACATGTATGTGACCAAAAATAAAAAAGGATCTGAAAATAATAATTTTATCACATATTCCTCTTAAGATGATCTCAACTGGTCAAGTTGTTTGTGTGGTGTGCGTGCCACGCTGGTAGGCATTCTGGTATGGAAATAAATTACAAGATGCACGGGATCCCAGGCAGTTATTTTGTATTTTGTGTTTTTGCACCTTAACCAGATGGTAGTATTCTTCTTTGTGGATTTCCTGTAAAAGGCCACTGACAAGTGAACTGACAAGATAGGCAAATCTGATCTGAACAGAAACCTGGCATTGAGCACAGAGGCTTGTAATGTGGACACAACGTAGCGACCCACGTATGAAGTCCTATCATTAAAAGGCACTTCTGTGCAATCCAGTTAGGGATACCAAGTTTTGGCTGTTTATGATGATATGACATAGAGGGAGGAAAGTGGGGGACCAAAGTCAAGAAAGGTGAAAGAGTTGACACACCAGAGTGGACGTGAAAGGCAGCCGTTACACAATAAATCAGGCACTTTCTAAGTTCTTACTTAGATAGATAGATATGTGAAAGGCACTATATAATAGATAGATAGGTAAGGCACTATATAATAGATAGATAGATTGATAGGTAAGGCACTACATAATAGATAGCTAGGTAAGGCACTACATGATAGATAGATAAGATAAGATTAAAAGGTATTTTGAGACCTTAAGGTCAAGTGTCCATTCATTTGTAGACTAATCTGTGATCCGAGTGTGAGAGCGAGCTGTAGTTGATTCCTTTTTTTGTTAAAAGTGCTTTTTAAAATCCTGTGAACGTATTAAAAAAATAAATGAGTGATGTAATAACGAAGGGCCATGAAATGTTCAATAATTGGTTTAGTGAGACCTGCGGTCTGCATGGTTTAAATGTGTTCCCTCAGAACAAATTGCAAGCTGTTCGCCTTTCACCTTCTGTTGCTTTACTGCCGCCTTCTGTTTTCTTGACGCTTATCACATCTGCATTTCTTTTTCGGCTGCACACCTGATGAATATTACACGGCTGAAACATTACTTTTCTAACCTTTGTCCTCCTAACTTTTATGTCTGACAGTATTTCATGTACCCGTGTAGTTTTATTCTTGTAGCCACTAGGAGCTTAATGCTGCATGCTGTTACTGAAGAGGTGAGTGGAGGCGGCCAAGTCCTTTTTACGAGTCTCTCTGCTGCCAGGTTTTCAGTCAGTTTGAACCCGTCATTCATTCTCTTTGATCTTTCCTCCTTTCATTCCTGCGATCTCTGGGGTACACTCCATGCTCAGAATTTAACTCTTTTGATGGAGTTTTTCATCAGTTTTTCGTCAAATGTATCTGCTTACTAAAACCTGACATGAACATTTATGGTAAACAGCGTCGCCTTTCCTTCTCTGCTGGTTTCTTTAGATATGACTATTCCGTATCTGATTTGCTTGCCGGTTGTATTCATCACATTTCCCCAAGAGTCTTCCAGTGATTTTAGTTGACGACCTTTCCAGCGGCCATTGTGCAGACCTGCGTGTGCAGCAGCTGTTTTGCTGAGATCCCACCTGGACGTCAGCTGTCACTGAGCTTCACTTCTCAGGCCAGACGTTTGTGGCTCTTAAGCTGGCATCACACTACAGGTGGTATAAAATTTTTTTGTAAGTTTCTGTCATATGCTTAATATGCATAATGTCCAGAAAATCAGAATGAGTTGCAGAGTGTCAGAGCGCTCCTTTGCTGACGTCTCTTGCAAACCGTAATACCCCCAGCAATTCAGTCATAGCTCTCTTAAAGAAGACCTTTGGAGTTTTTGCAAAATTGTGTTCCAAAGTCCAGCATTTTCTATAAATAAAAAAAAAATATCTTGCCCTCACTGGTACTTTACAGTGGAGGCAACGGGGCACGAAGCAACACCGGAAAAATAAAAGCCTAAAAACTTACCGAATACGTTCTCTTAGAGTTTCGATAAAAGAAGTTTCTGACCAAAGAGAAAAAGGATCTAGAAATAGCCGCTTTATCGCATATTCCTGGTACTTGATTTCTCGAGGTAGGGATAAGTGAGTTCTCACATAAATACGAACGTAAATCAAAACAAACCCAACCATGTGGCCATAAACAGTTTACTGTGATTTTGTCTTTCGAGAGGAGACCGCGCCTTAGGGGTGGTGAAAGCTTATTGCAAAAGATGCCAAGTGCTGAGCTATGAGGCACAGCTGGCTGAGGTTGTTATTATAAGAGAATGAAATGTTTTAAAGCAGTAATTCGAAGGACCTTCTCCATCTTCTTTAGTCTTTAGCGAACAGCTAGACGAGGGTGACCATTATGCTGCTGTGGGTGCTGCTGGGTCCCGGATTTCTTTCACGATGCGTTTCCACTCCTGTCAGTTGAGTGCGATGTGCGATTTTTGAGGTTAGCTTTGATTTTTCTTTTTCGGTGCTGCCTCCTGCACCTTCCACTGTGATGGTCGTCACCACCATAGCAGCCTGGGTGGAAGTCTGCTGTCAGCCCTCCTGCATCCGTGTCCGAACCATTGCAGTCTGCGTCTCTGAGTTTCTTCTTCGATTGTGGGCTGCTGCTCACATCGCATTTGTGTAGTGTCATTTCAAATGCAGTCTGGGAGCGAGACACTCAGCATTTGACATCAGCACTGGGTTTGTAAAACTCTGAAGTTTATTGATTTCGAAACTGAACCATCGTTGAAGTCTCAGATCCATGGAGCAGAACGGTCAGGATGATCTTGATGGATATGTTTTTCTTTGACCACAAGCACCATTTGAGGGATGTGGTGGGGCCAATCCAGTTGGTGAATTTGGTGGTGCATGCCACTTTTCACTCCTGGACCAGTGATCCATGGTACTTCAATTGTTTGACCTGAATGCCATTGAGGTGAACACTGGCCATAGAGTCATTGGTTGTCAGGACTTTGGTCTCCTCCCCAATGATCTTCATGCCGTAGGACTGAGTGACATGGTCGATATTGTAAAGGATATCAGTGGCCTCTTGTGTTGATTTCGGTGAAGGACCTAAGGCATCCATTGGTTTGCTAGTAACTGGCACAACAGTGCGGTGGTGTCAGAGATGTGAATGCCAGCCCAGTCACTGTCTTTGTGCAGTTTGTACCTTCTCCTCCTATCACATTCATGAGATGTTCATGTCAGGTTGGCATCTCTTTATTGGTCCTTTATGGGACCTTTAAGCAAAAGAAGTTAAAGAGGAGACCTGACTGAAGTGTTTAAAATGATGAAGGGAGTTAGTGCAGTGGATCGAGACGGTGACTTTAAAATGAGTTCATCAAGAACACGGAGACACAGTTGGAAACTTGTGAAGGGGAAATTTCACACAAACATTAGGAAGTTCTTCTTTACACAGAAAACCACAAACACATGAAATAAGTGACCTGCTGAATAATTCATTGGTTGAAAGTCCTCACTTTTTGGTGCGTCACAGAGAGGATGTGCAACATTGTTCATAATGGCACTCAGTTGTGTCTTCATTCTCTGCTCCACTATTACCTCAGGTCAGTCCAGGGGGTTGTCCCATAATTGAGACTGCCCTGTTAATCGGTTTTGTTGATTTTGTGGGCTCCTCTTAAAGTGACGTTACTGACTCAGCACACCACTCTGGCCATCATACAGTGGTTGGAGATGTAAAGGATGTCACTAGTAGGGTTGAATCAGTACCAAAATGTTGACTTTGGTATCGATGCCAGCTTTCAGACCTCAGTACCGATGCCAAAGCAAACAGAACATAAGAAATTCAACAAACAAGAGGAGCCCATTCATTCCATCAGACCCGTTTGTTTCCATATTCTTCTTGAAGGTAGTGAAGGCTTCTGCTTCATCTCCATGTCTTGATGGTTTGTTCCAGAGTCCCACAACTCTTTGTGTAAAGGAGAGCTTCCTGGGTTCAATTTTAAATTCACTTCCTCCAAATAACAAATAACTCACTCCAGCCTACCCGGTGCCTCCCTGCCTTGCCGAACACCATTGAACGTGGTGTCCCTTGTGGGGTCTCCAGTGCTTCAAAGAGTAGCAGGGAGGGAATGGTAGGGTCCCCCCGTGGAGTCTTCAGCACGTCCAGAAGAATGATGTTCTGATCACCAGGTCTTTTAAATCTACCGTTTACTTTCAAACTACCAAACCGCTGGTACTGCACCACTTTAAAAATGGGGTTTCAGTACTGGTGTGCGCACACCCCTCGTCACCAGCCACAGTAAACAAGGGGCAGTTCAGTGGTGCTGGGGTGCTGTGTGCTCAGCAGAAGACTTGATTGGGTGGAACAACTCGCCAACCTTCAGTGCAGTGGGAAATTCAGAAGGGGAACTGCAGAGTGTGCCGGCGCAATGAGGAGACTGGAGTGAGACGCGGGCCCTCCATCATTTGCTTTTGGTACCGTTTTGGCACAGGTACTGAGCTCTGAAAGGTAGTATTGAAACTGAACTCTAAATTTTAGTCCCGATCCTACCCATGTTCACGGTGGTTTGGTGTATAGCAGCAGATTGTATTCCCCACAGAAAGATGCTTTCTAAAAGTCATAACATTTCCACTTCCTTTCTGCAGATTCAGTTAATTGACATTAACAATTCAGTTCACTTCACCCAATGACACTCTCACTACGCAAACAGAGACTAAATCTACCAATGTCATTTATAAGTTCTTCTCAGATGAAAAGGAGATTATAAATGCACCGTGGTCGAGTGCAATTTTGTGCCAGGTAAATTTTGACTCCCACCACTTCCTTCATTCAAAGCTATTCAGGGTCACATTGAATCCCACTTAAAATCCTGCACCACCTGACAATGGATGGGATGGGATGGGAGAAGACTTGTTAATGCAGGCAAGGTTTCCATGGCAACCATCTAGGGTGGTTTTTTGAATAGTTAGTGTAGAGGAGTCTGGGCAGCTTGAACCAAAAAGGTGTGTGTTTGTTTATTTAGATGTGCACTTTTTGATTTGTACACCTCTTTGTAATTTATATATATATATATATATATATATATATATATATATATATATATATATATATATATATATATATATATATATATATATGTGTGTGTGTGTGTGTGTGTGTGTGTGTGTGTATATATATAATATATACGCATCAAATATACAGTATATATACACACACACATCATTTTTCTATTTTTCCCTTGTGGGAAACTCCTTCCCCGTTCCCCACAAGTATAACACAGTCCCAGCACAAGCACAGCACAATACCATAAGGCTCTTCCTTCTCTTTATCTTGTCCTCCTTCACTCCTCCTCCTCCCGACTCTGGCTTTTTGAGTAGTGGCTGCTGGCTCCTTTACATGCTCTGCTTGATTACAGCACTTCCGGGAATGGCAGAAGAACTGCCCATAAGAATTCAGCAGCTCCTGCTGCAGCACCCCCTGGCAGCGCCTGTGGATCCCAACAGGGCTGCATCACACTCCAACTACCATGAGGCCCTGTGGGAGTCCGAGGCACCGCTTGCAACCCAGGGGTTGCCGTCAAACGTCCTGGGGGAGGTAACACTGTGGCCACGCTTGCTCCCAGCGTGTTAGCACCGAGAAACGATGAAGTCAAACAAATTAACTTGAAGATTGTCGATCGGTTACACGGTAGTGACATGTAAAATTTTAACAGGTGATAAGAAAGGTAATGTAGTGCATCTTCTTCGGATAACATTAGACCCCAAAGGAGATCAGATGCCTGTCGAGTGTTGTCCTTCTCCTCTCCCAACTCCAACACGCCAGTACTTCAGGAGGGACTTCAGAGTCAGGCCTAACCCTCTTAATTGTGTGAAGTTATTTCTTAGCAGCTTCCCCTGGTGGCATCCAAGTACCCCAGCAGGGCTGCGAATCAGGGCTAGAGTTCAGATGTTGTCCTGTGGGTATACAACTGGGAGCTCCACTAGATGAATACTGCCAACCAAAGTGTTGGGGAAATGTATTTAGTCCCATGAGGCAGCCTCCTTTTCTCCATCCGTTCTCATGGCCTCCTGGCCAAGAAAGACGGCAACAGCCAAACTAGCTGTGACATCCGACCGTTCATTTCTTTCTATTATAATGGCATCCCAGCTGTATAATGAAAATAAATCAAACCAGCAATGATGTTTTTACAAAGATAAGGTTGACGTCTCTTCAGATGGGAGTCTGACCTTGAAGTGACTCAACTGCTGGTCATATGAGTTCCAGGCGGCTCCAGTAAGGGCAGACAATGGAATTGACATCAGAGGTGGAATGGCCATCAATCTGCCATTCTGCTCAGGGAGGAAGAGAGAAGCCATTAGAACACAGCACCAGCGCCTGGTTCGGCGGTTAACTGTCATCACCAGAGCCCTTAAGCTGCCACCCAAGAGCACATGCGTGACTATATAATATATGTTATGTGTGTGTGTAATCTCTTGGTATTCTTCACTCACTGATTTTGTTGATTAAGTAAAGATATAGAACAGATGAGATTATTCTTGGTCCTCAACAATATGCTCTCGTATTGCTGAAATGCACATTTCCCTTTACAGCTCTTGTCCTTTTAGCAGAGCTCTGGCACTGTGTGGTATCCATAAGTAAATCTAAGTGTGCAGTTTAAAATATCCCACAGCCCTCGGCCAACTGTGTGCCGCCGGTCATGAGAACACAAAGCAGCCGCTCTGACAAAGGTGGGCCGACTTGAGTGAGTGAGTGAGTGAGTGAGTGAGTGAGTGAGACCTGCTGCCAGGGTGATTTTGATTTTTCCGTGACAAGTGGCTAGTGGAGTGCCCTCTTTCTCTCATAGACACGTCTACAGATGACATTGACGAAAACATGTTTTTTTTTTTTTGTCTATTTTTTTTTTTAGTGGCTTTAAGTTATCACAGAAATCTTTTATTTACAGATGAGTAGAAGATTAGCACAAATAGCCCCGCAAGAGTCTTTCACAAAGTTTATGCTCTTCAGACGGACAACTTGACTGTTTCCCCCTGGAATTTGTCATTTCATAGACATACCCATGTCACTTGACACCATAGTTTTAATTTTGTTCGTCTGCTGAAAGTGAACTTGATTTTGGTTTTGTTGCTGACTGAGATTGTAACTCTACATACTAACTTCCCCTTTCAGAAGCGAGGTGCTTAATCAATAAATGATGTTTCCAGTTTCTCATTTCATTTGTTTTCAGGCCTGTTGCTCCACACATCCCCGTACAGCATCACCTCGTATGTGCACAGATGTTAACAAATGGGTGTTGGTCCTTTGCGGTGTTGTCTGCTGTAGCTCCATGATGTCATCTTTCCACTATGATGCTAAAAGGCCTCTTTACAAAATAAAACAACAATTAAAGTAGTCTACAGGTTCTACTGGCCCCCATATCTAAAGCAGATGATAAGTTACACAACCTCTAGTCATCGGGAATATAAGACTTGCCAGACTAAGGTGCTGATCCCATCACTGGACTGTGTCAGTTTCCAGGACTGGAAATCGGCGGCCATGTCACATTTAGGAACTGCATGTCGACATTCCAACACAGTCAAACTCTCCCTTTTTTGTGGCCACCAATAATAATGGTGTCCTCGCTCTATGAAGGCAGTTGATTCATGGAGGCTATGACTCATGATGGCTGTCAACCAACCAGTCCCTGCCCTTTTTGTGTTTTCCATTCTGTTGTGGGACATAAAACACGAGAGATCAGACAGACAAGCTCTTCTTCTGCTTGTGAGGTCCAGCACTCCCGCATTCGTTGTTCTTCATCACTGCTTTATATGAATTATACTTCCCGATGGGCATTCATTGGTTGTCGGCTCTCATGCACACACCCAAAGCTGTGCCTACAACTAAAGACAAAATCGGACACCTTTTTGATTTTGTTGGAGCGAGATGTAGACTAGTTGTAGTGAGTCGCTTGGTGTGTCAGACTACACGGCTGGCCTTCACAGGAGCGAAGATTATGTCAATGAAGACAAAAACAAATTGCTCAGAGTCATGTAATGTGGCGTTGCTTTGAGGAAGTGAGCTGCAAAGAATAAGGCTGTTGGTTTATTCCCCACCACTGGTGGCTCATGTGATTCTGAACTTCGTTTGGTCCATTTTTATAGTTTTGGAAGCAGTTGTCTTATGCATTTGTGATCTTTAAGATACTTTGTAATCAATCTGATTAATTTACTGAGTAGCTAATGGTGATGCCTGATGTGAAGGTCTGTTTGTAATGGTCTCCCATCTTTCTGTTGCACCTGCAGGCGAATCCAACCAAGAGCTGGGGCCGCCTCCCTCAGTTGATGAGGCCGCAAATACGCTGATGACACGCTTGGGCTTCTTGCTGGGAGAGAAAGTGAGTGAGGTGCAGACGGCTACCCAGTACAGCATGGAGGCTCAGGATGAGAATCAGGTACGTGCTAGGGGGACATTTTGCATTTGATTCATTGGGTCTGTGACTCATGATGGCTGTCAACCAACTTGCCAACCAACATCTTAATGCCTCACCGTTTAATTTAAAAAAAGCAGGTAAGTGGGCACAGAAATGACACATCCAAGGTCTATTTTTATTTTGTTTAAAATGTCGTCGTCTTGTTCTATTTTTTTTTAATTGGTACTGCAAATAGAAGTCTGAAAAGTAAATCACCATTATTGAATTCCTTCTCTTGCTGAAGCTTCGTTTCATGTCTCCAGCCAGAAGTTTGTGGAACTGCAGCCTTCCATTCCAGTCCACTGTCAGTACAGCTTCATGATCCTGGGCCCTGAGCCTTGTCCACACACACACACAGTAGCTCAGTTGTTTTCTCCTTTTGCTCATCAGCTGGAACCCTCTGGTAAATTTCACATTTCCATCCATTGCGCCAGTTTGCATTTGGGAGAAATCAGGGGAGGAGGAACACAAAATACTGTGTAGCTGAATTCTGGGCGCATGAAGTCTGCCACCCTTGCTCCTTTAAACTCTGAGTTGGGTGACCTGATTGGTGAATTCACTGGCTGGGCCTGTAGATACGCCAATCACGTTGCTCTACTTGAATTATGGATGAAACCCGATTCTTTTTGTGTCCCTCGAACAACCCTCTTTATTTGTGAGGTGAAACTTCAAGCAGCGGTTAAATAATAATGATAATAAGTTACATTTATATAGCACCTTTAACAATTCCAAGTTTGCTTTACAAAAAAAAAATAAAATCGAACGTGACCTCCTCTGGACTTTCTCGTAAACTCGGTTAGGTGTATGGATATTTGAGGAGTAAACCGCAAGAGGATTATATTTTTATATTATATGCATTAAAAAACCATCAACAACAAATCAACTCAAATCTCTATATATAAAAAATCCTATCTATCTGTCCGCTTTTCACGAGAGAACTTCTCCTTCAGATCAGGTCAGTCAGTCAGATAGTCATTGTCCAACCCGCTATATCCTAACACAGGAGCCAATCCCAGCCAGTACAGGGTGCAAGGCAGGAACAAATCCCGGGGCAGGGCGCCAGCCCACTGCAGGGCACACACACACACTAGGGATAAATCAGGATCGCCAGTGCAGCTAACCTGCATGCATGTCTTTGGACTGTGGGAGGAAACTGAAGCACCTGGAGGAGAACATGAAAACTCCATGCAAGGCAGCAGCGCTACCACTGTGCCACCGTGCCGCCCTAGATCAGGTCTTTTTTCTATAATTTGCTTGAACATTCTGGTTGATATTGCGACTTCTCTCAGTACTGATTTATTTGCGCAAATCTGAGAGAGATGCAGCAGACCGAGGGGAAGTGGGCAGGGCCCTCCTCACTTACTTGCCAGCCTCTGAGCGCGTACCTTACCTCCGCTTAGCTAGCAAACGAGAGAACTACTTAACAGATTTGGATTGGGTTTTTTTTTCTATAATTTGCTTGAACGTTGCAGTTGATTTTGCAACTTTTTTTATCGCACTAACTATCATCCTTCGCGCCAATCCGAGAGAGCGGCTATGGGTCTAGGGGAGGGGGAAGTGTGCCGTCGGGACTGGGGAGCTGGGCAGGGCCAACCTGACTCACTCGTCAGCCTCCTTTCGAGTCGGTCTACCTCTTACGACATTTTGAAGCGTACCTTGCCTCTGCTTAGCTAACGATACCTATTTGTTTATTGATTTTTAAAGTTTGTCCTGTTTCACTACTACGCAGGCTGAGCCGCGGGTGACAGCTAGTTAATAATATATTGAACAATTGTTATAAAAGTAAAGTTGAATAAATCAGACTCCGCAACTACATGAGTAAAAGGTAAAGTACCACTTCCAGTTAGCGGAAATAGCCCAAAAGTTGATAGAAATCTACGTTTTGTACCTAATATGTATATAATATTATGTGAATTTCCCCTTGGGATTAATAAAGTATCTATCTATCTATCTATCTATCTATCTATCTAGTACTTGTATGCAAAATTTGGTTACACTAAGTAAAAGCGTACTCAAGTTATCGTGTTTATACACATACACACACAAACACACACACACAGACCTAATTCCAGAAATGTATTTTCAGACTCGGGGAGGTCTAAAACGTTGAGATTCATCAAAAGGTCGAATTTTTAAACGATTAGAGTACTTTCTCTGTACTTCATATATGCGAAAATTAAAGAAACAGACTAAGCAGTGGATAAAAAAGAGAACTGTTCATTAAAGAGAAACATGTTTTATGTCAGATTGAAAAGTAGTGAGGGAAGAACAGTCACCGAGAGATCAGGGTTGAGAATTTCAAAGTTTAGGAGCCGTGGCCCTGAAGGACCTGCCGCCTCCCATGGTGGGACAGCAAGTAGATTACGGCTTGAAGAGCCGAGAGAGTGAGAAGGGGATTAAGAGATCAAGAGTTCAGCAAGGTAAAGAGGAGCAAGATTATGGAGGACACTGAAAGTGAGAAGAAAGACTCTGAACCTGTTAGTGGACTGAAATGGTAACCAGTGAGGGTGATGGGAACAGAACACTTTGCAGAGGTGAGAACTCAAGAGTTCTGAATATACGGCAGCTTTTGTAAAGACTGTGCAGGGAGGCCAATGAAAAGACAATTACAGTAATCAGTGTGAGACGTGATCAGAGCATGAACTAAAGTTGGTGCGTCATTGAGAAATGAGCAAAGATGAGCAACCCTAACCCTAAAGAAATCCCTAAAGTGAACCAGTTTTCTTTCCTGCAGTCACCACCATCTTTTAAAAGTGAGCAGTCTGAATGACAGCAGATGTGTATAATTCCATTTTGAAACCACAAATGGATGACCATTTTAGCTGTCATGTAAATGATATTAATTCCAGAGTTTCCATTAGGATGGATAGCATCTCGCTGCACTCTTGGCATTATAGACAGATAGATAGTCATCCTGTGTCTAGGATGGGCAAAAGCAGAAGGAAAGACTCATGGATGGCCGCTGGGCTTTAAACTTTGTTACTGCAGGCCTTGCCATTCTCACTTGGGTTTATCCTTGTTGTATGGCACAAGCAAAGTGTGGCCATTAATGACATGGGCTGTTGTTGGAAATAAAATGTGAAGACGTCACACAATCTTTGTCTGAACCACTGGGAACCTTACTTAGGTGCATCTTAGGGCCGGAGCAGAATCTACAAATGACCGTCTTTGACTTAAGTGAATTACAGAAATGCAGTCAGGATTGCTAAGCTGAAGGTCTGGGTGTCACAACTGGGCTACTATCATATTGGGAAGGTTAAGAGAATGTCAGGTTATATAGCGCCTTGACATGTGCACTACAAGTCACAGGAGGTTCTGCTCAAGCTTTATAACACACTGGTGAGGCCTCATCTGGAGTCCTGTGTACAGTTTGGGTCTCCAGGCTACAAAAAGGACATCACAGCACAAGAGAAGGTCCAGAGAAGAGTGACAAGGCTGACTCCACGGCTACACGAGATGAGTGATGAGGGAAGATTAAAAGAGCTGAGCCTTAAGGAGATTAAGAGGAGACCTAAATGAAGTGTTTAAAATGATGAAGGGAATTAGTGCAGTGGATCGAGACGGTGACTTTAAAATGAGTTCATCAAGAATATGGAGACAAAGTTGGAAACTTGTTCAGGTGAAACTTCACACAAACATTAGGAAGTTTTACTTCACACTGAGAACCACAGTGTGGTGGACAGTAGGACTATTGGGTCCTTCAAAACTCGAATCGATGTTATTTTAGAACAATTAGGTGGAGAAGACTGGCAACCTTGGTTGAGCTGAATGGCCTGTTCTCGTCCAAGTTGTTTTAATATTCTCAAAAAGTAATGTGAATCCTTAGTACCAGCATTTTTAGATAAAATCTTTCTTACCTGCTGCAGGTTACCATTATTATGCAGTCCCAAGTTGAACCTCATTCAGTCGGCTCCTCTGCTTTTCCAGTCTTTATTTGAGATCTTGTGTTGAGGTCCCAGTATGCCCAGTCCGAGGAGAAGATACCACCTCAAGGGTGAACTTGAATTCAGACACCTGTTGATTACTTCTGAAGCAGTTAGTCATCTTCTTAGTGCCTTTACTGAAGGGGCAGAAGTAATAAAATGGAGTGTTTGTCAAAAATATCAACAATAACATTTTTTAAATGATTTAATTTCTCATTTTGCATGGTATCAATTCTACAGTCAACATTACAAATGCACTTTGGGTTCATTCTGGCGTTTGACTACTGAGCCTTCATAGGCTACCAATGGGCATGGCTGGAGTAGCATCCCCGTTTCTTAAACATGAATCATTATAAGTCTGTAGACATTTAACGTAGAGATGTGATGTTTGTTGGTTTTCTTAAGGTAAAATGTTTTTTGTACTTGGTTAAATATTTAGTTCATTAAGAAGGGGTCTGCATCTATTTTTACGTTTCATTCTGCACTGGGGCAGCACGCTTTAGCACTTGGGCTTTGTCACTCCCTTGACTTTTAAACCCTTTCTGTGAAGTATGTTGCCGTAGCAAGTTACTTTCTTTTATTTTATTAGTGCAATTTTAAAATACCAAGTTTACTATGTAATGTAAGGTAAGGCGCTATAACTTGTCAGTGCTCAGTGGCATGAACAGTGGTCCTGGTCATCCAAGTAACTAAAGTGAAGGTTGATTTGGCTGACTGTGGTGGCCGCTTCACGTTAATGCAGCAGTGTGGCGTATTCCTTTACATCCTTTCAGTTGTACCACAAAAAGCGCTGCTCAGCACAGCAATGATTGTGACTTGAAGATTCATTTATTTGTTTTTACTTTGATGGACCTGTTTTGTTGCAGTTTACTCATACTGGTGGAGAAATCGGCTCAAACTTCAAATGTGCCTTTATAAGATTGTGACTGTAGGTTGTTGTGAATTGTAGTTTTGGGATGGGCTGTAATGTGCATTTAGGAAATGTACTGTAGTTAATTATTCCTGTGCTTAAATGACTCGCATTTCTATTATTGATTTTCATCAGTGTAACAACAACAACGTTTATTTCTATAGCACATTTTCATACAAAAAGTAGCTCAAAGTGCTTTAAACACTGAAGAAAAGAAAAATAAAAGACAAAATCAGAAATTAAAATAAGACAACGTTAGTTAACATAGAAAAGCGGTAAGGTCCGATGGCCAGGGTGGACAGAAAAAACAGAAAAAAACTCCAGATGGCTGGAGAAAAAAAATAAAATCTGCAGGGGTGTCAGGCCACGGGACCGGTCAGTCCCCTCTGGGCATTCAACCTAACAAAAATGAAATAGTCCTCTTTGTAGTTAGGGTTCTCACGGAGTCACTTGATGATGATGGTCATACAGACTTCTGGCTTTTAATCCATCCATCATTGTTGGAACTTTCTTTAAACACTTTGCCTATTGAGTTTCTTTATGTATTGTTTTGGATATCAAAAATGAATTTCAAAGGTTTTCTTAGTATCGAATCAAAGTTTGAAATTTTGGTATTGTGACAACCCTAATAGAATGCATTAGCATATTTAGTATATAATGTGTTGCTGGTAGGTGATGAGCAAACCCTGCTGAATTTGATTTTCCTCGATTTTGACAATATTGCAGAAGTGCTTGGGAACTTGGCTGAACTTGGTGAAATGCATTGAAGTCAATGGGGAAGGAGGTTTTTGGGTGGATTATAATGGTGCAGTGATCTTCTAAGGACCCCTGAATGGGCAGGGAGGTGTCTGCCAACGATACTGGACTGATTATTGTGGCTAAAAATGTGAATTCAGCTTGTGAAGCAGCAGTGCGAGCCCCTGAAGTATTACATTTTAACGGCACAATTAAGTCTTAATCCCCAGATTCGATAGCAGACACTCACCTCTCTCAAGCCAAAAATCCAGTTTTTCCTTTTGCTCACTCAGTGTAGCTGCTACTAAACAAGCACAACACTAAAGCATGTGGGTTCTTCACTATTTCATGTTTGCTTCAACTGCATGGCACTCTGGGCAATATTATTAAAGGGGTAGGCTCACATACTACATACAGGTCACATACAGGTCCATACAAAACGACACTACCTTTAGGGCACGGACACACGTACAGTTTCCTTCTGCTTGCACATCTTGCGTTTAAACGTAGTCGCACGTTTTTTAGCCCAGTACTAACATCAGCTTTACATACTGTAAGCTGTGGGCTCTCCCATCCAACATTGGCTGCTACAGCTCTGTGATGTCATACTGGCCTCACAAAGCATCACAGGGTGCTGGGGAAAAAAGCCAGCAGTGTGGCAAATTATCAGGAAAATATTCTGCGAACAAGGTCACCAGCTAGCACCAAACGGCATATTTGCTGCAAAAACGCTTTGGCAGATTTTACCAATCAACACTAGTTATGACAAATGTGTTCTCAAGATTTTTCAGGTATGGCGAACACAGGTTTTGAGGTAAGGTAGCCACACTCCATAATCATAGTGCTGGAGAGTGGTAACATTTTAAGTAACGTCTTCAAGGTAGAATTTCACAGTACTCTGTTCATGTGACAGTAAGGACCTTATAAACAAGGCTATAATGAAGAGGACCGAGGTCTCCGTGAACCACAAGGATGTTAGTTGGAGCGCCACTTCTCCCAGTGATTTAACTGAGCTTCTCAGGCACTAGTTTTCCCTGTTCGACATTTGCCACATGTACAGTGCATCCGGAAAGTATTCACAGCACATCACTTTTTCCACATTGTTATGTTACAGCCTTATTCCAAAATGGATTAAATTAATTTTTTTCCTCAGAATTCTACACACAACACCCCATAATGACAACGTGAAAAAGTTTACTTGAGGTTTTTGCAAATTTATTAAAAATAAAAAAACTGAGAAATCACATGTACATACAGTAAGTATTTACAGCCTGTGCTCAATACTTTGTCGAGGCACCTTTGGCAGCAATTCCAGCCTCAAGTCTTTTTGAATATGATGCCACAAGCTTGGCACACCTATCCTTGGCCAGTTTCGCCCATTCCTCTTTGCAGCACCTCTCAAGCTCCATCAGGTTGGATGGGAAGCGGTCCATGCTTCACTGTAGGGATGGTATTGGCCTGGTGATGAGTGGTGCCTGGTTTCCTCCAAACGTGACGCCTGGCATTCACACCAAAGAGTTCAATCTTTGTCTCATCAGACCAGAGAATTTTGTTTCTCATGGTCTGAGAGTCCTTCAGGTGCCTTTGAAAACTCCAGGCTGGCTGCCATGTGCCTTTTACTAAGGAGTGGCTTCCGTCTGGCCTCTACCATACAGGCCTGATTGGTGGATTGCTGCAGAGATGGTTGTCCTTCTGGAAGGTTCTCCTCTCTCCACAGAGGACCTCTGGAGCTCTGACAGAGTGACCATCAGGTTCTTGGTCACCTCCCTGACTAAGGCCCTTCTCCCCCGATCGCTCAGTTTAGATGGCCGGCCAGCTCTAGGAAGAGTCCTGGTGGTTTCGAACTTCTTCCACTTACGGATGATGGAGGCCACTGTGCTCATTGGGACCTTCAAAGCAGCAGAACTTTTTCTGTAACCTTCCCCAGATTTGTGCCTCGAGACAATCCTGTCTTGGAGGTCTACAGACAACTCCTTTGACTTCATGCTTGGTTTGTGCTCTGACATGAACTGTCAACTGTGGGACCTTCTATAGACAGGTGTGTGCCTTTCCAAATCATGTCACATCAACTGAATTTACCACAGGTGGACTCCAATTAAGCTGCAGAAACATCTCAAGGATGATCAGGGGAAACAGGATGCACCTGAGCTCAATTTGGAGCTTCATGGCAAAGGCTGTGAATACTTATGTACATGTGCTTTCTCAATTTTTTTATTTTTAATAAATTAGCAAAAATCTCAAGTAAACATTTTTCATGTCATTATGGGGTGTTGTGTGTAGAAGTCTGAGGAAAAAAATGAATTTAATCCATTTTGGAATAAGGCTGTATGTAACATAAGACATTGTGGAAAAAGTGATGTGCTGTGAATACTTTCCGGATGCTCTGTATATTTGCTATTTTTCATAAACATTAGAACAATCTGGTCGAGAACAGGCCATTCAACCCAACAAAGCTCGCCAGTCCCGTCCACTTAATTCTAAGTTGAGTTTTGAAAGTCCCTAAAGTCTTACTGTTCACCACACTACTTGGTCTCTTATTCCAAGTGTCTATCGTTCTTTGTGTCAAGAAAAGCTTCCTAATGTTTGTGTGAAGTTTCCCCTTAACAAGTTTCCAACTGTGTCCCCGTGTTCTTGATGAACTCATTTTAAAGTCACTGTCTCAATCCACTGCACTAATTCCCTTCATCATTTTAAACACTTCAGTCAGGTCTCCTCTTCATCTCCTTAAGGCTCAGCTCCTTTCATTTTTCCTCATAATTCAACCCCTGTAGTCCCTGAATCAGCCTCGTCGCTCTTCTCTGGACCTTCTCTTGTGCTGTTATGTCCTTTTTGTAGCCTGGAGACCCAAACTGCCCACAGAACTCCAGATGAGGCCTCACCAGTGTGTTATAAAGCTCGAGCAGAACCTCCTGTGACTCGTGAAAGCCCACACCTAATGCTGCACTGGGTAAAATGGCCAGCAGAGGTAGCTTAGTGCATCTTATTTTGTCAGCATGTTGCAGCACAGTGTAAAAGGGGTACTGAAAATTTAGGTCAACATTTGCTGTCGGTGACCTCCGGTGGTACGTCACCAGTCAAAGGCTCCTGCAGTATTCTGTGTTTCATGTCTGTCTTCTTCTTTTTCTTAAACAGAGTTCGGCTGTAATCCAACGGATTAGCCCCTGCTCCACTCTGACCAGCAGCACCGCCTCCCCTCCAGCAAGCAGCCCCTGTTCCACCCTGCCGCCTGTCGCATCAAATAACTCCGTAGCCAAAGACTGCGCTTATGGGACTGTCACCAGCCCCACCTCAACACTGGAGAGTCGTGACAGTGGTATCATTGGTAAGTAGCAAGCAAGAACAAAGGTGTTTATGCTATAACACTCCACCTTGGCCAGAAAGATGAGAAGGGTCTAACTGTAGCCCACAATAGGGATCTTGAAACACCCACAACATGAGCTACAAAACCCTTCCAGTTCCCCTAACTCTAACCACAGTGCAACCAGGCATTCAGTGGGAGTTTCGTGACTGACGTTGTGGGCAGTGTGTGATGTTGGCGTGTCACATGACTGACCTTATAGGTATTGTGGGCTGTAATTACACTCTGTTGAGAAAGGTTGGTCAAGCTCTTCTACACTGAAATGTTAGGTTTTATTGTCCTTTATGATGTCTCCCTTTGGAGATGAGGTGTAACAGAGCACTGCTGTGAAATTGTTTTTCATCCTGATCTTTTTATTTTTTTTTAACCTTTGAATTAAATTTTTCTTTCCCCATTCGATTATGTTTTTGTTTTGCTGCAGCCACCCTCACAAGCTACTCTGAAAATGTGGAGCGCAACAAATATGGTGAGGGATCACGGGGGAACATCAAGCCCTGGCAGTCACAGAAATCTGGGATGGATTCATGCTTGTACCGAGTGGATGAGAACATGACAGCCTCCACGTATAGTTTGAACAAAATTCCCGATCGCAACCTGGAGACGATCTCTTCCCATTCTGTGCAGTCTATCCCTCTGTACCTGATGCCCAGACCAAATTCAGTGGCAGGTGAGTGCTGATGCATTTCTCATATAATGCATGGGTTTCAGAACCTAGACGAAGGGGCCAGTCTTAAAGGGGTGAATGTGTGGGCAGAGGGACAGAGTAGGTCCAGAGCGGATGAAAAACTGGAGTCTCGGGCACATTCAGCAAAAGAAACCTAGATTGATTAAAGGAATACTCCACCTGAAACTGATTTGTTTTTATCTGCCTCTCCCTGTCACTCATTGGTTAAGAGTCCGGTCTTCAATTCATGTCATCAGTTATATCATGATGTAATTAAACACTGTTACGGTGTATCACGGTATAATCTTTGTGCATGTACTTTTCAGAAGGGGGTAGTTCTACTTACTGTTATGTTCCTTTTCGTAAGGACCATTTCAATCAACTAAAGTAATAATAATATATTGTATTTATATGGTGTGTTTTTCCATTTTTAATACACTTGACAGAATTTCTAGAATAGAATAACGGGCAGTAAACTACAATAAAATACAAATAGCAGAATTTGTGATACAAATGCAAATCAGTCATCCCAAGCAACCGCACAGTGTGGGTGAACTGAGAGAAGGGGCAGAATGTCAGGGGTCAGTTAAATGGCTGCCTGAACAAACACGTCTGAAGTTGTTTTTTCTGAGAGATCCAATTAATTTCTATTCCAAATATCTTTATTAGGCAAAATGAAAAAGTGGGGCCTGAAGAAGAGAAAAGTAAACTTACATTGCACATTCCATTAAAAAGACAAAGCATCTTTGAAAATGTCTACCATTTAGAGTGTACAGTAAAACAATGAAACAAGATTGAGAAAATAACAAAAATATTCAAAAAGCTGTTCTTCGGTTCCCCATTAAACAAAAATGAGCAAACCCACCTAAACTATAATATTGCGTTTCTAAACATCTTTATGAACATGAAGAAAAATGATATAAAGACAAACCAAAGACAATGTAGGTCTGCACTGAGTGAGGACTGCCTCGGCCTCAGAGGCTATCAAGCCCTACATTTGTATGAACTACAAAAGAAAGCCGTCAAACGAATGTCCTCTTTCTACTGAAATCAATGTCGGTGGGCTATTCTTTAAAAATGAAGAAATATCTTTATTTGTATGAAACAAAACACCTCCGATTCTATTGCTTTTTAACCTTGAAAATATACATAATTTCAGCATACATGAATGAAAAGATTTAAAACTAATACGATTGCCTACCTATAACTTATTTTTAATACTCATTTTTCTCCTGCTTTATTAAAGAGTCTGTGCTGCTCTGCTTCTTTTGGTCACCTGAGTATGTATTTTATTTTGAATAATGGTGAGTCCAGGCCTACTTTATTATCATCATCATCATCAGTGTTAGAACCATCAAATCAAAAATTAATTTTGGACATCTTGATCTTGATAGGGCCAATTGTGCAAAGCTTGCCACGATCTTTATTATGTAGAAGAAGACGTGTTCAGTTACAGCAAAAAAACAGTGAAAAATGAGTGTCCGCAGTGTATAAATAAAAATATCAAAGTGGTATCTGCTAATGGCAGCATTTACAGAGAAGATAAAACAGGTCTGGCACATAACACACACAGCATAAACGTAGAACAGAGGAAAGTAGTTTTATCATTAGACTATAACATGAAATGTAAATATTTTGATAACTGAAAATAATTTAAATAAGAAAATTCTGAGATAAATTTGTCAAGCTTATGTAATGGAGTGCAGTAGTCAATATTGTCACAAGCTACAGCAGATCAGGGATCTTCAGCATGGCTGCAGGTTTTCATTCTAACCCTTCACTAAATTAGTGACCAGTGTTTGCTGCTGATTAACTTCTTTTGCTGTCATTTTAATTGACTTGCTATTTAACACTCAGACCCCTAACTTGTTTCTTTTTCCTTAATTAGCAGCCCAACATTAATGAGCCGACACATAACCAGCTAATGAGTGTCCATTATACAATATCTGAAAATAAAGAAGGATGAAGGTCTCAGTGATGCTGATCTGCTCAGGTCTACAAAACATTCTGACTGTGGTCTTAGGAAAAAGAAAATTAACAGTTTTGGAAATGTCTGCTGTGACAGAGTGAGACCACCAACAAGCCAGGGAATTAAATAGCGGGTTTAATTAACAATGAGAATCGGTTTCTAATTAAGAAACTGCTTGGAGTTTGAGACCCCAACTTAGCGGGTCATCTGTCAGCTCACTCACTTCACATCTCATTTTTGTTTGGGTGCCATTTATGGGAAAAAAAGGAAGCAATTCAAGAGGACTAAATCTTTAAAAAAAAAAAATCAATTAAAATGAAGGGAGAAGTCAACTAACAGTAAAAACTGGTCACTAATTAAGAAATGGGTTAGAATGAAAACCTGCAGCCACGGTAGCCCTCCAGGATGGGAGCTGGAGACCCCTGCGCTAGATTATAAAAGGCTGCAGTTTTTAAAGCGTGATTAGAGTTTTGAGATGACCTCTTTTCTCTGAATCGGTGTTTACGAGATAAGCACTCATCTAATGAGCACCGCATATCAGCAGGTGGCTAATTCTGTATTTTGATCTGCATCTCAGCCCCTTAATAGATAGAAATTATCATTTAAATACAATGCATGCTTTCTGTCTCATCTGAGAAAATAATGGAAATTACTAAACATTAAATCTTGATGTCTGCAAAGATTTAGGGTCCATAGACTAAGTGCAGAGAGTTTTGTATACTATATGAGCAATAACAAGCCGTCTCTGTTAGAAGAAGCTGCTAATGACAATGCAGAAGACTGAAACTCGCTTACCTCGTCAGGCTCCACACACAGTGCAATGCCTCAGGCAGGTCCCTTCCATTAAGGACGCAGGTGGTCTTGGTGGCTCCTGCAAAGACCTGCCTTTCCACATGAAAACAGGATTTTTAGGACTTTGTTAGACATTTCTGACCCGTTTGTATATGGCAGCAAATGTTACGTTGTTTTGCCACATCCCATTGATACAATACAGTACAATGCAATTCTTTTTCGTATAGCCCAAATCACACAGTGAGGTGAACAGGCCCTGCCTCTTGACTGCCCCCCCAGCCTTGACTCTCTAAGACAATAAGAAAAACTCCCCAAAAAAATAAAACCTAGTAGGGAAAAACAGTGGAAGAAACCTTGGGAAAGGCAATTCAAAGAGAGACTCCTTTCCAGGTAAGTTGGGTGTGCAGTGAGTGTTCAAAAAATAGGGGTTTAATACAACACAATATTCAGAACAAAACAAATACTCCTTAATACAATATCATCTTCTTCTTCTGGCTGCTCCCGTTAGGCGTTGCCACAGCGGATCATCTGTCCGCATGTGGATTTGGCAAAATTTTACACCAGATGCACTTCCTGACGTAATCCTCCCCAGTTATCCAAGCTTGGGACCAGCACAAAGAAACACACTGGTTTGTGCATCCTCTAGTAAAATAAAAATATTACAAGTACAGAGCCGAGTTTAACAGTAATGCTAACCTCAACACAGCCTTGCTGCTTGTTTTTCCTCTTCCATTTTCCATTAATAAACACTTCACTCTTAATGCTAGATTTTCACTCCTAAAATATGTGTATCATGGTAGACCTCTTTTGTTATCGGTGTCGGGCCTTGGATGCCCCCAGATCTGTTTATGCTTTAACACAAATCATGTAACAGTGGCTGTAATGATACTAATTGTGAATTCTTAACAACACATATGGAGGGCAAGTACAGATAAGGCAAGTTTTGATAACCACCTGACAACAAATCATTTTAAAAAAACGAACAAAAGCCTGAATTAGTGCAAACCGAACTCATTCGGGGTATTGATACGAAATGTGATGATATACTTCATGAGGTAGGTGTACAGAATAAACGAGAATAGCGGCATCACATATTTGAAATGTTTAAATGTGTGCTTCCAGTTAAATGTGTAAAGTCTAAATGTTCATCAATCCATCCATTTTCTAACCCGCTGAATCTGAATACAGGGTCACGGGGGTCTGCTGGAGCCAATCCCAGCCAACACAGGGCACAAGGCAGGAACCAATCCTGGGCAGGGTGCCAACCCACCACAGGACACACACAAACACACCAAGCACACACTAGGGCCAATTTAGAATCGCCAATCCACCTAACCTGCATGTCTTTGGAGTGTGGGAGGAAACCGGAGTGCCTGGAGGAAACCCACGCAGACACAGGGAGAACATGCAAACTCCACGCAGGGAGGACCCGGGAAGCGAACCCGAGTCTCCTAACTGCAAGGCAGCAGAGCTACCACTGCGCCACTGTGCCCTAGTCTAAATGTTCTCGACTGTAATAGAAATGTGTAATTTTTGGCCATCTGGTAGAGAGGTCCATAGGGTCAAAAATCCAAAATAACACTGTATTCATAATCAGTGACCAGAAATAGTCTAAAATGATACCCCACATGATATTGTTTGAAACTTGTCATTTTTAACCTTCTGGGAGTGACTTTTAGGGGGTGAGGACCTCCGACAAAGAATCAAATATCAAAAATGTGATCATTTTCATGGTCATCAACCTCAGAATTGAATAAAATGACACTCCACATGCCTGTATTACCGACTGCCATTTTTTTCCAAGTTTTATAACAAAAAGGAGCGACTTTCCACCCTCGTGTCCCATTAGGGAGTGAACCCCTGGCGTGGTTTGACGTGCACAAATTCAAGTCCTTCTTATCGTTCCTGCTAAGGATGTCTGTTGCGTACCTTTTATCATAAGCGTTTCATTTCCTACAGAAAATATGCTCCAGTCTCGTCCTTAAAATGACGACTTTTTTTTTTTTAGTCTAGGTGACCAAAAATATCAGGAAACCCCAAAAAGCTTCACAACTTGCATGACCAGACATTGAGACGAGTCAGAACGGTATGTCATGAATATGGGCGAGTCGAGACCAAAAACCTGAAGGGATTTCCAAGTGTTAGGAAGTGTGTTGGCAGTAAGGAAGGCAGGTTAGAGTAACAGACTGATAGTTGGCATTGATCTGGAGGAGCCGCTGGGTGCCTTTGTGGTCCCTGATTGCAGAAGTTACAAACAACATGAATACTGTCGTGGATTTTTCCTAGTAGGAGCAAACTTGTGAAAGGATTGTTAAGAGCCTAAAATTCAAGTCAGTTTGGAGAGCTGACTTGCTACGGACTTACCAATGTTAAGGGATTTTTTTCTTCTTGCACATTGTATAGTACCGCTGACTTTTATCATTTTTTTAATTAAAGTTTGGAATTAGTAGGAAAAAGCGACAGAACTTGAATAAATGAGACAAACAAAGGTTCTGACATTGACACTGAGATGAGTCTCCTTTCATCTGAGAATCCGCAGGTCCCTCAGGACTTGGCGGATGGTAATGCCATGCTAGAGAACATCAAAGCTCTTGTTATGCTCAGAAGTGACAGGCTGCCCTTTGAGGACCTTCTGAGTTTTCTGCTGTCGGCTGACAGCTTGGTGGGCATCGGTGAGAATGAATCAGGAATGGAAGGTTTGCAGAGTCGAGGGTGGACAGTGAAACACATTGTAACCCAGGGCTTCACACTGAGTGTGCGCTTTCACAAATGTACTGATATTTATGCATCATTTTTCTTTTAGTTTTGCTCCCACAGCAGGGGACAGGAGCTTAAATTACTGTATCGGATAAAGCAGCATTTTAATCCACTGCCAGCTTTAGAAGCTGCATAGCGTAAATACCTGACAGTAGCCACCGTTTGATGTGCAGCTCACATTACACTAACCCACCAACACGCTCATCTGCTATGCACATTTCATAAGACTACAAACATCGTCTTTCTCATTTGCCCGAGTCTCATGTAACGATGTTACTTAATTATTTCCATGTGTGTTTGGAATGTGCCGCCATTGTATGGACCTCGGGCATGAGAAGGCACTTGAGTTGTAGTTTACTGATTTGTAACCCATCCATATGCTTTTATTATTCACTAATTAATTGCTGAAGCTGCCCTGGTATTGCTCAGCATCTGTGAGAACAAACCAGGAACTCACCCTGGAGTGGAGTGCAATTCAAAGTAGAGCTCAAAGAACTAAGGACATTTTGAGGCACTCATCAACCTAACAACATACAGTATCTTTATGGGTTTATCGAAGGAAATTGACACAAAAATGGAAGAATTTACAAGCGCAACACAAAAGTAACACCGTCTGCTCTTTTGTCAAGTTTGCAGGTCTTGACAGCATTAGACATGCCTTCTTATGATTAGTCCCATAGAGAAAAATATACAAATAACATATACAATACGTGGAGAGTGGCGACATAATATGTGTTAAAATTGACACATCCAAGAGATCCACCGTTTCCATTGTCCATTGTGTGCGTGTGACAATAATGACCCTATAAAAACATACATATCTTTCTATTATAAAAAATACATCTTGAGACCAGACTATTGGCAAGAGCTTTTTTTCAAGTCCCGTCCTCCTCCAACCATTTCCGGTTAACAGCCCACACTTGCTGTCCTCTCACTCGTGTGAATGATTTTGTCATCACAGTTCCTGCTCTGTCAGCTCTTATACTGTACATTTTTACGTTTTCCTCACTTTAAGTTCCCAATTAAAGAAGACATATTATGTGCAAATCTTATTGAAGAATTTCATCCTGAAGGGTTATCAACAGAAGAAATGAGTACGCGGGCAATCCTAGCACAGAGAAACGATGAAGTCAAACAAATTAACAGGAATATTTTCCATCGGTTACGCAGCATATTGGTTAAATGCGTATCAATAGACTCTGCTGAAACAGTTGGTGGTGATGGTGCGGAAGATGAAAACATCAACTTACAATATCACGAAGAATATCTACAACCGTTAACACTGTCTGGTCTTCCACCGGCCGAATTACTGTTGAAAGAAGGACGCATCGTAATGTTATTGTGTGATTTATGTCTGAGTGATGAGCTATGCAGTAAGGCGAGATTAGTTGTATTGAAAATTGGTTGAACAATTCAAACATATACATTTTAACAGGCGACAAGAAAAGGTAATGTAGTACATCTTAACATGAGACACCAAAGGAGATCTTGATATGCCGTTTGTATTAAAACGTTTACAGTTTCCCGTTAGAATAACTTTTGCTATGACAATTAACAAATCACAGGGACACATGTTCGAAAAAGTCGGTTTATTTATTAGAGAGAAAGAAACGAAATTCACTTACAGGCAGTTATACGTTACATTGTCATGATGTAACTCTAAACATGGAATTAAAATTCAATGCAATATTGACGAAAAGTTAATTCCAAATATTGTTTTAACTGAAGTTTTATAGTAAAAGTGTAAGTTTGAAAAGTATTTGAGTGTTAATTTCAAAGCCAGACAGAATGAAAACGTATAAAGCAACGAATACCTCTAACGCAACATGAAACATAATTTTCTTTGAATTTATTATGTTTAACTATTTTTTTATTATGGTTAATTACTCACTGTAATGTAAAATATTTAGGTCTCTTATGCACACATGACAATTTCCATGAAAATAACAATCTGTTTAAATTGGACATCCACTTCCCCATAGTGGCTAGCGCGTGGCACCTGCCCGGGGGTTGGCGAGAGAAGTGAGCAGGGGGCAGAGCCCCCTAGTGAATACATATTTTATAAAAGAGTTAGTGTAGGGTTGAGTCAGGATATCTGCAAAGGAAAAACCATTAAAGATTATTTCCACACTGAAAAGCAAAATCAAAAAGTTCAAGACGCAACATTTCGGCTGCATAGCCTCCAGGTGAAAAGGAGAAAGCAGGTAACATACCATAAATAGGTGGGGACAACCTACATCTGAACGTTACAACCTAGTAGTTTGCCCATTTGTGATATTCTGAAATGTCTTTTTTTCAGTTTTCTAAACTTCACATTTAAACCTCTGGCAGGTTACTGTTTACCTTTTCATCATTTTAGGTCATTTGTTTCATTTTAACTGATTAAATTTTAAAAAAGACTGGAAAAACTGAGGTGGTGTAAAACTTTTGACCTGTAGTGTATATATAAAACATTATTCTTTACTAGTTTTATTTTTTTCTTTCATTGTGCGAATGGGGAGACCACTTGAAGTTTTCTTTGGTATTTGTGAGCATTGACTCCCTGCAGTCATGAGGTTGTAATCCTTTGGAAGTGGACAGCCGTCACTTAGTCTTGTATTCGTTTCAGTTTGACTGCTTCAGTAATGACAGGCATGACTTCAAATGCAAAATACGATACAAAAACTTCATCTGCATTTCTTAAATGTAACTTCACCTTGAAGGTCCCAGTTTTGACTCATTTGCATCAAGTTGTTTTTCTTAATAATTTCATCCACAGGGGTGAGAAGTGATGCCAGCTTCCCTGTCAAAAAACTGCTGGCACATTTGAAGATCTGTATGCAGGCCTTTATTCCTGCTTCTCATAAACTTTTTAGTTTATTGTTAACATGCAAGTTGATTTGTTGTTATGTGGTTAAATGGGTAACATTTACTGTATCTTCCCTTTTCCAGGACGTGTTCACCCTGGGCAGCCCATTGTCTTTCTGATCTTATCTTTAATAACGTGACAATTTCTTTTTTAGCGACCAGTTCAGCACACCTGGAGGACTTGGCTTACCTGGATGAGCAGAGACACACGCCGCTGCGTACCTCTCTACGAATGCCACGACAGAGCATTGCAGCGGGGCGCTCAGGGCAGGATGTACGAGGTGAGCTGCACTCGCTCCTCCGTTTTTACGGCCTTACGTGTGCACATCATGAACCTCCTTCTGAATCCTCTCATGCTAGGCATTAACTACTCACAGTGCATGATGGAGTCTGCAGTCCGTCAGTACGGACACGTTCGGTCTGATTGACATGCCATGACGTGGGTGCTAGGACTACACGTGTACGTGGCCCCCGATGGACTGCTTTACCCACTGACATTTTGCGTTAAACTTTACCCATTTGAAACAAAAGACGATATGGCCACAGACTTCTCAAAATGTTAACAAAGAGAAGTGCTGCATATAAAGTAAAGAAACACGGATGGCTGGAAAAGAACGGAAAGTACAATCTTTGTGTTTTACAGAGAGAACTGGAGGTACAGCAGTGTCGGTCACCGTTGTGTACATTTATTTTGAGTTCTTCCTTTTGTCATTGGCCATTTAGTTGTAGGTGTGTTGCTGTATGACAGTTTAAGATTTTTGAAATCAAAAAGATGGAAATAAGCACAACATCAGCAATACTCAAAGCACAGTGCACGCTAACTGTGACCAATGCGCAATGGATTTCTGGAAATTTCTTGGCAACATCAGAAAATCAACTCGTGGGAATGCTCGCTCCCCGAGATAGCTGACTGAAATTTGTGACTTGACAGAAATTCTTCCGCTCGCATTGTCAGATGTAATCGGGCATATCTCATATCGCACGTGAAACGACGGCTGACAAAGCTAAAATTCGGCTCGACTCTGCACATCAGGCTTAAAATGGTGCCAAAGTTGCACAGTGTATGCTCCACGGTGTACTGTACCCAGTGTCCTATCAGTGAATTGTGCTTTTCATTTAAATGGTGGTCTTCTGACTGAGAGGCCCTTTCAGATGTTTGTGATATTTCGGCTCCATGCTGGTGCAGCTTTTTCTCTTCTTCTTCTTTTAGCTTTCTTTCAACAAATGAAAACTGCCCGCTCCTTGGATTGCAGTGCATGCCGTGCATATCAGACACAGAACTTTTTCTTTCAGGTTTAGCACATTTCTTATCTCCCTTGTAAACTGGAAAAAATAACAGTAATATGATATTACTAGGGAACAATTCAAGCCTTTGGAATTGGGGGGGTTCCTTCACTGTGCCAGCCAACCTAACTGGCACCAGGAGCATCTAGCTGCATGAAGGGAGGCGTCATTTAAGATACGCGGTCAAGATGATCAGTGGGAGGCTAAGTAAGATGTCTGTCGACTTTGGATCTCGTGTTGTGAACTCTAGGCATCGCGGCACAGCAGGAAAGGCATTTCCTGCTTATCCAGTATTTTGATGGGCTTTTGACCACTTGTGCCAGGTTACATTTTATTTTTAAATTTCCTTCTTCAGAATGTAAAGGCTGACTGACAATATGACTTTGTCCGATATATTTTCATTCTAAGTACAAAGTAATTGTCTAGTTTTGAAAAGCCCCACACAAGTCAGAACTGGCTTCATCCTGTTCCTTCTCCTCCCGGCTTGTCCAGGGACTCCCATTACTTGTTGCTTAGCAGAACATTCCCTGAGACGGCAAGGCAGGAGGAACTGTCAAGGAGCATTTCCTTTAAGATGCTGATCACATAGGCCCAACTGTAAGACTGCAGAGATGCCAGTTGGTTTTCGGACTCTCTGGAGTAGATGACTCATTCTCACGTTCGTAAATAATTTAAAACCCAAGGCTGCAGTGATGCATCACCTCAGATAATCCATCTCCTTGGCCTTCGCCTCTGCCTGTTTGATATGGAGGAAGAACACAGCGTGCAGATCGATGTCACCGCGCTGATGCTCTGTGCCAGTGGTAGACAAAATAGAAATTTTGCCGCATCCTTCCTTTTGTGTTTGATCCGTTCCTGCTTCTAAATGAAATCCTAAACACAAAAGATGAGCTTTAGGGAAGAAGTCTGGCAGGGGTCACGTTAAGGGTGGGACACAATTAAGTATTCTGTTTTAATTCATCACGTGCTTTTTTTAAAATTAGTAAGTGCTGCATGTTTTATTAATCGCTACATTTTGCATGGTTAATGATGAAAGCAGGCTGATGAAGGCACTCGCCTCTCCTCTGGTGACACCAGGGTGCAGCCGAGGCCTCTCTTAGGAGTGTTTGTTTCTGCAGTTTCTTGCTCAGAGTGCCATCACCTTCTCAACTGTGTTGCTTTCTGGAAAATATTTGTGGCGTCATGTTTAATCTTTGCAATAAGGCAACAGATCTATGAGAAAAATAATAAGGGGATAATAATGAGAAATAATGGACTAATCACGCACATCATGACGAGACTCAATTGTCTTACGAAATGTGTATTGTGCATTTAATGAACGCTCTACTGCTCTGTGAATCACAGTGGAGTTTAGACAAGACGCGCACATCCTCTCACTTTCTGCACACTTGATTCATTTTAAAAGGACAAATTGACATTTTTGCCTACACTCAGTAACCCATAATGACAAAGTGAACACAAATTTTCAGAAAGGTTTGTAAATTTACTGAAAAAACCAAACCTGAGACCCCTCATTCCTTGAAGTGTTCAGAGCCTTCATTCTGTAACACTTAATTACAGATAAGATGGCTTGTCTGTCACGCCTGTTGTCAGTGTAGGATGTGTAATCTCATTCATGCACGTTAAACTCTCCGGCTCTTTGCCACACATTTCAGTACTCATACTCACTCTCTAAATGTCATTTGGCTCAGGCCAACAAATACTACTCAGTTAGCAGGACTTCATGGACAAACAGGACTTGCTTGTCGTATTGACATCATTCAGGGTCACATGTCCTCAGTGTACCATCTTATTGGAACAGCTTAGGCCTTGCTGCTTCATTCCCAGGATGTGCTGTCTTGCCCGACGAGCTTATTTAGTCGTTCTTATGATCCCCTTTTTGATTATTACCGTTGGCATCTCATTGTCACTTTAAATTATCTTGTCATCACATTCTTCTTTCTCATGTAACAACTTCATTGATATCACTTTGTGCCAAGGTTACAGTTGGGCCATTTTTCATTTTTCACAACTTGCTGTGTCATTTCTCCTTTCATGTCCATCTTACTTTCCTTGTTTGTTTTATTCTTATGTTCACCATTATTTTCATTCTAATTCTTGTAATAATATTGTCTTTTAGTTCCTTTGTAAAAGTGGCAGAGAAGTACGTAAGAGTTGTACAGGATATGTATGAGGGAAGTGTGACCATGTTGAGGTCTGTGGTAGGAGTGATGGAGGTAGGATTACATCAGGGATTGGCTCAGAGCCCTTTCTTATCTCCAATGGTGATGGACAGGCTGACAGACGAGATTAGACAGGAGTCCCCATGGACTGTGATGTTTGCTGATGACACTGTGATCTGTAGTGATAGTAGGGAGCAGGTTGAGGAGACCCTGGAGAGGTGGAGATCTGCTCGGGAGGGATGAGGAATGAAGGTCAGTAGGACCACCACGACAGAATACATGTGTGTGAATGAGAGGGAGGTCAGTGGAATGGTGAGGATGAGGGAGTAAGAACTGGCAAAAGTGGAGGAGTTTAAATACTTGGGATCAACAGTACAGAGTAATGGGGAGTGTGGAAGAGAAGTGAAGAAGAGAGTGCAGGCAGGGTGTGATTTGTGACAGACAGGTATCAGCAAGAGTGACAGGGAAGGTCTACAGGACGGTGGTGAGACCAGCTATGTTATATGGGCTGGAGACGGTGGCACTGACCAGAAAGCAGGAGACAGAGATGGAGCTGGCAGAGTTGAAGATGGTAAGATTTGCATTGGGTGTGACGAGGATGGATAGGATTAGAAATGAGGACATTAGAGGATCAGCTCAAGTTGGACGGTTGGGGGACAGAGTCAGAGAGGCGAGGTTGCGTTGGTTTGGACATGAGCAGAGGAGAGATGCTGTATACTGAGAGAAGGGTACTAAGGATAGAGCTGCCAGGGAAGAGGAAGGTCTAAGAGGAGGTTTATGGATGTGGTGAGAGAGGATATGCAGGTGATGAGGGTGACAGAGCAGGATGACGAGGACAGGAAGAAATGGAACAAGATGATCCGCTGTGGTGACCCCTAATGGGAACAGCCAAAAGAGGAAGAAGTTCCTTTGTAAAAGTTGTTTCAGTTCAGTTACATTCATTTTTGATTATTCCTATTTTAGTTTTGATTATTGGTGGCTTACTCTTAATTATTTATTTATTTTGATAGATTGATCTCAGTTTAGCTATGGAAGAAGAAGATTTTAGCTTCCAAAGTGCATCTTGTTGAAGACTGAGAAATGCAAGCTGTGCCTCTGTAGCCAAAGAACTGTAGAAGCAAACAAATGTGCCCGTAAAAGACACCATGAGCTCCTTTGCTCAAGCCATCGATACAGAAGGTTATCTTTCAAGTGTCTTGTAAAATGTCTCTTCCTCACATGGCTGCAGTGTCCATCTGTGGAAGAAGCAGGCTGTTTACTTTGGCAACACTGGACATTTCAAATACACTCGAGACCCTTATGAAGGCAGGAAACTCACGCCACCTGCTGGACATTCCTGATTCAGTTAATAGCTGTGCTGGCACCCCCTGTCACTCAGAATGTATTTTAACGTTCAGTCAACTGAGGTGACACGGCAGCAGCTTTCTGCAAACAAGAAGTTTTTTTTTTTTTTTTTATTAATTTTATTGCACTCCATACAAAGCAATCAAGTTTTTACAAAAAGAAAAATAGAGTTAAGAACAGATCGATCCCCACCCTTGAGAGAGAGAGCAAGCCAAACGGCATAAAAATTTTACAGCTTTTAAACATACCTAAATTAATAGATTCTCTATGCTTCATGAACTTATTCTAAAATATTACTGATTAGATCCTGCCATGTTTTGAAAAACGTCTGCACAGATCCTCTAACTGAGTATTTGATTTTTTCCAATTTCAAATAATATAACACATCAGTTTCCCACTGACTTAAAAGAGGAGAGTTTGGGTTCTTCCAGTTTTGAAGTTAAAGTTGCTTGACCGACATTTTTGGTAGGATGGTGTGTTGTGGTTCTTGATAACCTTTGTGATGTCTTTGAGGAAGCAGATTGATAAACAGAGATAGAAAGCAAGCAAGCTAGCACTTTAGTTCTCCCCAGGGAAAAACTGACTTTCTATAGAAGCTCAATTAATAAATAAGCCGATCTTAAATATTATGGCAAACAGCATAAAACATATTTCTTTGGCCCTTTCCCTTCAATCGAGTTCCACAAACCCAGCTGCTGCATTCAGTGATGACACTGCTGCTCTTGTTACTGTCACAATCATACTCAGAGTATTTTTCCTGTTTATGTCCAAATCTCTGCTGCTGGAAGTGATACAAAGAGACCTTGGGAATGCTGGGAGGAGGCCTTCACGATGCCCTAGGGCTTGTGGGTGTAACACTTGATAAAGATGTGGGCCGAGAAGGTCCCAGCGATCATTTCTGCTGCGTGCCCCCATAATTGCTGTCCTAACTAATGTTCGTGTTCCTCACCTAACTTATTTTTCTAATCTTTTGATAATAAAGTTTCATTTTTTTTTTACCCCCTCCAAAGCATTTACTGCTCTTCTCATAACAGCTGATTAGCAGAGCATGGGAGGTTACTAATGTCAGCTTCGAAACGTCTTTCCCTTGTATGCTACGTTAGGCCCAGTGCAGGGCTGCTTTACTTCCTTTTTCCTTGTGCCTCGGCTTTCGTTCGGGTTGTCCACAGAATACGCTTGTCTGTTCCTTAACAGGAAGCCAGAGAGAGGTGGTGGTGTTGATGTGCCCTTCTGTGACTATCGAGAAGACGATTGCATGAAGCTCTTTCTTATATGGTGTTATGGGGGGGTTACCATTTAGGGGGTGGTGGGAGTGCCTCCATGTGGATGCTGATCAGATGATTGCATGAAGCTTTCTTATCTGGTGGTGTTCCCTGTCCTGCCGGAACAGCACCTTCCACTGCACTGCCACCCTTTCATTTCTTTTCTCTGATTGTGTATTCTGCTTCAGCTTGCGCTAACATCCATACCTGGCACACCCACTCACGTAAGTGATACTCTCTCTATTTATGCTTATTTTTGAAACTTGCCTTCCCTCCCCTCCACCATTAACATTGCTGGTTTGGGCTTTGCTGCCAGCCACTTTCACAGATTTTGTGTGCACAGGGGGGTTCGGGGTTAGTAATTTGATCATTTTTTCTGTGCTGCTACTATTCCTTTTGTTCCTCTTTGATTATTTGTGAAGGGCTATGATAATTATTATTATGATGGAAAAGTGTACTGATGTTGTAAAGTTAAAGTCTTGGATCAGTAAGTTTATGCATCCTTCATACTGGCATTGGTTTGTTTTAAAAACAAAATCTTAAACCTTAATTTGTCTAATGGCTACCTGTGAATAGATCTGCGGAGGAAGAAAGCATGTGAAGCCGTCCTCTTGACCCCTTTGCCCAGCCACCAGAGCTTTATTCACTGAAAAACATTTTGTCTTGAGACTGAACATTACAACAAAAACGTTGATCTAATAATGAACTCGCCGATACCCGTGTGGCTCAGTCTGGGTTAGGTGGTCAACTTGGGAGTCTAGTTATCACTCGCCGAGCTCAGTGTTCAGACTGTGGTGCGGTTTCCTCTATGTGACGGCAGGTGAGGATTGTCACCCATTCTCTAGCGTGGAGAGCTTTGTGTCTACTGAGCCAATCAGCTTTGGCGTATGCTCTGCTAAAGAGCGCAATGAGGTTCTTTGTAGTCCCCACCATGACGCCATATAGCGGCCCGCACAGTCAGCTGGACACTCTAATGGGCTCCAGGTAGTGATACGAGTTTGACGCCCATGACCTGCCTTGCTCCTTGTGTTTATGACTGTCATGGAGGAAGCAAGACGCAGTTCAGTGGGTTTCAGATGTTGGGTTTCTAATGTTATTCATTTTGTGTGCTCTTTGTCTTCTTTAATTGTGCATGCCTGGAATGAACACACTTGCAAGATGCACCTGGCATGAGTTTGTGTTGAAGGTTCTGCTCTTCTCTGGCAGTACCCTGACACTCCAGGCCTGTACTCCCCATCCCACCCCTTATCTCATTCCATTGATCTTGTGTATATCTTCCCTCCTCCCAGTCCGTTTTGCACCTTACCGGCCCCCCGACATCTCCCTCAAGCCTCTGCTGTTCGAAGTCCCAAGCATCACGGTGGATTCGGTATTCATTGGGCGTGACTGGCTCTTCCAGGAAATTGAGGGGCAACTACAGAGCTCCAACAGCAACACCAACCGCGGTGTGGTCATCGTTGGCAACATCGGCTTCGGCAAGACGGCCATTGTTTCACGACTGGTCGCCATGAGCTGCCATGGTAACCGCATGAGGCAAATTGCCTCGGACAGCCCGCATGCCTCACCCAAGCGTAAGTTATCTTTGGATTGTATTATGGCAGCAAATGTTTAGTCGTAGCCAGTTTCCTGCTTAATGACAAATAGGGGGCAGTTTATTGTGATGTGTAACTCTGGATTTATATTTTTGTGAACTTTCTGGGGCACCGTGTCATGCTGACATCCCTGAAAATGTTAAAAGTATAAATTGGATTGAATTGTTAAATGAAGTTGCATAAAAAGAGAGAAAGTGATAGATGTAGATGGAAGAAAGACAAGCTTTAGGATCAAAGAAGCATCTAGGCACGATAACATGAGATGAAAGACCTAAATAACACCTGGAATGAGGGTGGCATCAGCCATGAAATGAAGAGCAGAGTACTTCTTGATGATTTATTTTCTTCAGTTTTGTTCTTGTTCTGTCCTCATTTTCTCAGATGGTGAAGGAAACCTCCCACTGGGCCAAGCGCCACCAGCCCACTCTACCATTGGCAGTGGCAGCTGCCCAGGGACCCCAGAAATGCGAAGGCGCCAGGAAGAAGCCATGAGAAGACTAGCATCTCAGGTGTGACTCTTTAGCTTATGATCTGTGTGTTTATTTAAGTGTGTGTATGTACAGTAGTATGTACTGTATATGTGTGTGTATAACAAATAATAATTAAATATGCAACATACATGTCTTATATATGTGTAATGTACCTGTATATTTACACACATAATAAATATGCAATACGAAACATACATATACATATATACACATATCTATGTGTTATATAGTGCCATTTGCATCTATCTATCTATAATTTATACAGTATATATGCATATATGTGTGTGTATTTTTTTTTTATACACGTGTGTGTGTTTTTATATATATGCGTGTTTGTGTGGTTATATGTAATTTTTGAACCTGCTTAATCATGGCCAGGGGTTCCAGGGGGTGCTGGAGCCTATGCAAGCTAGGATAGGAACAAACTCTGGACAAAGCACATATATATATATATATATAAATATAAAAATAAAATGTGTATGTTGTGTTGCACATTTATCTTGTATCTTATTATTATTTATGTATTAATTTGAAAACCTAATGGGCTGTAATTCAACGTGATTCATACTGAAAGTGGAACACAAAGGAAACACTTTCAAGGCTTGCATTTGTCAAAAATAAGCCCAGTGTTCTAAGACAAGAAAACGATTTTTATCATATAATAAAGTCTTTTCATGAGGTTGGAGTATTTTTAACATTTAATGTTTTTTAAGTTTCTTGACTATGTAAATACTGTCTCTTTGAGATGAATTCCTTTAGGCTGAGATATCTGTCTTTGAGTCTTGCTTATTGTGCTATTAGGAATTGTCATCATTTCACCTTGGATTGCTGATGCCACTTTGTTCACCGCTTTTTGCAGAGCCGATTTGAGAAATTAACACAATACCGTCTCGCTAAGACTCCAGGATTTGTTTCTGCTGTCTAAGAACTTTGTTGCAAATCTCGAAAAAAAAAAAAAAATTATACATTTTGATGAATTGTAGCGTATCACAGTGGTGGTTACCTTTTCTTCACATAAATGCACCACCATAATTACTGCACAGTTTTAGTAGAGGCCAATTCACGTTTATTATCCAAAGAAAGAAATTTGGTTTGTCGGAATATTACAGAGCAGTCCAGGATACAGCAGACAAAAATTATTGATGTGTGACTTGCGAACAATTCGTTCTTTTTGAATGACACTTTTCTGTGAATCATGAGAATCGATTCGCAGTCACGAACAAATCAATTCAGTGGAGCTCAGCAGGAGGGCTAAAGCACACGTTTGTCCTGCATGATGATATCATCAGCATCTTTTGTTTTGCTGACGCTGGTAGACGTTTGAGTCTTGACTCGCTTCACTTAGGAGTTGAGTTCAAACTGTATCAATGTAGGCAAACAAAAACTCTCGTTGTTGATGATTCTGTCATTCATCATATAAGTACAATTTGAATAACAGCACATTTACTGTGTATTAGAATATATTTGTTTTGTTTTGTACAGTTTGTTCTTGGAATAGTTTTAAACTGAATATAAACACTGTTAATATTAATATGTGTAGGTCCCTTTGTATATACAACAAATTAGTCACAAAAAAACAAACCTCATAACATTATTCTAATTTCTAACAATTATTTGTTTTCACACTTTTATGTGATTCTTGTTCATTTGATTTATGAACGAATTACCCAGGAATAAGTCACACAATTCTCATTCATATGTGACTCTGTAACGTAACATCTTATTTTAATTATGCATCTTAAATGTGTTGACATTCTTTGTGGATTGAAATGGGACAGTGTCATATGAATTGCCATGCAAAATAATGAATTATTAAATGACATATTTCTGATCACTTGTAGTAGGAACCCCCATTCAGCATTTAATCCTAAAAATGAATGAAAAAGAATCAATTCACTTTAATGGGTAGTTTGAAAGCATCAGTTCAGTAAAGGGAATCAGAGTGCCCATGACGAACAACCAAGAAACTGTCAGTGGGCCAGTTTGCCTTTCAAAAACCATAGGCTAATGGCTATTTTTGATTTGGTTATTTCAGTCAGAATCGACAATTAATGATTTCCTTTAATCATCTTGCTTGTCAGTGAAGTTATTTTAAATTAAATATGAAAGATTTTGACTGCAAAGTTCCCAAGTATGTAGCTTACATCTTCTTACAAGCATGTACACACTGGTTAGTTTGTCTGAGCTTAAACATATACATTAATGAAATAACCGCACTCTTTCTGTTATTTACTCTCATAGTTTCATATTTCTCTGCATTCTTCAATCTTATTTGCATGCATCCCAGAATTCTGTCTCTTGAAAAACACATTGTCATTCCAATGAGTCATTGCCATGCTGACCAAACCTTCTGTCCAAAAGGCATCTCAGGTTAGGTCAGGTTAGAGAGCGTGCACTGGTACCGAACGTTGCCACGCCCACCACACAATAAAACAGCTTGAGATCCCAGTTGGCAACATCCCAGGCAGACACGCAGTCCAGTCCCACCCACCTGTCTGCCGCAGTCAGGTGTTATGCAGGCATCCTGCTCAAGTCCTCTACAATGAGAATCCTGCGAGCCGGACCACCCTCGGGGAATCACGACTCATGGCCATAGTGCTGTAACTGACGCTCCCTAACAATGCAGGTAATGTGCCTCATCCGGGACCCCATGAGCAACACAAAGTCAAACCAGCGTGACCTAAGGACTCTCCAAAGAGACGCCAAAGGAGTCGAGTATTCATCTCAGGTCACTGGATAGCATCCATGTCTCACAAACAGTAAGCACCAGGACTCTAAAGACTTGGACCTTCGTCCCTTTGCAGAGATAACGGGAGCGCCACACACCCCTCTCCAGTGACCTCATGACCCCAGATGCTCTCCCAATCCATCTACTTCAGTTTAAACACACACTATCAAAAATAATGTTACGTTAATAATGTTAAAAGCTGCATATCTTATCAAAATAATCCTGATAACCACCCAAATTAAATGTTACGAGTCTAATTTAACAAACTGTAAAATGCACACCCCAATACATGGGCACAGAACTTAATTTTCACTCACTACACTCACTTTCCACACCTCTGCTAAGGGGAGAACATTTTCAGAACAAAATGTAGCTTGGAGTCCCCAACTGTACAGAGGGGGAAATTCTGTAAAGTGTGGTGGAGATGGGATAAACAGTGTGGATTTGCATAGCTGACAAACAATCATCCATCCATTTTCCAACCCTCTGAATTCGAACATAGGGTCACGGGGGTCTGCTGGAGCCAATCCCAGCCAACACAGGGCACAAGGTAGGAACCAATCCCGGGCAGGGTGCCAACCCACAGCAGCAAACAAACAATCAAATGTATCTTATTTCGATTAGATGTGGAAATCTCATTGGCTCAGTAGAACTGACGGTGGTGCTCTTCTACTGTCAGTGATGCCTCTTCATTTATGGTTTCATTTTGCACTACAGTTTCTACATTGTGATTTTTTTTTTCTTTTCATTCACTAAATGTCACACATACAAAAATTGTACAGCTGTCTAGTGTTGTTAAAGTTATTCATAAATAATTTATGTGCCATCTTTGTTTCTACATTTTAAACAATGTAGGAAAAAAGAAGGATTAATCACTCAGTTAATTCATTATCAGTTTTGCCTTTGGCAGTGCTGGTGATTATTTAAGGCAATTAAGACGCCCACAAAGGGGAACGACAAAGTAATGTCGGTCAAGTGAGGGATCTCTGTTTCACCTTCAGCGGGAACTCCAGATATATGAAGAGATCTGTAAAATTTATGAACACAGTCCATAAATCAGCAAAAGTCTACATTAACACTTTCACTTTGTGATGTGGTGATCTGAACATGGCGGTATATTTTCTTTCACAAAATACCCAGCCAAGCTTATTGAAGTAAATAAAATATTACAACTTATTTATAACATAAAAATAATTGAAGATAGATATATGCAATTATAGATAGGTATATAGATGAAAGACAATGACAAACAACACAAAATTACAAAACCTTAGCTGAACATTTTCTCTCCTATAGGGCAAGGCACACAATTTATGAATTCTAATCTTTCAGTTCATGTGGTCATAATGGCTCAGTTCTTAAGCTAGATAGTAAGCTTCTGTTTCTTGCACTGGGGTGCTCATTTGCTCACAGCTGGACTGCACTAGATTAAACCAGTTTTTGGATGTGCGTGGGTGTGAGTTGCTGTTCTGAATCTCCTTACTGGATTTAGGAAGAAACTTCATAATTTATCTACTACTTTGGCTACTACTTTTTAGTTACAGTGACAGCAATACAATAATACATGAGCTGCCATTGGCCTAACTGCTAAGTTACAATTAATTATTTTCGGAATTAAAGCAGGCCTACGTATTGTCTGACGTAAGCAATGGTTTGTTCCTTTCCACGGAGGCTTTCACCAGACACTTAGAAGAATCTTTGTCATGCTTTCTTTTTTTAGGAGCTTTGGCTCAGTCCTACCTTCTGGTTGCAAGTGGTACTGCAATTTCACCTCATGTTCAAACTCACTGTGTCTGCCCTCTTGTTGCCAACACAGTTGCACCTCCTAGGTCAGCTGGTAGTCGGTCAGCTCCCATCTTTCACTGCTTGCACACTTGCTGTTCCTCAGCAAGGTTTGAACTCTAATACTGACAAGTCTTCCACCTTTCCAGTCCAGCACAGTTGCCCTTTAGACTTAAAGGGATTGCTTCAGCCTTGTTATGGCTGCACCGTGTAAGCGCTGAGATCTCTGCTCTATAGCAGAAGTTACAACCATGTTGAGCATAGTTAGCTTGTTGAGAAGAAAGATGATGTGAGTTTTATTAGGGTTTTTAAAGGAAGGGAAAACATGTCATGTTATCGATTTCCTGGGTCTTTTTTTTTGGCAATTGGTACAAAGTTCTGTCCATCAGTGATACTCATCCTTGAGTTATGGTCTTTTGTTCAAACATGGATGTCCAGCTGGTGCCTCCAGTAGTTGGTGTGAGTTCAATCATTGTATCAGATAAGGGGCAAGGTCTGCATTCCAATGAGGGGGGCTAATCTTAGAAGCCAAGACTTTTTTAGCTTGAATTAAGAGTGTCTTGTGTTCTAGCCATAGCAAAAATGGATAATGTCAGCCTGTCCTACAGCTATTTATCCCCAATCCTTCATGACAGCCTCTCCCTCCTTATCAGTAGATATCTGATGTCAACTGGAGGCCCATGTAAGTTATTTATTTATTGATTTATTTGTCATGTTTCCACATAATTGCTCAGGTTTAAAAACTGATAGCACCTGAGTGGTGTTCCTGAGTGTTCTGAGGAGGTGAGCACAGGTCAGCTATTACTAATATGGAAGTCAGCTCACACTTGGCTCTCATCTGAGCTCTGTGAGATTACCAGTTTGTGTTCCCACGCACCAGCGAGGCTGCCACTGATTGCTGACGTTTTTATCACTAAGTTCTTGTCACCCGCCTCCTCAATTTCACGTACTGTCGGACAGTAACTGTGTCACATCATTTGGCAGCCAGATTTCTGGGAGGCTGCAGACCCAGCAGGAATGGGATTTAAGGTCTGGTTTAAAATAGCAATAAAAAAGATGATATAGGCAAGAAATGGAAGTTCAGAGAATAACCAAAGAGAATATTTTTTTATTTTATTTTCTCATTAAACCAGGCTACTTGCCCATTTTGTGGCATGTTAAAGAAAAAAAGGTGATCTGTCTGCAATAGAGTGTACAGAATGTCTTGTTAGCAGCACCAAAGGCGCTAAGCTTCACACTGTTAAAAAGGCGTTTGTTTTATTTTTGAAATGTGGAAGCCAGGAGAGCACCCGGCCTGGTCTGACACGCACTCTTCTGACAAGAGACATTCAACGCAATCCAAAAACGAGACATCTACAGTGTAACAACTCTTTGTAGCACTGTCACATAGTGTCTTGGTCTGGTCACCTTGGTGTCATAATGTGTGCCATGGACGCAGCAGATAAAACATAAAAGGCCCTTTTCGTATAATGTTGTGGGGTTTAGCTAAAGCTACTAGGATTACCTAGATGGAGGTGAGAGCAGCAAACCTGAGCGGGCATAGAGACACGTCTAAGCAGGAGACTTTTAATATCCCAGCTGGAGTGTGGCCACCTCGAAGACTGACAGCGCGATCGGCAGGTGAGGGGGTGCAGCAGCTCTCCGGTCTGACCGGTCAGGTGAGCTGACTTTCATTTTAGTAATTGTTGACCTGGGCTCACCTCCTCAAAGCACACCTCAGATCTGACAGGACAGGTGAGATGGAGCTGATTTTAATTTTTAGATGTTGGAATAGTAAAACTACAGTGAAACACAGGAATCAGCAGCTGATCTCATTTTCACACGTTGCTGTTTCATAAAGGGGTCTGGGACATTGAGTTTTTTGCCATCTGTCTTGAGTCCATGTTCGTGTGTGATGTATTGTATTGTATTATCGTCATACCTGTGACATGTATTACTGTGATGGTTATGTCACTGTAAATGTGATTTACTTTTTTTGCACATCACTTTCAAATATATGCTGGAAATGCCTTTCAATCTTTGCAGAGATTACTTCTAAAGCAGAATACACGTGGAGAGAGGTTTCCTCAAATGCAGAGTGATGAATGTCACTTTAAGACTTTACCTCTATTACTGTAATTTTGTGTTATTTGTTTACAGATTCCCTCCCAATGACCCACAATAGTAAACAATAAACAGTTAAATGCACGAAAACACAATCCATTAACCGATGATGTTGGATAAAACGCACAAGTGAACCGCCTTGTCTTACTGGGCAGATGAATGTCTTGCGCAGATCAGAAGGGCAAAGAGCACACTCTGTGTAGCAGGGATTCCAAATAAAACAAATCCCATCAACATTTAACAATTAAAGAAAAAAAACGAGAGACTTGCAACTAAACCGGGATCCCTTTAAATCTCACACCATCAAGGCTTCTTCCCGTTAGCCTCTGTGCAGCAGGCCAAGGCAGTTGAGTGGTGCAGTATCCTGCTGTATTCTGGGACATGTAGTCCCCCTCAGGTAGCACTGCTATATTCCTCACCCCTGACTATTGCGTACAACCGGGCGAAGGCTTCGAGTTGGCAATATTTGCAGTATGTACCCTTCCAGTGCCTGGCATTCCCCATTCAACTGCATACGTCAGTCAGCAAACATTTGTATTGTTGTAGTCCAGTGGATGGCCTGAAGCAGTGAGGACCCTCTTTGGAGAGGGGAGATCTCCTGATCGAGACATTCTTCCCAGCTGAGAGTTTGGCAGGCTTATGTCTCTGGTTGTATGAACAAGTTTGTCTGGACTTGGCCGCCATCATCTTCTCCTCCTTTGGTGTTACGGACTGAAGGGTTTGTAATTACTGATGTTCTGATGTGTCGGTGGGCTGTGTCTCATTAACAGTTCTGAAAGGACCAATAAGTTATTTGCCTAGAGGTAACAGTGGTCTCACCTGTGACCTCTTTGTGGACTTTCAAAACTCGACTTGATGTTTTTTTGGAAGAAATAAGTGGATAGGACTGGCGAGCTTTGTGGGGCTGAACGGCCTGTTCTCGTCTCGATCCTTCTAATGTTCTAACCTCATGCACAGCTCCATTGAGTGTCTGGTGCAGTTCAGGCAGCCACTTTGTCCAGTCTGTTGTTTTCAGGGTCCAGTTCAGTCGCTCTGTGCAGTTAGATAGAGGGTGGTATGATGTGGCCTTCCGCTGTACCACGTCCTGCTGCTCCAGAAGTCTTCAACGACTGAGTTAGTAATCTGTGGACCCCTGTCAGTGGTGATGTTCATCATGGCCGGTCCAATCTGTTTAAACAGTCACTGATGTGCTCGTTCTTAAAATGAACAACCTGGTAACAGAGGAATCCAATTGGCTGTCCCAGGGTCGCAGTCCGTCTGGAGCCCAGGTGGAGTCCACATGAAGTATTTATTCTCTTATAAATGTGTCATAAAGAAGGATGGAAATAAAATACAAAAGGAGTACTGGGTGAACCTGAGAGCTGATTCAACATTATCCTTCTGAGGCTGGCTCAGCTTATATAAAATTACAGAGCAGCCCACCTGCAGTGCACAAGGAGCCTGGAGGAGTCTGCATTTTAAATTGGATGTGTAGAACTAATTAGTACATAAAAAAGACATGCTGGCCTTCACAGCAACAAGTGTAACACGTTCCTGTGCGGAAAATGAGTACAACAAAATCAGCCATGCTTTAATAGCCCACAGAGGGCAAACGTTCACTCGTTATTAAACTAGGGGTCTTAAAGGAGAACCCTAGCCAAGGTCATCCTGCCACTTACTTTCTGTGCCCCCTTTAATCAAGTGCAGTGTTGTTAGGGAATGAAACAAAAGGCTGAAATCCGCCCAGTGCCTGGCCATTGCAGGGTACACCACCATGCCGACTCATACTAGATGTGTTGAAGCATCTAATAGTGAGTTTTAGATCACAAGATAAAACCCACACATCTCGGAGAAGAACGTGCAAACTCCAGAAAGTGTGTAGTACTGGGGGGCATTGAGCCAGACAAACCTCCACACGTGAGGACCCACCCGACTCTAGAAGGCCTTTCACAGTTTGAGGTGGGCACTGACATATAGCGCCTTCACAAAGTGTGGTCACATTTTGCTATGTTGCTGCCACCTGCTGTAATCGTTTAAATTCATTATGTACCCTCGACAAACAACACACCATACGTCAGAATGACAAAGCAAAAACAAGATTTTTAGACAAGTTTTACGATGTTGTTAAAAATAAAAATGAAATATCTCATCAACACCAGCATCCGGACCCTTTGCCGTGACATTTGAATTTTGGCTCCGGTGCACCCCGTTCTGTCGATCATCATTGAGATGTTTGGAGCCCACCTGTGGTCAATTCAGTTGACTGGACTGATTAGGAAAGACACACACCTGTCTACAGAATGTGCCACAAGGGAGCAAAAGCTGAGCCACAAGGTTGAAGGAGCTGCCTGCGGACCTTAAAGACAGCGATTTAGTCGAGGTGCAGATCTGGGGAATGCAGAACTGAATGTTCCCAAGAGCACAGTGTCCTCCATAATTCTTAAATGGAAGACGTTTGGAACAACCACAGCCCTTTGTAGAATTGAGCAAGCGGTTGAGATGGGATTTGGTAAGAGAGGTGAGCAAGAACCCAATGGTCACTTTGGATGAGCTCCATAGAATCTATGTGAAGATGGGTGAAACCTCCAAAAGGACGACCACTGCTGCAACAATCCACCAATCTCGGCTTTATGGGAGAGTGGCCAGACAGAAGCCATTCCTCAGTTAAAGACGCATGAAAGCCCACTTGAAGTTTGCAACAGGGCAACTAAAGAACTCCCAGACTGTGGGAAACAAGACTGTCTGCTCTGAACTGTTTGGCCCACAATTCTAAGCATCACATCTGGAGAAATCCAGACACCACTCGTCACTTGTGCAATAGTGAGTAATGGTGGTGACAGCGTCAGGTGCTGGGAGAAAGCTGAACAGAGCAAAGTCCAGAGATACCCTTAATGAGAACCTGCTGCAGAGACTCGGGACCACAGCCAGGGCTGAAGGTTCATCTTCCAACAGGACAAAGCAAAGTCAGCACAGGACAACTCTGGGAATGAACGTGTGTGGCTCGGCCAGATCCAGGACCTGAACCTGTTTGAACATCTCTGGAGGGGCCTAAACATCGCTGTCCGCCAAAGTTCTCCATCCAACCTGACAAAGCTTCAGATGACCTGTACATAAGAAAAGCCCCAAATCCCAGGTGTTGGGAAGCTTGTGGCATCAAACCCAAGAAGAGTTTATATAATGGGATATAATTCAGCTTTTTATTTTTTAATAAATTTGTAAAAAGTCCTAAACTTCTGTGGTGTTGAGTGCTGTGTGATGAGGTAAAAAATTAATTTAAACAATTTTAGGAAAAGGCTGCAACAGAACAAAATGTGGAAAAAGAGGAGTCGGAATCCTTCTGAAGGCACTGAATCAGAGGATACGTGTGGGTCCTCTTTACGGCTCCTTCTGAGATGCACTAACATATTTCTGGCCACTTGTCTCTTGAGCCAGCGGGTATGGGTGCCGTGGCAACTCTTCTGGGCCAGTTAATGGATTCCAGTCCCCAGCGCTCATCCATCATCCTCTCCTCGTAGTTCCAGCCCGCCTGCTGCTGGTGTGCACTGTAAACAAGAAAGCTGTTGTGGATGGCAGCGTTAGCCTGATGGGACTGCAGGAACCATGTGAGCCATCTGCCACACTTCTAGGCAGGCGCACCTCGCAGCTGCAGGTGGCACAGATGTCTCTTGCTAAGTTTCCGTTCCTCAAAGTGCATCATTTGTTTTTGTTTCCTTTTCCTTGCAGGTTGTTGCTTACCATTACTGCCAGGCAGACAACGCCTACACCTGCTTGGTCCCCGAGTTTGTCCACAACGTTGCGGCTCTTCTGTGTCGCTCCCCTCAGCTCATTGCGTATCGTGAGCACCTCCTGCACGAGCCTCACCTACAGAGCATGCTGAGTCTGCGTTCCTGTGTGCAGGACCCCCTGGCCTCTTTCAGGAGAGGGGTTCTAGAGCCTCTGGATGCCCTTTACAAAGGTATGTGGATGTGAACCCGGTCAGCAAATTATCTTTTCTCCCAGACCAGCAAACAAGCTTCTTATCAGTCTTTATTGAGTCCTCTTCTGCTAAAGCGGGTGTGAAAGTGTTGGAGAAAACAGTGAGATCTGTCGTCCCAGGGCATCTGATTCTTGCTGTCTCTTACTCAGAGAAGTTCACTCCACCCCTACAAAGAGACACCCTAGGACGCATTGCGATGATATTCTGCTCTTGATATGTTTGATCCTACGGAGTCTCTTGAAAGTTTGCTTCTCTTTTCTCAGACCGTAAGATTGCTGATGAAGATTTAATCATCTTGATCGATGGCCTAAACGAAGCAGAGTTCCACAAACCCGATTACGGGGACACTATCGTTTCTTTCCTGAGCAAAACCATTGGAAAATTTCCTTCGTGGCTGAAACTTGTGGTTACGGTACGGACCACACTGCAGGTAATGATCCACTAAAACAAGACGGGCATTAAGGATGATAGGTGAAATAAAGGGGGTGGTGAGAGGGAAATATCTGCCTCCCTCACTCTCTGCTAATACTTTGCTGCCCGAACTTTGTGTTTCTTCATTTCAACAGGAAATCACAAAGCTGCTACCCTTTCACCGGATCTCTCTGGACCGCCTGGAGGAGAATGAAGCCATTGACCAGGATCTACAGGGTTACATTCTTCACCGGATCCATAGCAGCCCCGAGATTCAGAATAACATATCCCTCAATGGCAAGATGGACAACACCACCTTTGGTAAATTAAGTGCCCACCTAAAGACACTCAGCCAGGGTTCTTACCTCTACTTGAAGCTTACCTTTGACCTCATTGAGAAGGGCTACCTGGTTCTCAAGAGCTCCAGCTACAAGGTGGTGCCTGTGTCCCTGGCTGAAGTTTACTTGCTGCAGTGCAACATGAAATTCCCCACACAGTCTTCCTTTGAACGGGTGCTGCCTCTGCTCAACGTGGCTGTGGCTTCTCTGCATCCACTCACTGATGAGCAGATCTATCAGGCCATTAATGCTGGTTCTATCCAGGGCATCTTGGAGTGGGATGACTTCCAGCAACGGGTGGACAATCTTTCTATGTTTTTGATCAAGCGACGAGATGGCACACGCATGTTTGTTCACCCATCTTTCCGGGAGTGGCTTATCTGGAGGGAAGAAGGAGAGAAGACCAAGTTCCTTTGTGATCCCAGGTAAGGCAGACACTGTGAAGCACACAGGCAAAGGGTGTATATAAAGAGAGCTTCTGGGACAAATGCAAAGTTTGTGCATAGAATGACAGGACTCTTGACCAATGAATGAGGGGGAGAGGCGGGTCTTCAGTTCCTGTGAAGGGGCTTTCTGTTTGCACTCTCTGATGTCTCCACTACGTACTCTTTAAAAACTGTTGAGTTGTTCATCTCCGTGACTCTGTAGTTTTTTTTTCCTTCTGGTTATTATTAGTAGAAAGCCGTTTGTCGTAACATTCACTTTCGTTTTTTGTTTGTTCAGATTTTGTTTGGCACATTTTATCCTCATAAGCTAAGGCCACCAGATACAAGTGGCAGAAATGAGCTTCCTTTGCAGGGTGTCTGGGCTCTGCGTGAGAGACAGAGTGACGAATGCAGACATTCGTGAGGAATTCAAAGTAGAGCCGCTGCTGCTCTCCATTGGAAGGAGCCATTTGTGGTGATTCAGGCATCTTATTAGGATGACTCCTTGCAGAGATGCTTCTGGTCTGTCCAACTGTACTGGGGACCACAGGGCAGACCCAGGACACGATGGAGTCATTATATCTCTCAGCTGGCCTGGGAACATCACAGCAACTCCCCCAGCAGAGGAGGTGGTAAGGAAAAGGGATGCCTGGGCATCTTAACTGAAAATGCCACCTAGTTAAATGGCTGGAAATGGACAGATGGATGGAGACTAGGCCTCCCAATCCATCAGGCTAATTTGATTTCTGGTTTCCCCAGTGGATCTTTATACTGTTGACATCTCCTAACATAATTCCATACATCTTTAGAGATAGAGGGCCACCAGGCAACTTCTTATATTCTTAACCGCTTTTTGATTTGGCCTATATTCTCAAACATGGGCTGTCATGATAAAATGTCAAAAGTCTGGAGACCAACTGCACTGCTATCCAACTTTTGAGCCCCCAAACCTTGTGGGTATTCTTTGATACACCATCCCTGATCATCCTTAAAACATAATGTGACTTCGTTTTGAGCCTCGGCCTTCATTTCGTGACTGCTGGCACAGAGGGCTCACCTCTTGTTCCCCTTCAATTTCCTGCAAGGTTGAAGGGATATCTGACCACTGGAACTTTGTCACAGACGTCTCCTGTACGTTCTTGGGTTTGTGAAGTCAATGGGGCCGATATCTCTGCTAAATACTGTTTGATGTCAAGTAGTTCAAGTCCATGTCTCGGTAGTTGGTTATTAATAAATGATGTTTGTTGTAATATGTAATGTTTTTTGGTCTTTTGTTTTTTTTTTGGTCAGATAGCTGTGTTTATTTGAATATTTTGGGGTTTATTTGTCTGAATTCCAGATCTTAGAAGTCATTATGTCTCTTGTATATGGCTGCTTATTCGTACTTCCTTTTCTCTCCCCAAGGAGTGGACACACCTTGTTGGCCTTCTGGTTTTCTCGGCAAGATGACAAGCTGAACCGACAGCAGACCATCGAGCTGGGGCATCACATCCTTAAAGCACACATCTTTAAGGTACAAGCTAGTGACCCCGCGGAGTAGTAGCAGCCTTGTCTCATACTTCAGCCTCTCCTCAGGCCACTGCTGCCTTTCTATTGACGTCTCTTCTCCTATCCCTTGCAGGGCCTGAGTAAGAAGGTGGGTGTCTCCTCGTCCATTTTACAGGGGCTGTGGATCTCCTATAGCACAGAGGGACTCTCCACTGCACTGGCTTCACTACGAAACCTTTATACGCCTAACATCAAGGTACTGTGCAACAGAAAAGCAGTAGGTGGGATAACAGCTGGGCTTCCCCTTGCTGAGCTGAAGCAGTGCGCATGCCGGGCGCTTGGCCCTTGGCACTGAAGAGCTGTTAGAAAGCCCAGCCTTTTCTCTGTATTCATGTGTTTGTCCATTACATCCGACCTGGGCGTGTGGCTTGCTGGGTGCTTTGCAGATTCTTTTAAAGTGCTTTATTATAATTGTGTCTTTTTAATGAAAATAATTTCAACAAAATGATTGCAGTGGGACTTTAAAAGGTGTGCCACATGAGAAGGTGGGCATCAACTTAAAAGAAGTGGGAGTTCAGAATGTGGTGTGTAGATGTGTGAAGAATTGGCTCAGACACAGGAAGCAGAGGGTGATGGTGTGAGGACCCTTATCAGAATGGGGTGATGTTAAGAGTGGTGACCAGCAGGGGGCAGTGCTGGGGCTGCTGCTGTTTTAAGTATATATAAAAGATCTGGACAGGAAAATTAAACAACAGTCTGGTGAAGTTTGCAGATCATATCAAGCTAGGTGGGTTGGCATCACAGACGGACAGCATACAGGCTTGGGTAGATTTGTGGCAGATGAACTTTAATGTCAGTGAATGTGAAGTATTATATGTAGGAAGAAAAAATGGGAGGTCTGAAAATTGAAAGTATGCCTTATGAGAAGGACGTAGAAGTTGTAGTGGACTCTATGATATCAACTTCCAGACAGTGTTCAGAAGCCATTAAGAAGGCTAACAGAGTGTCAGGTTATATAGCGCCTTGATGTGTGGATGTTCTGCTCAAGCTTTATAACACACTGGTGAGGTCTCATCTGGAGTCCTGCGTGCAGTTTTGGTGTTCATATAACAGAAAGGACACAACAGCACAAGAGAAAGTCCAGAGATGAGCGACTGGGCTGATTCAGGGACTACAGGGGATGAATTATGAGGAAGGATTAAAAGAGCTGAGCCTTTACAGTTTAAGCAAAAGAAGATTAAGAGGTGATATGATTGAGGTGTTTAAAATGATGAAGTGAATCAGTACAGTGGATCAAGATGGTGACTTTGAAATGAGTTCGTCAAGAACACGGGGACACAGTTGGAAACTTGTGTGAGATGTACTCTTAACAAACATTAGGAGGTTTTTCTTCACACAGAGAACGACAGACACTTGGAATAAGCGACCAGGTAGTGTGGTGGAGAGACCTTAGGAACTATCAAAACTTGATGTAATTTGGAAGACTTGAGCGGACAGGCCTGGAGAGCTTTGTTGGGCTGAATGGCCTGTTCTCGTCCAGATTGTTCTCATGTTCTACTAAACAGCACCATGCTGGCTGCTCAGCTATTAGGTATTCTTTTTAGCGCAGGATGCCTGCAAATTCATCAGCTCACAATGGCAAGGAAGGGAAACAGAAAACGGTATAATGTAGATGTTGTTATGAGCGCAGTTCTCACTGCCATAACTACAAGAGACACCTGTGGACACGAGAGAGGAGTCAGGACTGACGGGAGCAAGATGTGGTGGGCTCTGATGCACAACCATCAGTTGACAATTTCAGAATGTCGAGGAGACGTTCAGTTACTTGTATCAATAGCTGCCGACTAAACTCTCTCCCAGAAAAGGGTGTGCATGAGGTGTGCTGTTTGGCTCAGAAAGCACATAACAATTGGGCCTTAGTGGTGGGTGATGGTTGCCCCAAATGTGAAATAAATAAGGCACGTCTGTTTGGTATGCTGAGCCTGTATTGTAATTCATCTTTTTAACAATGGGGTCTCATAAACAGGGACGTGTCAGTTGGGGAATGTACATTTCCAATTCAGATATTCAAACTCGTGGTTATATTCACACATGGAAGTGTGTCTCAATCAGATATAGGAAGCTTTCATTCCATGTCGGCCTTTGCCCTTCCTGTTTATCTTAAATAAGCCATAACAGCACATCCTGCTGTCTGTTCATAATGTTGGACAAGTGCACAGCACTGGCAGCATCAGACCTAAAACAACAAGGAGACGATGGATGAATACAGTAAGTTGTGGGCTTATGTACCCGAGTGTAAACCTGTAACTTGTGTATTTGCAGCCCATTTAGAAAACATTGAAAGTCCTGTAACTTTCTGCACACTTTTGTGTTGTAGATTTAATTGTACTTGGATAAATGTGTCATTTTTGTGCATCAGTCTACAGTCAATAACCCATAATGACAAAGTGAAAGCAGGTTTTCAGAAAGGTTTGAAACTCAAAAACTGAAATCTCTCCTTCTTGGACGTATTCGGGCCCTTAATTCAGTGCTTTGTAGAAGCCCCTTAGGGCGGCAGCAATTTCCTCCGTGGGTGGTCTTGGGTAAATCTCTACAAGCTTTGCTCATGTGGATTTGTGAAGCTGACCCCAGGCTCCATTAGATTGGATAGGAAGCCTCTAAACTGCCATCTTCAGGTCTCTCCACAGGTGGGGTTTAAGTCGTGGCTTTGGTTGGGCCCCTGAAGGACACTTAAAGACGAAGCCCCTCAAGTGTTGTCTTGTCATCTGTATGCCACAGGTCACCATCCTGCTGAAAGATGATCTGTCGCCCTGGAGCAGACTTTCTTCAAGAACCTCTCTGTATTTTACTGCATTCATCCTCCCCTTAATTCTGACCAGTCACCCTGTCCCTGCACCCCCATAATGTGATGCTACCTACCACCACCGTGCTTCACCGCAGGGATGGCATTGGGCAGGGGATGAGCAGTGCCTGGTGACTGGAGTTCTGCACAGAGGGTACCACTTTTGTTTCATCAGACCTGAATCTTCTTCCTTGTGCTGTCAGAGTCCAAGCAGACGGTGATGTGCCTTTTACTTGCAAGTGGCTTCCATCTTGATCCCTCTACCATACATATCTAATTGATGGAGTGCTGCTGAGATGGTTGTCCTTCTGACTGGTTCTCTCATCTCAACTGAGAACTTCTGAATCTCTGTTAGAATGACCTCTCCTTGACCGAAGGCCCTTCTTGATTGGTTACCCAGTACCCTAGAAAGTTAATCCAAAATTAATCCATTTCACAATTATTGAGGCCAGTGTGTCACTGATTACACTTTTTAAATTGATTGACCTCCTTGCCCAGATCTCTGCCCTACAGTTTGATCGTGGAGGTCTACAGAGAGTTCCTTGGTCTTCATGGCTTGGTTTTTGTCTGGTCATGTGCTGTGAGCTGTGGGACCTTCTACACAAAGGTACACGTGTGCCTTTCTAAACGATGTCCTGTCAATTCAGTTGGACTCCACTTAAGTTCTAGAAGCATCTCAAGCAGAATGAAAGCAAACAGGAGGCACCTGAGCACAAACGGGAGAGCCACAGCAGAGGGTCTCAATGCCTGTTTGAAAGAGAGATTTCAATTTTTGATTTTTAATAAATTTGCAGACCTTAGTGAAAATATGTTTGGGTTACTGAGTGGCAATTAATAGGCAAAGGTGACAACTCAGTAATGTGCAGAAAGTGAGGGGGATTCTCAGTACTTCCTGAGTCCATTCTGGACGTGTGTGTGTGTTCATAAAGGCCGATTTCTGTCCGTCTGGCACTTACATTCTGTTGGCCATATTCGGAGTTCACTCTTTTGGAGTGTATTCCGTAATGCATGTTATTGTACAACGCAATGCCTTTTTCACTCCAGTAGAGGGCGCATCACAAACAGTAGCTCTGGTGCTGAGAATCGTACAGAAGGTGAAATTTAATTGTGGCAGCAGACAAACTGAAATTACAGCTTAATAAGGCAAAAATGAAATAGTAAAAGGCTGATATATCTATATAATATAAGCCAATTTCTTTCTGTCGAGTAGTTGCCCTCAGTCGGCCGTTAACGTTTTCAATGCACTGTCTGTTGTAATGTGGTTGTGACCCATATAATTATAAAACAAAATGCACTTTTATGGGAATATACAGATTACGTGAGATTAGAATTTATAAAAATCTAAAGTGTCACCCGTGAGCCCTAAACACATAAAGGAAGATACGAGAGGAAGAATCAGAATTGAGCTACAGAGTGAATGAAGTCTACAGAAGCTCAGGGTTCACAGGACAAGTGATTGCTGCCTTCCAGTACACAAGTGACAGGATGTGACAAACACCTAAGCCACCTGTTTATATGCCCCGATTTCATTGTGTTGACATCCTGTTTAGCTAACTGACAGTTTGTTGATGTACACTCGTAGCTCACGATGAATACAATTTAAATGTGTAATTTGACATCTGCATTGAAAGTTTGAATCTTTTGCGTGACTTCAACAGAAGGCTGTTGGTGGGAGGAGGCGTAATATCGCCCTCTAGTGGAGATGCCACCTTTATTCAGCCTCACAGCTTGGTTGGAGCTGTAAATGAAGGAAATGTTGTGTTGCTGTGGCTGAGTAGGTTTGTCAAGCTGTCTCCTAAACATGAAAATTCAACTTGTTTTTAAGGTTCTGTTTCACTTTCCCCCCAGATCACCCATGATGAATGCTTTTATCTCCCCAGTTGGTCTGACTTGGTGTTTCTCTGGTTGCAGGTGAGCCGACTTCTGATCCTTGGTGGTGCGAATATAAATTACCGGACAGAGGTGCTTAACAACGCACCAATCTTGTGTGTGCATGCCCACCTGGGCTACACAGATATGGTGCTGCTGCTCTTGGAGTTTGGTGCCAGCGTGGATGCCTGCTCAGAGAATGGGCTCACCCCACTGACTTACGCTGCTTCTGCAGGACACCTACCGATTGTGTCGGCCCTGTGCCGCAAGCGCGCCAAGGTGAGTCTGAAGGGGAGTGTAGTACTTGAAGTGGCAATCACCGTTCAAATTCCACTTACTGCATTGGCACAGGCGTGAGAGCTGTTACCGTGTCATGCAGCACTGCAGTGGCATTCACATGTGGCTGCTGCCTTCCTCTGTGCCCTCTGACCAGAGCCACGGAGTAATGAAGGAGCAGCTTGACTGCAGTGCCAGGAGAGGCCGCTTTGTGGGCACTGAAACTCAATGACGCATTCCTAGAAAATTAGTTTTGTTGTGTAGGTTAACTGTAGAGCCCCTCCACCCAGAAGTCGGTGTCTTTTATTGTAATCTACAGTTATGTGAAAAAGTAAGTACACCCCATGAGATGTTTGGTTTTTGTCTTTTTTTCCTTTTTTAGTATATGTGGACAAACTAAGATTTGATCTTCATATAAACCCTATCTCTACATAAAGGTTATGTAATTGGGGAATAAAATTGACTTTGCAATAATCGGTTCAACAAAAAATTACCAGATATGCCCTTTCCTTCTGTAGAAAAGTAAGTGCCCCCTTGGCTCCAACAGCTGGCATTGCCCCCCTCAAGTCAGCATTTCAAACTGTTTAGTGGTCTCTGACGTCGAGTAGCACCAAGTCTTTTCAGTCAGCTGCGTGATGTTTCAGGGGAGTCTTGCATGCACAGCCTGTAAACCCCCCACCACCACCATGTCAATTCCAGTTTCTTTCTTTCTCCATTTCTTTCTTTCTTGTCTGCCATTCCTTGTTTGGATTTACTGACTTATTTAGGGCCATTTTCCCATTGCAAGGTCCACTTTCTGTTGATCTTGAATCTTCTGAATGATGCTGTCACGTTGTCCTCTCAGATTTAATGAAAAATTTCTAAGTGGATTTTGTGAAGGTGAGCTGCCCAGGCCTTGATGGAACAAAACAGTCCCAAATCAGGGCATTGTCACCACCATGCTTTACAGTTGCTATTGTGGTACAAATGTTGTGCTTGGTTTTCACCAAACATGCCCTCTGGTACTGTGGCCAACTACTTTACAGTATCTCAGTCCTGAGCACATTACTCCTGAAGTCCTGCTCTTTGGCCAGGCATTCAGGGTCAAACTTCAGTCCTGCCCTTTGATTCATGCACTTTGACATTGACAATGGAAAGAGCTACCTGGAGGTCCTGTCATGAGATTCTGGGCTTCGTGGAGACCTCGTTCAGCAACTTGCATTCTGCTCTTGGGTTGAACTTGCTGGGGTGGCCACTGGCACATTTTTGAAATCTTTTGGACAGTAGAATGGTTGATTTCCAGTTGTTTGGAGATCTTTTCAAATTCCTTCCCAGACTTATAAGCATCTCTAACCTTCTTTCTGAAGACCCCAGAGAGCTCTTTCAGTCTTGACATGGTGATATCGCAAAAATAGCGATGAGCAAACTCCACGGTGTTCACTTTTCCTCAAGTTTAGAGAAATCACAGAAGTGTACGAGTGTTTGCTCGAATATCACTGAACTTGGTGAAATGCACTGAAGTCAATGTGGAAGGACTACCTGAACTAGAGCTGACAGGATTATATTGGGGCAGTCACCTCTGAAGTGTCCCTGAGGGCTAAGGAAATGTCTGCCAACTACACCGAACCGATTATTGTGGCCAAAAAGGTGACCTGAGCTGTATGGCGGCAGTGCCAACCACTGCACCACCGTACCTCTGTGAGATCAAAAAAACAAAGCACACAGTCAGAGACGTGCACTCGTATATTTCATCCAAACTAAGCAGAAATGCCGAAATTGTAGTTAAAAGTCATAAAAAATACGTAGGGCTTTTAAGGGCAGAAAACTCAAAGTGGTGGGTCATGAAGGCTCTCCAGACTGTCTGTGTCGATGCTTTACACTTTCTCTTCTAGCAAAAAGGTGGAAACATCAAGTAAATAGTAATAAATCTTTTTCTATCATTATTTTTATTACTATTTCATAGAGTCTCCTGTGTTGGGGTGAGGGGGTGACAGGCTCCTTCAAAGTTTCACTCATGTGGCTAATTATTAAACTTGCATAAGGCCTGCACCTCCTCCGCTCATACTGACGTGGAGCTCGAAGATCGACCTGCACATGTGGCTACCTCCACAGGTAACTCGTCTCACAGAGTCTGTAATGCAAATGATCGGCGTTATATGCCTGGGGGCGGTCCCACCGAGGTTGGTTGTTACAGCTCCGGGGGATGTCGCACTGGCCTCGCAAAGCATTATGGGGCACTGGTTTAACACTACAATCCCTGAAGCCTGCGAAAACACTCGTAGTTCCGCCCCCCTTTAAATCCCTTCGCACCTCTCCATCAGCGTCTTTTGTTTTGTAAATGTGTCGATCCCACGTGTGCGCCCAGTTCTTATTTGAGATATTTGAAGTAGTGGTAAATGTAAGGGGTGCACTTACTTTTTCTGCGTGAAACATTTCCATTTCTATTTGTTTAAGTTACACATTGGACTACAAAATGCAAATGTTTAAATTATATTACGTCACCTGCTTTATCTACCAAAAGCTGTTTAAATGAAGATCAAATCTTGATGCAACCACATACAGTGCAGTATGTTAAAAAAGATAACAGCATGTCATGGGGTGTACTTACTTTTTCACACGACTGTCATTATGGTGTCTGTTCTGCCACTTTTGTGTAACAAGCCAGAGTTTGGAAGGCCATCTCCTCATTCAGTGTCCCGACAGAGAAAGAAAACTGGCATGAATCCGGTGAAGCCACAGGCCTCCTCATGGGTGTCTGATGCCTCCTTTTGTCTAATCCCCTGGCAGGTGGACCACCTGGATAAGAACAGCCAGTGTGCTCTGGTTCATGCTGCCCTCAGGGGTCACTTAGAGGTTGTTAAGTATTTGATTCAATGCGACTGGATGATGGGCGGACAGCAGCAGGGAGTCTTCAACAAGAGCCATGCTGTTCAGCAAGCGCTCATCGCAGCCGCCAGCATGGGCTACACGGAGGTGAGTGACCAGAGCTTTGCTGTGTCTCAGTCCTGGGCGGACGGCTTCATTTATTTGCTTGTGAGGGTCTCATCCCAATCAAATTTCCTGTGTGTTTTTTTTTTCCCCCTTCAGATTGTGTCTTACTTGTTGGACCTCCCAGAAAAGGATGAAGAGGAGGTAGAAAGAGCACAAATTAACAGCTTTGACACCCTCTGGGGAGAGACGGGTAAGACGAGAAAAAGAGGATAAGCAGCAGGTGCTTCTGTGCCTTATCTGTCATACAAGCACTGAGGCAAATAACTGGCATATGTGGCGTTCCACAAAGTGCCAGCTCCTTGTCCTTCAGTTGACTCGGAAACTTTCTGACATTTTTTTTGCAAAACATATGGATAGGATATAAATACACCAGAAGGAAGGACCCGTAATTCTGGCACCTGGCCTGAACCTAATTCCATCAATTCCCATGAGCCTCAAAAACCTGGCACTGGACCCACAGCATATGACACCTTTAATGAAGGTGGACGTGACCTGCCCTTCCTGAGATCAGGAGCATCCTCCATGCTGGCTTTTGTGAAAGGCTCACTGAGGGGCTCCTTATCTCTGTTTTTTTTTTTCCCCTTGACGGTTTAGTCTCCTTGGTTAATGTTCTTGTGATTGGGCTGCTGGGTAGGAGAGTGGTGATGGGTGCCCTTCGATGGGTAATACCTGAATGCAGCTAAACAAATGTTGAAGGAGGTAGTGATGAGAGGTCAATTATTTTAAATGTTTTCCTTTTCAGCCCTGACCGCAGCAGCCGGCCGTGGGAAACTGGAAGTGTGCCGTCTTCTCTTAGAACAGGGAGCAGCCGTGTCACAGCCCAATCGTCGTGGGATCATCCCTCTGTTCAGTGCCGTGCGCCAGGGGCATTGGCAGGTGAGCATCTGATAAGACCACCGTCCCATCAGAGGACGCGACGGGTGTACCTGCTGCAAAAAGTGGTTTTTCAGATCCAAGCCAAATGTAATTAGGTTCTCACTGCTTCACAAGTCCAAGTTCACATACAAAAGAAAACCAATCAAGATGGACATTAGAACAATTGTGATGATAACACGCCATTCTGCCCCATAAGCTTACCCATGCAATTCTCCTGGGGTCTCCAAAAACAATCAATTTGAGATTTCAGGATCCTGCAAGTCCTACACTCGACCACACTACCCAGCCATTAATTCCACATTTATGGTTCATTACACGAGGAAACACTTCCTAATACGATTGTGCAAAATCTGCCCTTAACAAGTTTTCACTCACGTGCCCGTGTCGTGGCTGCAGAATTTAAATTAATAGTCAGAATCCCCAGTACTCATTCCTTTCGTGATTTTGAACACTTCAGTCATGTCACCTGTTCAGCTCCTTCAGTCTCTCCTCATAGCGCATACCTCAGAGTCCCCTAATCAGCCCACTTGTTCTTTTCTGGATGTTTTCTAACACCGCTTTGTCTTTTTTATAAGATGGAGACCAAAGAGGAGCCCAGTATTGCAGATGGGGCCTAACTAGTGTGTTATAAAGCTTAGGCATAACTCCTTCGACTTGTACTAACTCCTCATGTCAGGGCACTATATAACCTAACATCCTGTTAGCCTTCTTGATTGTTTCTGTCCACTGACTGGATGTTGATATTGACGAGTATGATATTGACTGTGACTTCCAGGTCTGTCTCATAAGGTGTACCTCCCATTACTTAAGTATGTACAGGATATACATAATATCTCTCTCTCTCTCTCTCTCTCTCTCTCTCTCTCTCTCTATATATATATATATATATATATATATATATATATATATATATATATATATATATATATATATATATATATATATATATATATGTATGTATGTATGTATATATGTATATATATGTATGTTGTGGAACTTGACATAGACAGGCAGACATGTTAGAATCACCCCACACACATTTATTTTGGTGCTCCATATTTACAAATAGTGCTGTCAAATCTCCAAGTCCGCAAAGTCCTGGCCAACACCACACAATGCCTTCTTCCTTCAGGCCACCTCGTTGCCTTCTCCCAGGAGTGATTTATTCACGCTAATCCAAGACAGAGGCTGCGGGACGAGGAGTGGGGGAAAGGTGACGTCAGGAATGGGGAGCCGGGCTGAAGTCTCCTCACTCACGCCTCAGCCTTCATTCGAATCGGTCTACCTCTGTTCACGTTTTGGAGTGTACCTCGCCTCCGCTTAGATAGTGATACCTATTTGTTTATTGATTTTTAAAGTTTGACCTGTTTCACTACTATGAGGGAAGAGCCGTGGGGGACGGCTAGTAAATAATAAAACAGACTGAGAGGCCAGGGCTCTACATTCAAAGCGTAGACAGCACAATAGAAAACTTGAGATGAAGCACCACCATAAAGGCCTAATTAGGCTTTTTGCTTAAGAAAGACCAAAGTTACAAGGTAAGGTTATTTATCCTAACTGCTCGTGGCACTAGAGAGTGGCAGCGTGTTGATTAGCACACACATGTAAGAGTTTTACTGTACTCTGCACATGTGGCAATAAGGACCCTAGAGACTTATTATTGATGTCTTTATCCGTGATGCATTACAACATTTGAGACATACAATTGGTTCCATTTCTGTTGTTTTTTCCAGTTGAAACACTGGGAGTTGAAGTGACTTGCTCATGGACACACAGTGGGAATTAAAGTCCAAAGCCTTATCCACTTGCCACGCTGCCTGCCTATTTGCTTATCGAGCTATGAGTCACCTCAGTTAGACACCAAGACCTAACATACTTTATGTACAGTAGAGTCTTATGTCACTGACTGCATACTCTGAACTGAATTTATTCATCTTCAAGTACCATCCACACTTGTCAGGCTTAGCCACTTAAATCCGAGACCCTACTCATTTGTTGTTTTTTTTTTCCCCCACCAGTCCAGTCTCTCAATGGGGACCTCACCAATTTGGCACAACTGCACAGACGCTCCTCCCTATTGCTATTTTAATTTGTTTATCGTTGTCCTGTTGTTATTTGTTTCATCCAAGTTTTGTATCCCAGATGTGTACGTTTGTATGCTGTGCACGTGTCCTGATTCTGGGTCAGCAGGGTCTCCGGCCATCGGCAGTATGTTAGCGGTTTGTCCTGTAAGGCCTAAATCCGCAGCATCATGTAGAACATTACAGCAATGGTAACAAGGCACAGGCCATTCAGCCCAACAAGCTCATCCACCCTAATCCCTTCAATGGTCTAAAATTCTGTCAAGTCGAGATGTGAAGGCTCTGCTCTGCACCACACCCTACCAGGTCATTTATTCCATATGTGATATTTGCCCTTAACTTTCCAGCTGTGTCCCCATGTTCTTGTTGAAGGTTAGTGTATTGTTGCATTGTTAAATTGTTGTGTTAGTTTTTCAAATTTAGGCAATAACAAGCATAATAAAACTAAAATGTGTAATGGCTGTTAGTTTTGGTATCATTGAATATCTGGTGGACACCAAAGGGTCTTAAAAGGTTGATAACTGAAGAATCTTTGCCACAGTTGCGCACAGGGAGGTTGAGTGATGTGTTGAGTAAGGCAGAGGTGGGACAGAAACTGACAACTTTGTGATTTAAAATTCTATGCCTTGGTCTGACTGTTGAACACAATTAATGAAAGTGAGATTTGGTGTCAATGGACAGACGACATACATGCATCAACAGAAGTGGCCGTGAGTGTGTATCAGTGGACTGCTTATAGAAATGATGGACAGCAGCGTGCTAACAGTCACTATTTCTGTGCCCGTAGATTGTTGACCTCCTTTTGACACATGGAGCAGACGTCAACATGGCGGACAAGCAGGGAAGAACCCCCTTAATGATGGCCGCCTCTGAGGGGCACCTGGGGACTGTAGAGTTCCTGCTTTCACAAGGTGAGTTCCTTAAGCTGTTCATCTGACCACAAGACTGTCATTCATTAGAAGGGTAAAGGTGGTAGTCATACCTGCGTGAGCGTCACCTGAAACAGACGGCCTCCAAAGATGATGTCAGACATCAGTGGCTCCTCTTATTGGCTGTGCTGCTCCATTGGTTTCAAAGATTGGTCCATTTCACTGGGAATAAAAGAATTGATCTCATCCAGCCGTTGTAGAAGAGCCCAGCTGGGCGTCTGGAGTCTTGTCTGCTGCAGCTGGAGCCGGGACAGTAGCTGACATGCTGTGGGTGATGAGAAAGTTAGACTGCAGTAAGTGATACTGAATATTTATCATCCAGCGCCTTGCAAACGTATTCACTCTTCTTGAAAGTCCTCACCATTCGTACACACAACTCCTCCAGTACATATTTTTTACTGACAACCCAAGTGTTTTAATAGCTTATTTTTAAGTGCAAATCAATTTGGCCAAATATATCATTCTAAAAAGTAAACAACAGTAAAAAGCCACTTACATAAGTTTTCACACCACACCCTCTGATATTTACTAAAGTCTCCTTTTGCTGCACCAGCTTTGCCCACCAGCATTGCCCATGCTCAGTGATTTTGTCTCATTCCTCCTGGTGGGTTTCCTGCAGATCGTTCAGATTGGATGGATGGCACCTCAGGACTGAAGTGTTCCATTTCCTGAGTGCCACGGGTTCTCAATGGGGTTGAGATCAGGACTTTGCCGCTACTGCGGCATTGTTTTTCAGCCACTGCAGGGTTGCCTTGACCTTGTGCTTCAGACTGTTGTCTTGCTGGAAGTTGGACCTTCTGCCAGGCCTTAGTTTCATCAGCTGACTGGAACAGCTTCTCTTTATTTAGTGCCACCCATTCCACCATCAGTTCTAAAAAGATTCACAGCTCCTACACGTGCTACCACCATACTCCACAAGTGTTCTTTGACAGGCACGGGCACTGTTGGGTCCATGCCATACGTAAGCGCTTTGAATTTTAGTTGAAAAACCCACTCTTGGTTTCATCTGACCACAAAACATTTTCCCACATCCTAGTTGGGTCCTTCTCATGCATGTTGGTGAACTCCAGATGTACCTTTTCATGGATATTCCTGAGTAATGACTTCCTTATTGTCACCCTGTCAAGTAGGGCACAGTTACAGAGAGCTCTCGATAATGTGGGCTCAGGCATGTGTACCCCAGATTCAACAAAGTGATGGCTTCTTCATTGCCCCTGTACCTCTGCGTCGTGCTTGGATGCTGCATGTTGGTAGACTGGGACCCTGAGACATCCAAGTCATTTGGTCTTTTTATTTTTGAGTTTTATATCCAGAACGTGTGATCTTAAATCGAATTGCTCACTGGTAGAAACTGATTGTTCAGTGAGGCCCAAATGAGAGGCAAGTGTGTCTTGTTTGGGAACACTCCGCCACTTTTAGAGCTTAAAGGGTTTGAATGCTTCACACAAACAGCATTCTTCCTAGTTTTTATTTTTTAGAAGATAGATAGATACAGTACTTTATTAATCCCAGGGGAAATTCACAGTAGAAATATTATTTTAACAAGGTTAAATTGTTAGAACACTTAGGTTGTCAATACAAATAATTAGAGTAAAATATGTGTATGTATCCGTGTGATCCAGAGAATGGCAATGGCTTTGAAGGGGATTAAATGATTTTGTGAGGCATTGCAGATAGAAAGATAGATATGAAAGGCACTATATAATAGATAGATAGAAAGGCGCTATATAATAGATAGATAGATATGAAAGGCACTATATAATAGATAGATAGAAAGGCACTATATAATAGATAGATAGATATGAAAGGCACTATATAATAGATAGATAGATAGATGTGAAAGGCACCATATAATAGATAGATGTGAAAGGTGCTATATGATAGATAGATATGAAAGGCACTATATAATAGATAGATATGAAAGGCACTATATAAAAGATAGATAGATAGATGTGAAAGGTGCTATATAATAGATAGATATGAAAGGCGCTATATAATAGAAATTATTATATAATAGAGAGATAGATGTGAAAGGCGCTATATGATAGATAGATATGGAAGGTGCTATATAATAGAAAGCACATTATATGATTGATAGATGTGAAAGACACTATATAACTGATGGATGGATGTTACATTGCTACATATCATTCATAAAACGCCTTTTCTAATTGTATACACATGCCTGGCCTCTTTCTGTTTAGACTCATTGTAGTTCATGTAGCTCATCCCCTTTTAGCTGTTATCTGTAACTGCTGGCATACAGAAATGTCACATTTAACAGAAAAAAATATCAGGGTGGTATTTGACTTCTGCCCCCCCTTGGGTAACACCAGAGTTTTCTGTCGGATTTCGGGATGTGGGCTAAACGAGTATGAAGTGCTGAGCTCATCTGGAATATCAGACGAGGCACTAACAGTTAGAGCTCTTTGCCTCTTACAGTAATGGCATGGTGGTGCAGCAGTCTGCTCTACGGTGCTCTTCACTGAGTGCAGGCTCACAGCGTGTACATGGCTGTACAGATAGAATAAGGGAAAAGTAAATGACTGGAGCTCACATCATCTACATACATAAACACGAGCTTCAAAGTAACTGAACAGTAAAACAGGAAGGCATTTCAGTCCGTTAAATATTCACAGCTCACCATTGGAAGGCTTGTTAACATCAATTTGAAAAACAAAAACTCCAATTTAAACAATGTTGGGAGAAAGTAAACTTCTGGAGGTCCACAGTTAGTTATGAGCAATAAAACCACAGTTTGATGGCCAGGGGCTGACAAGCTTCAGACCCCTTCTGAGCGTTCAGTGATTTAATCAACATAAGCTGAATTAAGAGAAAGGAGGTCTGGTGTTGAGTGTCCAGGTTAACGTTTATTCTTTTGTAAATTTAACCAAAATATAACCTACACTGCACAGTTCAGGGTGGCAAGAGCATCTGTGGAGGTAGCACAGCTGAGAGAGCCCATGAACTTGTTTTGTTTCAACTACTACTGTTATGTGTGGATGAAGACAGAGAGACCTACAGCCCCTCAGAGCCCACTTTACAAGCGAGTATATCATTGGCTGTGTTGTTGTTGTCGCCGTCTAGGAGCTTCACTGTCTCTGATGGACAAGGAGGGTCTGACCGCTCTCAGCTGGGCCTGCTTGAAGGGTCACTTGGCAGTAGTACGCTCGTTGGTGGAGAGAGGGGCAGCTACAGATCATGCAGATAAGAATGGGCGCACGCCGCTGGACCTCGCTGCATTCTATGGTGATGCAGAGGTGGTGAGTATCTTTTTTTATTTTTCTCTGCGATGCCAGCATCATCAGATCATTGGCAAGGCTACAGACAAGACAGCTGGGTATCGTCCAGCGGAGCTGACGAGGCTAATAGAAAAGCAGCTCAGAAGCGTTACTTTGACCCATCAGGCTAAAGCACTGCGAGTACGAGGTTATCAGAGGGGAGCCATGCCATGTTTGGGCACCTCACCACAGCTACATCATGTTGGGTGAGGTGCTAGAAGACGTTGGAGGCACTCGCTGTGTCTGGTGGCTCTTGATTCAGTTTAGTCAGATATACTCTTCCACAGTCAACTCCAACATATCTGACTTGCTGACAGTTTCTTAGCCCCCATTTTACAATTTTGCTCCAGCTAAACGTCGATTTTTGAAATGTTAACTGAGGCTCAATCCACACTACTACACTGTACTTTAAAGTCTGTGTTTTTAAGGAAAACAATCTCCATCGACACCAGCATTTTCATATCATTTACAAATGACTAAAAACGGTCATGACGTAGTCTTCCACCTACACTGGGCAATCGGCGGAAACAGGAAGAGGAAGTGTCCTCCACACTAGACATTGTTTTACAGCTTAAAATTTACAAACCGAGAACAGCAAAACAGTTGAAGCAGAAACCTTGACAACCTTTAAGAAGGATCTGGATGAGATGGTGGGACAGCTTATAGCTAAACAAACGGGCTTGATGGCCTGAATGGCTTCCCCTCGTTTGTCAGATTTCTTGTGTTCTTATACTCAATGGAGTATACGAGAAAAACGATTGTTTAGTTTAGGGCAGAATTATTAATTCAGTTCTCAAAGGCACAGATAAAGCCGATCCAGAAGAATTCTTTCAGATAAATGGCAAGTCACATATGTAAGGACTCCAGCGAAAATGAAGGGGAAGTGCGTTTAGGACTGAAGCCAGGAAGCTCCTCTTTACACACAGAATCTCAGACAGACTAACGAGAAAAGGAGTTGAAGTAGAAACCATGAAAAGTGACATTGGGGCAACTTAGCTGTTAACGAAACAAAAGGGGCTTGATGGACTAAATATTCTTGTTTGTAAACTTTCTCATGGCAGGACTGGGTGACCAATCACACCACCACAGCACCCGCTGCTCCAGAGTTTTATTTGAGTTTATTGAAGAAGTGGCAGTGACCCGAGAGGAGCAGCCATTCCATTTCATTTCATTTATTTCTCTCCCCCCCCCCCGACCCCATTTTGCAGGTCCAGTTCCTAGTGGATCATGGAGCAATGATAGAGCACGTGGACTACAGTGGCATGCGGCCCCTCGATCGGGCAGTAGGCTGTCGCAACACCTCGGTAGTGGTGACCCTGCTGAAGAAAGGAGCCAAGATAGGTAGGAACGCACAGGGAGTCCTAAATGCCCAGTTCTGCCAGGGCGAGGTCTGTGATGATGTGATTTTGAAGGAGGGCAGTTGCTGTTAATGAAGTGGATCGGTGGCATAATGCACCAGATGCCCAGTAAGCGGGGCCTGTTTTTGAGGGTGCCCATGTTGCCAGCTCATTGCACCTTACTAACCAGCTTTGTACAATTTCCAAGGTTCCACTGCCTTTCTTGCTTGCTTCTCTCGTGTGCTTCTTGCTCCTGGATGCCCTTGTTTTCTATTGTGCGGCTGCTTTTTTTGTTCTCCTTTCACAAACTTTTGCATTTTTTTAAGATGTTACGTCAAGCGCCTTTAGTTTTGCTGATACACTTTGCCTTTTTTTTTCCAAAAAAAAAAGACACCACTTCCTGCTTCTCACAGCTGCTTTTTCTTTTTCCTTTCTCATTTCCCTCCGCCCCACTTTGTCTGTTCTTGCCCCGTCACCATTGCGCCACCCTTCACCAGGCTGCCAGACTCTGCCCAGTCGCCCTCGAGGTATTCCCATCTTGTGTCTGCTACTCCTGGCTGCACCCACGGCCAGCTTTATCTGTTGTCTTGTTTTTATTGCTTTATGGCAGTGCTTCTTAAAAACCTCCGTGATGTCTAAAGTGCACCTGAGAAACTCGACTGGCACGTGTCACTTAGTAGATGACTGACACTGACCAAGCTGACATCCTGAATGATGGCACACTTTTAACAGTCTGGACATTGAAATGAATGCCACAATTGGCAACGTTAACGTCTGCCCCTTTTGAACACTTGTGAGGCTTTTAAATTGAAGCTGGCATCATCACTTACACTCTGTGTGCCCTTTTACTGCCAAGAAATGAAAGATCACCAGCTGTTAAATGTCGTTGTCACATATTTGTTTTCACCCTCAATAAGAAGCACTGCCTGGCCCTGTCGGTGTCCTGTGCTCTGCTGTCCCCGCTGCAGGGGACTGCGAGGTCTCATCTGCTGAGTGCAGAGTATGAGGAGCTCTTTAGACGTAACTCACTCTGACTGTGCTTGCCATAACTTTTCATGAAGTTAGGAACGCGTGAGGACCAGAGTGCCCAGGAACAAAGGCAGTGGCACACAGTAGCCTTCATGGTCTCCTGGGCTACCAAAAAAGGACCAGTGGCGGTTGGTATGCTGCTGCCTGCAACTTGACACTACTAAGATGGCTCCAGGCCTGATGTTGCCTTGCATTCTCATAATGTGATCTTGAGACGACAGCTTCTAGAAGTCGGGTTTTAGTTGAGCTACTAAAATAACTGAAGGCCACAACAACACTTGTACTACTAGAAACTGTGAATGCCTCCTACCACAGCCTTCATTTCATTTGAAAAAAAATTCAGAAAAAACTGAAACAGAGCAACACCATGCTAATGAGTGTTTGGGGGTGATTTTGAGACCACTCTAATCTGGCTACTTCTAGTAAATAACACAAAGCTGTATTTTTAATGAATTTGTGTTTATTGTGTCGACATAAGGCATGTTAGTCAGATATCCAAGTAAGAATATCACTGTACTCTGCGCATGACAAAATGTTGATAACAATGACAACAAGTAGTGGCACCGCCCGTGATTAGGAAAAGTCGGCTTTACAGCTTAATGAACTCTAAAGTAACGTAAAATTCACAAAGCAGCATAATTCAGTCCAGGTTCACGGGAGTTGGGGGCTGTTTTATCACGGTAGGGTCCTAGGGTGACCCTATTTTCCCTTTCAGACTCTTTACTGCGTAGACCCTAAACAAATGTCCGAAATCCCACATAGAGCCCCTCCACACTTACCAGTCTGCTCGATGTCAGGGTTGACTGCTGTTGTAGTTCAGTTCATCTGTAACTCCAGCCATCTAGACAGAGTAGGAGAGAAAGGTTTATTCAGGCATTATCTTTATCAGTTTGCTGCTGCTGCTGGAGTATGTGAATTTCCCCTTGGGATTAATAAAGTATCTATCTATCTATCATTATAATAGTATTATATAGTGCCTTTCAGATCGATCTATCTATCTATCTATCTATCTATCTATCTATCTATGATATAGCACCCTTCACATCTATTATATAGTCCCTTTCACTCTATCTGTCATCTATCAATTTATCTGTCTATCTATAGATAACCAGTAACAGCGCCCTGCATGAATCCACTTGTCTTGTTTATTTCTAGTGTTCCTCCTCTTTCTCTGTGCGTTTATCATTCGTCTGCTCAGAGGTTGATGCGCTTGCTGTTTCCTAAGCAGCTCTTCTCTTCTTCACACTAGTGGCCCGCTTCTCTAAAAGATATATTTTCACATTAAAACTGATTAAATCAGTGTTTGTGTTGCAATTACTTAGTATGTTTTCCTTAATTTTTCACGTAAGTGTTCAATCTCCCTCAAAAGCAATTTAAGATATGAAGAGGTAGAGAAAGTGATGGTGAAGGTGGTAGGGAATGAGAACGGCACTCGTACACATGCGCCGCATGGCTGCCCTGCTGCCGAGAGTTGATTCTACCATAAATTAAAAATAAAAAGAGGAATAACCTTGGACGTCAGTCATCACCCCGAAAGTGGACAGAAGACGTCATGTAGTACATGTGTACCAACTGTCAGGTCAATAGCTCCAAACGGTTTGCGAGCTACAGGTGATTTAAAATCCTGGACAGACAAACGGAAAGCCACGGTAGCGTCCTTCCTATATATAAAGATGGGTGCACAATTGAGGCAGGAGTACAACGAGTGTGACACACTAATACCAAAGCAGCCTGGTCCTGTGTGGTCTCTTGATCCAGCGTGGCCTCTATATGGATGGAGCATAGCAGAGACTCCAATCAGTGTCACTCCAGTGGTCCCTGACACGGCTCTTTGGCCAGTGGGGGTCTAGTATGGGTCTCACACCCTTTCACCCCTCCAGTCCTGCTCATCCAATCAGATTGTAAAAGTTGCCTTGCCACCTTCCAGACGAGGCTGTTTTATCTTTCTGATGTGGTGAGTCTTAAATATGCCCTGAGCGTGAATTTACTGCCATCTTAAACGTTATTCTTTGTAAGTTAAAATATAAAAGTACAGCTTAAATATTTGATGAAGGCAATTTACAAATAATTATCACAATATATGAGGTGTGATCAAACAATACAGTGAATATTTAAATAAAAAAAATTATTATTACAGGAAAAGACACATTGCCATTATTCCCCCTCGCTTCAAACACACTGATCCCGATGTTCTTGCCACTTTCTGAAGCAGTTGTGGACGTCCTCTTTCATGAGTGCCTTTACAGTGGGTACAGAAAGTATTCAGACCCCCTTCAATTTTTCACTCTTTGTTATATTGCAGCCATTTGCTAAAATCATTTAAATTAATTTTTTCCCTCATTAATGTACACACAGCACCCCATATTGACAGACAAAAAAAAGAATTTTTGAAATTGTTGCAGATTTATTAAAAAAGAAAACCTGAAATCTCACCTGGTCCTAAGTATTCAGACCCTTTGCTCAGTATTTAGTAGAAGCCCCCTTTTGAGCTCATACAGCCATGAGTCTTCTTGGGAAAGATGCAACAAGTTTTTCACACCTGGATTTTGGGGATCCTCTGCCATTCCTCCTTGCAGATCCTCTCCACTTCTGTCAGGTTGGATGGTAAACGTTGGTGGACAGCCATTTTTAGGTCTCTCCACACATACCGCTTAGAATTAAGGCCAAAAAGTTCTATCTTGGTCTCATCAGACCAGAGAATCTTATTTCTCACCATCTCAGAGTCCTTCAGGTGTCTTTTAGCAAACTCCGTGTGGGCTGTCATGTGTCTTGCCTCTCCTCAGTGTGTGGAGACAACCAGGCACTGCTCATCACTTGTCCAATACAGTCCCCACAGTGAAGCATGGCGGTGGCAGCATCATGCTGTAGGGGTGTTTTTCAGCTGCAGGGACAGGACTGCTGGTTGCAATCGAGGGAAAGATTAATGTGGCCAAGTACAGGGATATCCTGGACAAAAACCTTCTCCAGAGTGCTAAGGACCTCAGACTGGGCCGAAGGTTTATCTTCCAACAAGACAATGACCCTAAGCACACAGCTAAAATAACGAAGAAGTGGCTTCACAACAACTCTGTGACTGTTCTTGAATGGCCAGCCAGAGCCCTGACTTAAACCAATTGAGCATCTCTGGAGAGACCTAAAAATGGCTGTCCACCAACGTTAACCATCCAATCTGACAGAACTGGAGAGGATCTGCAAGGAGGAATGGCAGAGGATCCCCAAATCCAGGTGTGAAAAACTTGTTGCATCTTTCCCAAGAAGACTCCTGGCTGTATGAGCTCAAAAGGGGGATTCTACTAAATACTGAGCAAAGGGTCTGAATACTTAGGACCAGGTGAGATTTCAGTTTTTCTTTTTTAATAAATCTGCAACAATTTCAAAAATTCTTTTTTGTCTGTCAATATGGGGTGCTGTGTGTACATTAATGAGGGAAAAAATTAATTTAAATGATTTTAGCAAATGGCTGCATAATAACAGAGTGAAAAATTGGAGGGGGTCTGAATACTTTCAGTACCCACTGTATTTGTGCTGTTGTGGCTGCCTCGATGTTCTGTGCGTCAATCAAGATGCAGTATCAAAGTGATGATGATGATGGGTTTTTTTTTGACTTTGGAATTGCGCGAGATAAGTTTGTACCCAGGAACACTATGGTGAACTCTGAATATTATAAAGGGCTTATTTAAGAAACAAAAACGACCTGAGAAATGGGAAAGCGATTTCATTTCCATCATGACAATGTTCCGTGTCACGCATCACTTCTGCTATGGAAATTTCTGTCAGATAAAAATATTACAGTGTGTCCTCATCCACTTTATTTCACTGGATGTGGCACCGTGTGACTTCTGGCTCTTCCCCAAAGTGAAAATGACCACGAAAAGTAAACGTTTTGAATCAATTCAGGACGTCGAGGCAGCCAATGACAGTGCAGCTAAAGACACTCATGAAAGAGGACTTCCAGAACTGCTTCAGAAAGATGGGATATGATTGTTGGAAGCGATGGGAAGTATTTTGTGGGGGATAAATGGCAATGTGTCTTTTACTGTAATGATTTTTTTTTCTTATTTAAACATTCTGCGTATTTTTTGATCACACCTCGTATGCTAGACGATACCAATTTTTCCTCTCCCAATAGAGAAGCTTAGCCCAGTGGCATCGGTTGGAAGGCTGCAACCAACTTTAGACGGGGCACCAGTCACCCCAAAGCCCACTCGTGTACTCAGCGGAGCCTATGAAGTTTAGTTTTTTATTGTATGGCTTGGGGACTTGAGAAGAAAACTGAAGAATATCCACACAGGACTACGGGGGGTCACACAAATGGTGCGGGATCCATGAGGCAGAACAGCCCGCTATACCACCCAAAACCTTAATCTGTAAGGTGGGTATGGCTTGGCAAGCCAAGCAAATGCTAACAATAAACGGCAACCTTCTGAGCTCCGTCTCGTAACACAAGCACCACAAATTAGTGTCATCTTGTCTCTGAATTTAAGATGTTAGGCTTCTGACACTTTGCTACATAATTTGTAGTCACCAGGCTGCCCTGCTGTTTCATGACAGCACATGAAAGAATGGCAGCGTTTACTTCTAGAGCAGGGGTGTCAAACTCCAGTCCTGGAGGGCCGCGGTGGCTGCAGGTTGTCATTCTACCCATCATCTTAATTAGTGACCAGTTTTTGCTGCTAATTACTTCTTTTAATTAATTTGACTCAGGCCCTTTAGTTGTTTCGTTTTTCCTTAATTAGCAGCCAAACAATAATGAGACACAAAACAAGCCGCCACATCACACAATATCTGAAAATAAAGAAAGGTGAAGGTCTCAGTAAAGTTGAGCTTTCAACTCACCAAAACACTTTGACGATGTTCTTATGAAAAACAGAAAATCAACAGTTTTGGAAATGTCAGCTGTGGCAGAACGAGAGCAACAACAAGCCGTGGAATTAAATAACGAGTTTAATTAACAGCAGGAATTGACTTCTGATTAAGAAACTGGTTGGAGTTTGAAGCCCCAGTTTAGCTGGTCATCTGTTGGCTCGTTTCACATCTCATTTCTGTTTGGCTGCATTTTAATAAGAAAACGAATCAATTCAGAGGACTGAATCCTTCTAACAGGGCTATTACAATGTGAATTATCAGTGAAAAACAGGTCACTGATTAGGAAAAAGGTTAGAATGAAAACCTGTAGCTGCTGCGGCCCTCCAGGACTGGAGTTTGACACCCGTGCTATAGAGCATATCTTTACACAACAGGTGTTGCTCAAAGTGCTTTACGAAAAGCAAAAGTGTCAATTACAAAGATAAAAAATTAAAAACAAAGCAAACAATAAGTAATAGAAAATAGAATGGGCCCTGGCAGAATTACGCTTAACTTACGCTGCAGTTTTATAAGTCTCTAATAATAAAATGGCAAATGTCAGAGTCAACTTTGATAAATCATCCAATGGTTAGAATGCCAGAAAGAGGAGGTGAGCAAAATAAAATGTTTGCCTGGAGAGGATGTTGAAGATAATAAAATTCTAGGGGGGCTCACAGACGTTAATGTGAACAAGAGGTGCCTGGTGCTGGCCATGTCTCGGGGTCTTCGGCTCCACTTGAGTAATTCTCAACCCGCATCGCCAACAAGCCAGGTGGTGAGTATCGCTGTTCTTATATTTGCCAGTGAAATTATCGTCGTCTTTTTTTAATCAACACATTTTACTTTTTAGATACAAATTTAAGAAATTTTACAAATTTATGTAAAATGTATGAAATACAAATTTATGAAATTTTACTTTTTATGATGTCAGGTACATTTTATTTTTCGTAAGCTCTCAGTTTTCTGTGGTCTGGACTGGGACCGAGTTGGAACCTAATACATTAACAGGATTTCCTTGGGGGTACTGTAATGGGACAGAAAGGGACACCAGCAGCGTCCAGGTACATTTAGCAACTGCTCAGATGTAGTGGGGGGCTGGTGAGATGGGCACTTTGATTAGACTGCCTTGTGCCCACCGGCCAACAGTGGCTCACCACAGCCCTCTCTTGTCATCCAGTTCTAATCCATTTCTAAATACAGATTGGAAAATGAAAAGCTACATCCCATTATTTTAAATAGGAAAATAATCATTAAAAGGGAATTTCTCTTGGCATTACACACATACACATCAAGTCAAGTCAAGGTGGGGAGCAGGCACTGGTACAGTGTGTTGCCACATCCACTACATGTCGAAACAACTCGGGATCCCGGTTTGCAACCCCCTAGGCCCATTCCCACCCTCCGGAAATGACCCTCTATCTGCCATAGCCAGGTGTTACGTGGGCGACCTCTTGGCCTGGTCCAGACACTTGGGTCCCCAGCAATGAGGATCTTACGAGCTGGATCACCCTCGGGTAATCGCGCCACATGGCCGTAGTGCCGTAACTGACGCTCCCTCACAATGCAGGTCATGTGCCTCATTCAGGACTCCATGAGCAACACAAAGTCAAACCAGTGGTACCCAAGAATTTTCCGGAGAGACACACATGGAGTCCGGTCTACATCACAGGTCACTGGATAGCGTCCATGTCTCACACCCAGGCCCCAGGACTCTAAAGACTTGGACCTTCTTCTTTTTGCATAGATATCGGGAGCACCACACACCCCTTTCCAGCGACTTCATGACCCCCAACCCCCGCCCATGCTCTCCCAATCCGTCTACTGACATCATAGGAAGAGTCACCAGAGTCATGAATGTCACTGCCAAGGTAAGTAAACTCTCAAAGACGAGGCCGACAGTCTCTCCGCAGACAGATACACTGCTGATGGACCGGCCCTTACGGATGACACTGCAGTTGTGACCCGCTGGGCTGGCTACTTTGAGCAGTTGTTCAAAGCTGATCCTCCGGCTAGGACATTGGATATCTCTGGGATCCACGGTTCTTGAGGCTGACCCTCCAATTAGCTGTGAACCACCCAGTCTCACTGAGATTGCACAGGTGGTGAACCAGCTGAGAGGGGAAAAGGCTGCAGGGATCTGTGGTATCCGGGGTGAACTTCTCCAGGCTGGTGGTAAGGCTGTCCTCCTGGCATTGCAAGCAATCTTTGCTTTCATTTGGGAGACTGGCATCATCCCAACTGACTAGAAAACGGGACTCGTCATCCCTATCTGGAAAGGGAAGGGTGATCGCCTGGATTGCAGCAACTACAGGGGGATAACACTGCTCTCGGTGCTGGGTAAGGTCCTTGCTAGGGTTGTCCTCAATAGGATCCGTGATCACTTGCTCACCTACCAACGACTGAAACAGTCTGGTTTTACACCTAAGAACTCCACCATTGACCTCATCCTGGCACCGAGGGTTCTCATGGAGCGCAAACGTGAATATCGGCAGAGTTTCTTTGCAGCCTTTGTCGATTTTCGCAAAGCGTTCAACTCAGTTGATCGAGCTGCCCTGTGGGTTCGCGGGATCCCCTCGAGGTTGCTGGATATCATGGCCGGCCTGTACACTGGTACTGTGAGTACTGTGCAGAGTGGAGGCAGAACCTCTGTGTTTTTCCCAGTTGATTCTGGGGTTTGTCAGCGGTGTGTTCTGCTCCGACTCTCTTCAGTGCTGGCATGGACTGGGTGTTGGGCAAGGTACTGGGGTCCAGCTGCTGTGGGGCATCTGTTGGTGAAGAAAGATTCACGGATCTTGACTTTGCTGACCATGCTGTGATCTTTGCAGAGTCAATGGAGGCTCTGATCGGGGCGCTCGAGAGACTGACTGAGGGGCCTGAGTGTCCTGATAAAAACCAACATGCAGGCCTTTAATGACCTCTTGGGCACGGCCATCAGCAGTGTATACACATCAGAAGGTAAATACAATTAAAATAACATGATATGCAATATATGAGACCATCACCACATAATATACTGTAATATGCCCCCAGCCCAAACGAAAGCCCACAAACCGGTTTCCCCAAATTTAACTAAAACCCTCTCGACTCCTTCATGATATAACACAGTTCATTTATCAGTTATCAAATTGTGACTATCAGAGAGAAGTGCCATTGTGTAGCGAGAAGGCCCACCTCTACAGCCAGACAGCACGGTGGGCTCGGCTAACAACAAAATGTATTTTAAATAAATAAATAGCTCCACCTTTTCAATTATTTTCACCGTATTTCGCATGTTTAGAGATGACAGATATTTTGTGATAAATGCGGCCACAGCACAAGATGAGGGGCAGGCACCTCAGAGGGCGTGGGCGCCAACAGCAGTACGCCTATTTCCACGACCACACTTGCATGTTACGAATTTCAAGATCGCCTAAAGCCGAGTTTGATTAAATGTCCTTCAGAGTAACAAAACAACAACAATTTGTTTCTTGTAAAACCCAACATCGCGCACAGTTGGTTTTATCAGGCCCAGGTTTTTGACGGCCAGCAAAAGGGCTGAAAAACAATTTGGATACTGAATTTGCAGTATAAATAAATAAGAGCCATTATAGTGACAAATCATTGGAGACAGAGGGGTGACTGTATGCCATACCATAGGGGCGGTAGAAGAACCTTGGGGGTCCAGCAGTGACTGATTGGGTAAGAGTGAGCTAACCCCAGCTCTTACTATTGTGGTTTCTTATGTCCAAAGTTACCTTAAAACGCCATGCAGTCAATGACTTGTTACCCTTGGAAAAGTGTTGGCAAGCACAATCAGGTCGAGCCAGGGTTGGTTGTCGGAAGCGGAGTGTAAATGCCAGTTTGTGGTGGTGTAGCTCTAGTTTTTTGTTTTTCTTGATTAAAGCTGCACAGTCGACCAGGACTCTGTGTATGGTGGTGGCTCTGTGTAGCAGGCATATCCATTCCCCTCTCCCTCCACGTCCCCCCTTCACCTCCTGTGCCTCCTCTAACTTCCCTGTTGCTTTGATATTTCTTCACCGTGACTCAGGTGCACCCTGCATTCTCGTTTTTTTTTTTTTTGGTTTATTTTTTTTTTTTTATACCCATCATGCATCCTGTACACTGCAGGTCCTGCCACATGGGCAATGGCAACTTCGAAGCCTGACATCATGATCATTCTTCTAAGCAAGCTCATCGAGGAAGGTGACACATTTTATAAGGTGAGGAAAAAATAAACTTTTATTGGTGATTTGATCTGAACTGATTGTTTAAAGTGATAACATTTGTTACAAACGGCAATGTAAATTTATTTCTGTAAGAATGAGGATTATCGTGTTAAAAGAGGGAGTCAGTCACCTTGTGGTATTAAAAGTGTGGCCTCTAATTGTGGAGTGATTAAGAGCACATGCAACGCTTTAAGATTGAGATGCTAAACCTGATGTCACATTACACGACTTCTATTTGGAGGGGGTGTCGGACTTCACGACTGCAGTTATTGGTCTCCTCACTGTAGGATGTCAGATTACACAACTAGGAATCACAGGGTATTTCAAATTAGCCAACTCCATAATGACTTTTCAGCATAGTTTTAAACATTCAATATATTGCGCATTCACTGCATTCTGACAGACAACAGCGTGCTGCCTGACTGTGCCAGTAACTGCAGTGCCTTACCAGGTGCAGCAAGCCTGGCTGCCATCTTTGTCCTTTTTTTTTTTTTTAATTCTTTCGTGGTACGTAAAACATGAGACATTAGACAGACAAGCTTCTCTCCTGTTTGTGAGGTCCAAACACCTTATGCATTGTATTTCCAGGCGAGTGCTCATTGGTTGTCACACAGTCCGCCAATACAATTTTTAAGACAAAATCAAACATATTTGATTTATTTGGGCTGCGTCACAGACTATCTGGAGTGAGTCTCTGGGAATGTTATACTTACATGACTGCCAGCCACCTGAGAGTGACGCAACTGCTAAGATTATGTACATGAAGTCTACGACCAAATATCGCAGGATGAGTCGTGTAATGTGATAATGGCCTTAAAAGTAGAAAATGCCAAACGAAATAGACGCTGCACTGACATATCACTAAACTGTAATGGAGAATAAAGTAAGAGAAATGACCAGCTGGGGACACCTGACAAGAGTGAGGCCCTGTACAAAATGAGGTCAGGAACCATGAAGTGAACCCCTGGCTGATTAGATTAACAAAGGGACCACAACTCTCACGTGCAATGGAAAAACCAAGTAACTGTCTTTTTTTTTTTTTCAAAATTGAGTTTTGTTTCGTTTTTGGAGTTACCAGGTCGTTCCTGATGTTATAAGGTAGTGGTGATGGCCAAATATGTCTTCATTCTGGTCATAGCATAATAGAAGAAGCTCATATGGACACCGTACTTTACATACTGCAAGACAAAAACCCAGCAACTCCACTGACCAGTCAGGAAAGACCACCTACGAATCAAAAGGTCAGATTACAGTCACATGATTTAAATGGCAGGTGTTGATTTATGCATCAAAATTGTGTACGTGAAGCTCAGGAAAAATGAAATCTTGAGATCGTTAATTATAGGGGATGACATCATTTTCACTCAATTCACTGAAAACTTGACAGATATGACATACTGGGTTTTTCCATAGTTGGTGAGATTTGTGTGGAACCATTCAATGGTCTGATGCAGGTCTGGCACAAGAGGCACCATTAAATACTAAGATATGAATGAGAAAAGGAGAGATGGTCAGCAAGAGCTGCTTGTGATTTCTGTCTAAATGTCCGTGAAAACTAATAACCGACACACACGTGTTACAAAACAGCCATACTGGCAAGCTCTGATAGGGCAGTGAGCCTGAAGCTTTGATTTAAGACCTGGGGTTGTCCCTTAATAAGGGGTGTGTCTATGCAAAAGGACGAAGGTCCAAGTCTTTAGAGTCCTGGTGCTTCCTGTCTTGCTCTATGGTTGTTAGACATGGACGCTATCCAGTGACTTGAGATGAAGACTGGGCTCCTTCGGTACTGTGTGTCTTTTTGGAGAATCCTTGGGTACCGTTGGTTTGACTTTGTGTTGCTCACGGAGTCCCGAATGAGGCACATGACCTGCATTGTGCGGGAGCGTCAGTTACGGCACTACGGCCATGTTGCGCGTTTCCCCGAGGGTGATCCAGCTTGTGAGAGCCTCATTGTTGGGGACCCGAGTGGCTGGACCAGGCCAAGGGGTCGCCCACGTAACACCTGGCTGCGGCAGATAGAGGGTCATTTCCGGATGGTGGGACTGGACCACGTGTCTGCCTGGGGGGTTGCAAACTGGGATCCCGAGTTCTTTTGTCGTGTAGTGGGTGTGGCAACGCGCTGTGCCAGTGCAGGCTCCCCACCTTGACCTGACTTATCCCTTAATAATGACAGGTAAAAAGAGTTAGGGTTATGGTGCTAAAGGTGGCGCCCCATTATAATTTTGTTTATACATGGAATTCTGAAGTCACTTCACCATTCAACTGGTGTGCCAGTTTCCTTCCAAGTCCGAGGACAAGCAGTTATCATTCATCAAATGTTTGGTCAGATTTCACTGATGATATGATGGAAATATTATCAGGTTTTAATGACAAATCCACTCGTGTGTTGACAACACGCAAGTGCAAATTGAAATTACGTAACTGAACGACCTCTCCTAATGGCAACCTACAAACATGAAGTAGAGCCGTTTGCTCGTTGGAAGGTGAACTTCAGAAGACAATGGCACAACAATGGAGTTGCTGTCGTACACGGTACATACCAAAAATGATCTTTTTGTGTAGGAAGCCAATTATGTGGTGAAGTCTGTGTTTGCTTAAATCAAAGTGATGCTACGTCAATGGATACAAGAATACTGTACAACTAAGATTGAAGTCAAATACCCGTATTCACAAGTCCGCCTAACTTACAGTTCTACAAATGATGCTGTGCTTCACTTCAGGACCCAATCTGGAATCCTGTGTTAGCTCTGTCTTCAGCAAATCCAAAAGTGGCTTCCTATGAATCTTAGGGAGACTTGCAGATATTTCCATTACTCCGCACGCTTCTCAGTCAGTCATCTTCTTATACGTGAGCGGTCACATCAGATGAATTATGACTAGATGAAAAAAATGAAAACTGCTGGGCGGACATTTCCTTGATGACTTGTCAGTGAGATTAATCTTCTCTAATTTGGCTTTTCTCAGTCTTTGTCTAACGCCTCATTTGGTCTTGTGCTCCCTTGTCTGTTTGGTGCCAGCTGCACATTTGATTTGTGACAAGTGACACAGTGATGCTGCAGTACTTTGGGGGTCCATATACCCCAGTGCTACATTTGCTGTTCAGATGTATGGAGTGTCTTTTAAGTGTGTCTTCCAACACGTCATAGGTGACCCCACACCATTGCAAGGTTATTATAGTTTTGCCTTTTTATATTAGTTTTTATTTCTATACTTTTTCTGACCTACCTTGGAAATTCAGTTTAGTTTTTGTTTTTCTTCATTGTGTATTTTTGGTTTTAATTTAGTTTTGATTTCACAAAGATATCTATTTTATTTTTCTATCTCTTAGTTTCAGTTTTGGTTCTAGTAATTATGGCATGGAGTGACTATGGAGTTTAGTTTTGTGTGACAATCAGACAGAACCATACACTTGATGGATTTGGATATAATATTAGTTTAATGTTAGTGGAAGCTTACTGCCCTACATGGTTTACTATCTGGTTTTGTTTTTGTGTGATAAAAACAAACCTACAGTAATCAAAACCTGATACTGAACATGAACAATTGAACATAATTTTAGAATTTTTAAAATATTTTCTATTTGAGCTGAATAAACGTTCGCTAACTGTTGGCACTTTTTATCTGTTCCTTTGATTGCCCAGAATGGGCCAATTTGTAATGAAATGTAGGTGAATTTTAAGGTTTGAGGGTGGTTTTGTTTTTTGTTTTTTTTTTACTCTAAAAGTCTATAGCACATATACAGCACATAACATAACACATCTTCATCCAACACAATTTGCTTCAAATGAATGCCTTCAATATTGCATTCAAAAATCTCCCCTACTGGGCTTTGTTATTTTCTACCAGCCATATTGATTTCCAATTCCATCTCAGGCACATACAATTTATAGACAGAATTTTGCCACCTGCAGGCCTGAAAAGATATCAAAAATAAGAAAAGCGGCAGGTGAACTACTGTCAACAAAACGCAGGCACCTGAGAGACAAACTGAAATGTTCCTCACGCGTGATTTTTCTGTCAATGCAGTAAAGGTTTTTTAAGACTAAGGCTGCACAGTAAATTGCTTTCTGTTTCACACACTTTACGTGCCCGTATTCGTCTCGCTCTGTCACCGCAAATGCTGCGTGAACAGCCGCCCTCCGTCACCTGCCACTGTTCACTGGAATACATGCAGGCGGGTCGTGGAGGATGACTTTGTGGGACTAACGGCAAGAATATTCATTCAAAAGTGAAAGCTAAAAAATATTTTTAGTAAATTATTATTTTATTTCAGTTAGTATTTCCAGCTACTTTGATAGTTTAGTTTTAGTTTTTCATTCTGATTTTGTTAATTATGTAGTTTCAGTTTTGTTAACTATATTAACCTTGTGTATTCCTAGAGGCCTCAGGTTTAACTACAGGGTTGCTTGGTTGGTTTTCCTTTGCACTTTCTGTTCTCTCTTCAGTTCACGTATCCAAGATGTCATTTTAATGTCTTGTTTTGACAGAAAGGGAAGGTGAAAGAAGCTGCCCAGCGCTACCAGTATGCCCTGAAAAAGTTCCCCCGAGAAGGGTTTAGTGAAGATCTCAAGACTTTCCGTGAACTTAAAGTGTCCTTGCTGCTCAACCTGTCTCGCTGTCGTCGGAAAATGAATGTGAGTGGTGAAGCCGACAAAAAAGTCATTCTAGCAATAAGGAGCGATCACAAGAGGCCAACCATAATACACTGAGCGATACATATGGACTTTGATTCCTATTGTTAATTATTTAATGACAGGCAATCCTTACTGCAGTGAATGGCACATTCCATGAGAGGCCAGAAGAAGACAATTGCAATTTGTCTTTTGAAATCTACAAGCCCATACCACCTCAGCAGGCTCCAGTGCCTCTGAAAAATCAGCAGTTCTACTCAGAAGTCTTCACCTTTATTTTAGCTGCCTGTCTCCTGCTATTGCTCCATCTTGAACATGACATTAACTTCCATCCAGCCCTGCAAGTAGGCCTTCTAACCTGTGGGGAAAAACCTGGGAACTGGTGGCAGAATTGGCACTCCAACCATCATTAAAAAACATCTCCCAGTGTTCCACTCCATCTGAACTGGTGTGGTGCTGAGGTGTCACCTATCGCATGGCTGCACTCGGGTCCTAATCTGGGATCCTGAGCTGGTTTGTCAAGTGGTGGGTACGGCCATGCACTGCATCAGCGCGTGTTCCTAACCTCATCCTCCTCTTTGTGACTATAAAGTGTAAACCGAATGGCAAATCAAAAGCTTTGTCTGAGGACTTGACTAGCATGTCATCATCCCAGTCTGTTCACAAAACTGAAACCCCTTAGGTGCCCAAGGTACATGGTCTTCAAATGTGCTCTGCATTTTGATGTCCCCTCCATTAACACTATGAGAAGAAGCAGAGACAAGATAGTGCTAGATAGAAAGTACATTTGCCAGAGTCTCACACTCACTAGTACTGCACAAATGACTATCCATAAAATATCAAAGGTTACCAAGTCTTGAGTCTTTTACTACCTTAATAAATTGATGTCGATGGGACTGCCAGACTTCAATAAGCCCTCCAACAATTGGCCAACTCTCTCAGGGGCAAGGTAGAATCCTCATTATTTCTTTGGAAGCTGAGATTGAAATCTTAACAAGGCTTTACTGGAGAGGCTAAGGAGTCTGATCCTTAAGTAGTTGCTCCCTTTCTAAAAACAGGGACCATCACCCCAGTCTGTCCAGGTTTTGGTCTTGTCCACTCCTCCAGAGAACAGACCAGGGCCCAACCCTTGTTTCTGGCACTGCATCCTGTGTGGAGTGCGAGTGTCTGCCAGGTTTTTGTAGTTACTTGGAGTGCTACTTTCACCTCTCAATGATGTCAACTTTCGAAAAGTCAGTACTTGGTCTGGCTGAGAATAGTCTGGCCAATGTCCCATCTCTCTTTTGAAAGCCATCCAGTCATTTGGCAGCACTTCCGTAAGGCTGTACAGTAGACGAGTCCAGACATGGGTCCTGTGTATCATAATCTTCAGACTACAATATGGCAGATTTCCCACGTGGCACATACTTCATCTTATAAACAGCTTCTTGTTATTTTAGTCCACTATCTTAGACATGCTGCCAAGATTTTTTTCTTTTCTATTGCCCATGACCATCAATTGTCCATTAGTTAATCAACAGCATCAAATTGTTAAAAAAAATTAAAAAAAAATTAGGCTGCCCGTCATGTCTCATGATGTATTTTTTTTTTCATTTTCATACAAACACCCAGTGTTTTTTCAGAAGTGGAGTGTGAGTCCTCTACGACTGACCACACACACACACACACACATATATATATATAATATAACAGATGTTTATTTTATTGATTTTATTACCTGAGGGCAGCATCAACAAATCCGCTCATTTACTGTGAGTGGATGTTTAGGCTCATAAGGAGCCATGAGTCGAGCTTTGTAGCTTCAGCCATTGGCACAAACACCACAGTTGTTACCTTGTCTTTTACTTTTGTACCACAGTTTTGTACAAGTTTTTGAAAAGTCTTCATTATCTTACAGGATTTTGGCATGGCTGAAGAATTTGCCACCAAGGCGTTAGAATTGAAACCAAAATCCTATGAGGCATATTATGCCAGAGCCCGGGCAAAACGCAGCAGCAGGTAAGGAGGACAGTCCAGAAAAAAACAGGCATGTGCCAGCCTAAGGGTACAAACAGGTTCAAGATCTGTTAAACCTTTTCAGCTGTTTAAGACTCTCTTTTGATCTATAGCTTGCAACTCGCACAACTGCACCGGCTCATTCCCACTTGTGATTTTAGGTTTTCATATCTGAATTGAAGTGAATTATTCACTCTAAATTTCTACAGCAAATTTACCTGCCTGGTTTAGGAAAATACAGGGTGAGCCAAAAAGAAGAACCCCACTTCAAATGTTTATTCTACAAAAACGCTACAAGATCAAATACATTTCATTACGACACAAGAAAGGGGATACAAAATAGATTTTCATCACTGTGTTTTAAAAATGTCTTCAAGGCGGTGGCCATCATTAGCGATACACTCTTCAAGACGATTTCTGAATGCTCACATGACTCGGTCAGCAGTTTCATGGTGAATAGCGTCCTTGAGGGCTTCAAGGTTTTGAGGTCAGTGTGTGTATCCCTTCCACTTGAGATAGAAATTGCACGGAGTGAGATCAGGCGAACGTGAAGGCCACCCAACATCGCTGCGCAGGGAGATCCACTTCCCCGGAAACATCTCCGGTAAAACTTCCATGGATCTCTGTGCCGTATGAGCCGTTGCTCCATCCTGTTGACATCAGGCACCCACCATATCAATTTCTTGCAGTTGGGGCTGCAAAAAGTTCTCTAACATTTCAATGTAATGTTTTGAAGTGACGGTGACCGTTGCTTCCTCCTCCTCAAAAAAGTAAGGGCGTACAATCACAAATTCTGCAACGGCGCACCAAACTGTAACACACTCACTATACTGGAGTCCCTGATGAAGTTCACGAGGGTTTGTTTCAGCCCAATAGCAAAAGTTTGGCTTATTCATGCAACCATTGAAATGCAAATGAGCCTCGTCGCTCATGTCACATGATGATGGCATCTCGATGAACAGTTTGCAGAATGTTGGCACACAACTCTCTACGGCGCTCCCATTCTCTCTGAGTGAGTTCCTGCACTACCATCATTTTGTCCTCATGCAAAATCAAAGACGTGTTGGAAATGCCTAAGGCAGAAGCGTAACCGAACGTCTAGGAGACTGCAAAATGGATGTCCATACAGCTTGGATGTTTTCAGGTGTTCGTACAGTCCGAGGACGACCTGGAGATTTTCTGTTCAATTTTGTAACTGTCTGTCTGTCTAAATTTATAATTCTTTACCGATTTGGGACGTCACTGTTATGAGAAATGTTGAAGTGCGTTCGGAAGGCACATTGCATGGTGATGATGATGAATTTGTTGTTTTTGAAGAACGCTTCGACGGCGAAAGCACGGTGCACACAAGACACATGTGGCCGACTAAAAACTACAAGGGATAACCTATCGAAGGACCCCCCACCCCAACCCACTCAGCTCGCGTGATGACCTTTAGAAATGTGCTACTTCATTTTTGCTCACCTTGCATTTCCTGGTAACGTTTGCATAATTACAGCTAGCACCCCAAGTCTAGTGACTCTCTCCCTGTTTTCATTATGATGCATTCAAGATGGATACTGTGAACTTACCACTGTTGTCTTTTCTTTGCCGTTGCAGGCAGTTTGCTGCAGCCCTGGAGGACTTGAATGAAGCCATCAAGCAGTGTCCAAATAACCGGGAGATTCAGCGGCTGCTTTTGCGAGTGGAAGAGGAGTGTAACCAGATGAACCAGCAGCAAGAGCAGCAAGTAGAACTTGAGCAGCCACCTTCGCCACCACCACCGCCTCCGCCTCCTCCTCCTCCTCCACCTGTGGAGGAGCCTCCTCCACCTCCTCCTCCTCCACCACCACCTGAGCCACGACTTGAGGATATGGAGCCTGTGCAAGATCTTTTTGATGAGGACTACCTGGAGCAGGACTTAGACAATATGTCCATTGGTCTGCAGACAGATTCTGGGCCCAGCCCTACTGGCCTTCCCATCATACAGAGCCCGCCACCTTCTCCAGCCCACAGAGACTCTGCTTATCTCTCAGGAAGTTCACCACTGGGTCAATCCTTTGACTTCCGCCCCAGCCCACCTTCAATGGCATCTCCAACCCGCCAAAGCTACCAGTCAACCTCCCCTTCTCTTTCTCCCACCCATCAGAACTCCCACTATCGACCGAGCCCGCCTCACACTTCTCCAGCACACCAGGGATCATCCTATCGTTTCAGCCCCCCTCCTCCTCTTAGTAGCAGTGGAGGAAGCCAGGGAAAGGACTACCAAAGCCCCCCGCCTTCTCCGTTACGTAGGGGCCCACAGTATAGAGCCAGTCCTCCGTCCGAGAGCATATGTCTCTACAGACCCCAGTCAGGATCACCTGTGCGGTATCCGCAAGAGCAGCTGCCTGGAAGGCCCAAATCGCCTCTCTCAAAGATGAGCCAGAGATCTTTTCAGCTAACTTCCCAGAGTTCCCAGACGTCTCAACACCCACAGCAACAAGGGCTGCGCCTACAGCCGGCCAAAGCCCAAATTGTACGTACCAACCAACCCAGTTCAGCTGTCCACTCCAGTTCAGTTATGGCTGGTGGCCCATATGGGCAGATGGTGCACTCCATCAGTAGTCGTTATCAGGGAACCTCAATGGATGTTGATACCCGCCTAGTCTACCAGCCATCCCTCGAAGGAAGGCCCATGCAGCAAGTCCAAGCTAGCTTAAGTGCAGGGGCAATTTGTCAGCATGGTGGGAGAGGCGGAGTGGACTCGGGCTTGGCTAAAGAAGATCTTCCACAGAGGCCATCATCGGCTTATCGAGGCGGAGGGGTGCGCTACAGCCAGACCCCTCAGATCAGTCGTAGTCAGTCTGCCGCCTATTACCCTGTATCTAAACACGAGCTTGAACGCTCTGCAGCTATCCCCCAGTGCCAGCTGGGATCTCCAGAGATCCCTCATATTGTGCGTCGGCCCGTCAGTGCAAATACTTCCGAGATCAAGCCTCACCCCCCAACTCCACGACCTCTAATCCATTCCCAGAGTGTGGGCCTCCGATTCTCCCCGTCCAGCACAAGCCTTTCCTCTGGATCTGCCTGCAACCTGGCACCTAGCTTCCGCCCGTCTGCTTCCATCCAACAAATGGAGATCCCACTCAAGCCGGCCTACGAACGCTCTTGTGAGGACCACTCCCCTGTCTCTCCAACTCAAGGAGGAGAAATAAGAGGTGGTTATCAAGGGGAGACCACCCGATCTAGGACAACCCCGTTTATGGGTATCATTGACAAAACAGCCCGGACTCAGCAGTACCTCCACCAGCCGTCGCGTCCCTGGGCCATATCGTCATTGGACACGGTGATTACCAGCCCCACCTCCCCTGGCAGCCTGGCCCAGCAAAGAGATGTGGGTGGTGGCTCTTCCTATAGTCCCCCTTCTTCCCTGGGAAACATTGCATATTACAACAAGACAAATAATGCCCAAAATGGACACCTGCTCGAGGATGACTACTACGCACAGCCACCGCCTTCACTTGGTAAGCTTGCCAACGGTTCACGTTCAAGCAGTGGGGGAGACCTTTTGGAGAGGGTAAGCCAAATGCCAACATATCCTGATGTCAAGGTGGCCCGGACGCTGCCTGTAGCGCAGGCGTACCAGGACAACCTCTACCGTCAACTTTCACGTGACGCCAGGCAAGGGCAAACGTCACCTATCAAACCAAAGAGACCTTTTGTTGAGTCAAATGTATAGAAGTGCTCTGGGGCGGGGAGGGGAAGGTGGGGGACCTCTGACAGGTAAAGGAGGACGGAGGGGGGCAGCACAGGCAATTTCCACAGACACGGTGGGTGCCAGGCTTCTACATTCCTAGAATGCCAAGACTAAAACGAAGGCCACCAAGTGGACCGAGTTAGAGAGGTTAGCAGGCCAAGTGCTTGGAAGGACTGGTGGTGTTGTGGTTCTTGCCTTTTTATCCCTCAGAAATTGAGAGAAGCCCAAGGGGTCTTGGGAGCAGTTGTCAGTACACTCTCGCGCAGCACACGCATGTCTGAGGCGGCTCGCCCGAGCTTGTCACTCGCACGCGTGCGGGCAGGTTTTGCACCGGCAATTCTTGCACAATGAAGCCCTTTGGTTTTCAAGCCCTGATGCCACCTGGAGAGATTTTTTTTTAATCTTCTTATAATAAAGGCTAAATATGTATAAAGTAAAACATGTTCACTTCAATTGTGGCTTCAGTTCGATTAAAGCAAACCCTTAGAGGGCGGCATTTCTGTCGGAAGTTAGTATGTTTTTAAAACAACCAAAAAACCGGATAATTTATTCCATGAATATTTTGTCTTCAATTAAATTCAGATTCCAGTATCCATCTCGAGATTCTGGATTCACTTTGTCTGTGTAATGGAAATGCCAGCGCTGGGGAAAGTGCGCCCTCCCGACTCCTTGGTGTCTCTGCGCCGTGCTCTCCCTGTTCATGCTACACTCTGCCTTTTTGCTCTTTGTAAATACGTCCGATGCGATGGAAGCCCAGTGTCGTTACCTGCCAGTTCTGTGGCAGACACTTCGTTTCACCATGTGGAAGCCATCTGCACGGTGCTGTAAGAAATAGTTAGCAATGTTCTATAATGTAAATGTTAGAGACTTGCCTGTATTAAAATATTTATCATTTAAGTTATAACAAGAAATCTGACATTTGTTTTAATGATTAATATTGTTATCCACCTGCAGCACATTTTAATTGGCGTGGAACTGTAAAGGGAGGCAGGGGCATTTAGACGCCATGCTTTTTGCATTGTCCTAAAATTCATATCAGGATGTTTTGTTATCTTCAAATTACTTCTCATCTGGTAAAAGTGCATCAAAACAGTTGTGGCAGAAATGGTGTTGTGCTCTGAATCAAAGCCCATGTTTCTGTCAAGAATCTGAATTGGTGAACTTCTAGGCTGGGGTCCCACCTAAAGTTCACACAAGCCTTTCTCTCAGGTAAAAGGTGATGTGAATTTATGTTTACAATTTGTAAGGAAAAAAAAAAAGTTGTGTGTCATTTAAGTAACCTGAAGAAGAGTTTTGTGTAACGCTGAACACGTTGATTAAAATGAGCACAAAGACCCCCTGACTCTTGACAACCTTCCAGCGCAAATATCACAACTCGGCATGCCAGGGAGGCAAGATGGTGGGTTACAGGGTGCGGGTCTACTTGCCCCATATAGGTTACTGGGAAGCAGCCAGGCCTCCACCCATGGGTGTTGGCGTCCATGTCATTGTGCACTCATGATGTTAATTTTGCCAGCCCCACCCTGAGCACTTAGGGAGTTTAAAAAAAACAAAACTCTGGGAATATAAGGGTGTTGTGTTTTATTTTATTGTTTTAAAATTATTTGTGCAATTTTGTTTCTTTTTAACAGCCAAAGGCGCTGAAATTTATTATTATTATTATTTTTTGTTAATTCCAAGTCTCTGCACTAACTGATTGTGGATTATTTACGGGCGCACTTTATTTATTTTTTTGTTAAGACAATACTGGATTACTTGTGATTACTTTTATTATAGAAATAGATAGGAGTTCTTGTCCATTGTGGGTTTTTTTTTTGTTTTTTAAACTTTTTTTTGGTTTTGTTTTGAAGGAAACATAAATATGAGCTGACTTGATACCTTTATAGCACAAAGTTATATCTGCTGTACATATAGCAAAGTAGAAATCAGTCAGCAGTAAGCAGACATCAGCAGACACTCCACACCCCAGCAATTCTCAATGGCTGCACATCTTAACACGGACAGGATTTGTGCCCAGTGTTCCATTTTCTTTGATTATTCGTTAACTTTTCAAAATGTTTGTTGCCAAATGAAGCAACCGAGGATGTCCTTGTTGCTTCCAAGACTCCCTCCAAGTTTTAAATATTCTCTGCTTCCGCACACAATACCCCACAGCAATGATCTGTAAAGGAACAAGGAGTGAGGGTCGTCGTCTATCATATCAAACACGCCGACATATGCAGATATCATAAGACAGTTTATTTTTTTAAATATTTGTCTGTGCGCCAAGGTCTTCCAAAGCCGACTTCCATTTATTAGGAGATATCAGCAATAGCAGGCCCAATGACTTTTCCATATTCTGTTTCCCCTCGTCTCATTTATTTTTGAACTGAAGTGAAAGCCATTTTTTGGATGTTTAGGACTGTTTTTTTTTAAGCTTTGTCATGTAAACTACAGTCACATGGACGCCATATCTTCAGCACAGCTTGCAGGGTTTCATTGAACGTGTATCCTATTGGTTGGGAGGCCCACTGACAAAATTGGGGGGGGGGGAAAAAGAAGGTACAGAAGCACATAACAGATAAAGAATGTGTACCCTACAGAGAACCACAAAAACCCTAGATGGGCCTGTGGGCTTCTCTTCAGAGCGCTCAGACACTTCCATGCGCCACAGTTTGCCTCTCAGTCCATCAAGGGCTGACTTGACTGCCTGACAGCACAGCGGTGTCGGTCCCAGAGTCGCACGCCCTATGGCCCAACCTTCCTGCAGATGCTTTGTTTCCCCTGGACGCGCGTCAGGAGATCCGTTACACACGGCATCCGCTTCCAGTGCACATTAGGGTTTCAGATTCGTTCAAGCCATTGATTTGACTTGTGCGTTTACATCCGTGCACAGATGTGGACTGCTGAATACGTAGAGCGGCCCTTTACTTTGGTGTAAGATGCTACACTTTTGTTTATAAGAAGTTCTTTTCTTTGTTTTATTTATTTACCTAAAGTAATGTCAAATATGTTTGTATATATTCAGTAGGCTGTGTTTTCTGCATCAGGCGGCAGCTTTGAAACCCTGATGGTGTGTGTAATGAAGGAAATAAGAAGAACCCAACCCCATAACTGACTGCTATTTGCTGTGGAACTATAGGGGGTTGTATCTTTCTATTATTTTTTTATTTTATTTTTTTTTTTTTTAATTATTCAACTGGAAAATTGCTGGGGATGACAGTGCGGTAATTAAGTTCTGCAATTTAAATAAAAGGACTTGAAGCATTTTGTTTTCTAGGATTCCAGTGTAAAATAATTCTCTGTACATTATCTGATGCATGTTTTGTTCTTTCTGGATCACCTGTGTATTAAAATACAAAATCAGCTGTGATATCAATATTGTATGAAGGGGGGCACCTGGTGAACAGTGCCAGTCCCCATCTCTAGTTTCACAAGAGGGGAATAAAAAAGAAAATGGAAAAAAGTTGGAATTTTCCATTGATGTATTTGCTTGCCGAGCGGAGTTCTCTTGTCTGTACAATGTGAGCTGTGCGATCGCCGTTATAGTTGAACACTCAAGAATGCATTTTTATGATACAGACTGTAATCTGTACAAACACTGTATGTAAGAAAGAAGTACATATTTATAAATGGTGACCACTTCAGCAGAAAAAAGAAAACTACCAGTTTTATGGTGTTGACTGTTTTCTTAAACACATTTTTTAGCGTATAAGGTATTTTCTTTCTTGAGCCTAGATAATGGCAGGACACCTGTTGTGTTACAAATCCCCTCCACAGCACTGAAACACTTCAGGTGATGCTTTTGTTTAATTTGCACATCTGAATACTAAGGATATTCCCAAAGAATAGACTAATATTCAGTATTCATTATTAACGTCTGTTGTTTAGGAACAACAATATATTTTTTGTATGAGCTGAAATCACACAAGGAATGCCTTAGTAGGCTGTTTAACTAAGAAAATGGAAAAAAAAACTCCCAAGAGGAAATGGGACTGGTGTCTTATATACTATACTTGAATGGGCAGTGCACTGGTGCCCAGGCCAGCACTGCTCCTGCTTCACGGCCCTAGTGCCCGTGTTTGAATTCCATGCCCCTGTTTTCTAGATACAGTTTGTGTGTTCTCCTTGTATCTTGTGTGTTTTCCTTTTTGGCACTCTGCATTTCATCCCATATCCCCAGAGCCATACTAGTTATGTGAACTGGTGCCCACAAACTGGCCCTGTGCTTGGTCTGTTGCAAGCCTTGTGCAGAATGCTGAAATGGATCAAGTGGGTGGAGAAGGAATTGATTAGATGGTAACTGTGTCCACCAATAATTTTGAACCACAGTTAGCACATTCCTTACCAGTCTTCTATAAAGCTTCATACTGAAACAGAAGTTGGCAGTGAATGGTGTAACACACCTGTACTGGTAAGGGTCTCCAAGTAATGACGTGTTACTATGTGTTGTAGTATTGGATGTTTATGATTATATGTGTATCCTGGCTTACTGCTTAACGTCTGAGTGCAGAGGTGTCAGCTAAGTGAAATTAATGAATAATAATACATTTAATGAATTCAACAGTGAAGCTGCAGTTCACCTCACCTATGACATAACTCGTGACATGCTGACTCAAGTGTGTTGTTCTCAACATGAAGAAAAGCATTTGTTGCATGTACCAATAAAATTCAATGCGTTATTCATTCCAACATGGGAAATTAAAAAAAAAATGACTCATAGAGGAGGTCCTAATCCCATTGGAGCTCAGTGACTTTACACAGGAGCTGATGGTCTAACCATGCTGGTCTCATGCCCTGTTATGCATTGGCACATTTATTCCTATGCTCATTTTGCTATACTGTACAGTATTAGTGAGGGCAGATCACTGGGCTGTTTTATGGACTTGAATGAGATCAGTACTCCTATCATTCTTTTTATTTTTGGCACATCACAAACAGTACCATCAAATACATCCAGCAGCATAACTGCTGGACAGGCTCAATTAGTTTACATTATGTAGATGTACCTGGGGAAGTGTAACACTCGAAAACTGAGAAAATGAACGTGTTTACAACACACCAGACCCCCTTGAAATGTGAACAGTGAAGACTGTGATGGATTTGAAATGGCAAACACTCAATGGAATGAATGTTAGAGGAGTTTAGCCAGTGCTCATAAAATATAAAATGCTGTACTCAACTAAAAACAGAACTATCCCTGACCATCATCATAATCTCAAATGTCCAGGCCTGTGTTGATAAGACTAAGACTTTAAAAATTAAAAAAGCAGCCTGCTCAGAGTTTGCAGATGTCAAAAGTGCTGACCACTTGTCCTTGTTCTACCAACTCCAGAGCAGTTGAGAAGGTATCAGGCACAAGCTTTGAACTACTCAAGAATGGGACACCAGCCTATTGCAGGACACAGTCACCCATTAGATTAGCTACTATGGCTGCATACTAGTGTGCCAGGACTCATTCTACCAGCTTGTACTGCTTAAAATACAGGTTTGAGAATCATAAACAAAGCAGTACAATGGCTAGCTTGCTTTTTCACAGCAACGACCCCACACACACTGAGACCAATGTTCATGGCTTGATTTCTTTGTTCCTAAACCAATGTCAAGTGTCCCCATATACTCAATGTTCACATTGTGTAGTTCATCTGGGCACACTCTGCCCACCTCCTAAAGACACATATGTAGATGGTGATGCTTAGGTAGCAGCTTCCCTCAGGCTGTATTGAATAAAAGTGGGTTCAGAAAATAGGGACACTGACAAATGAAACTGTTGTCATAGAAGCTGTCCTTGCAGCACAGTTTTGAGTGACCCATTCTCCGATTTGTGTGGCTCAATTTATAATTCATATTAAAACACAGTAATGGAGTACTATCAATACAAATCAGCCCCAGTACTCTGCACTGTTTGACTCTGTTGTTTAAAGCACATGGGAGGACAGAGCTGCTTGAAGTCAGTCAATCCGAAGGGTCTTGAAGATCACATCTGTAAACCAAGTCCACATACATTGGTAGACATCAAAACTAGTCTACAAAGACACCACATGCTCAAATATTTTCTGGTCCCATCTTATTTTATACTATAAAGACATTGGTCATTGTCTGACAGATGTACTCTATTTAGCTGTACATATAACATGATCACTTTTACAAATCCCGCAACATATCAACAGCAGTAGCATCTCAATAAATACGCAGATGACTTGTTTAACAGCAGAATCACGACAGTGAACAGACAATACAATGCAGAGCCATGAAGAGTCGTTACTACACACAGGAATCAGAAGGGACAGGCAGGAAGGACTTCAGGTATTCTTTGAAATCCAGAGAGAATTAAATGTTTTACAAACAATGTGCCATCTGCTGCTAGTTTCATTTGGAGTCTTCTCATTTATGCTGCACCAATACAAAATACTAAAACTGACAACTGGGGTGTAAAGTCCTCTTTACTTGAAGGACTTTTATTTCCCAAAATGGCACTTTGGCTAGCACTCATTAACAGAGGAAACAAGGGCTACTTTGGTTTATATCAAAAAGCTGCAGATGAAAACATTAAAATGGTAGAAAAATATTAGTCTCCATAAATAACCAACACCCTGTCGTTAGCTCAACCCAAAGTCACAACACAAAACTCTAAAAATGTTGGTAAGAAGTCAACAGGCTCCATGACAGGACAGAACATGTTTCAAACAGAAATACTGAATTAGGAGTCTGTTCATGGCAGCAGCTCCAGCATGACTGTGTCTTCGGTGCCCAAGTGTGCGCTCAATTTTTTATAAATATGCTTTGTTTTTTCCCCTTTATAAAGTGCATTTTACGAAACATAATTGCATTGTGTAGCAGTAATACGGAGAACATCTGGTCATAAATTCTGTTAATCTACGATGTAAAATCATGATGGCTTGTTGAATTTGTGAAGGTGCCCAATTAATTAAATTAATTACAGTAAATGTAAAACCTATTTAAGATGGGGAATATATTACATAGAAAAAAAAAATACTACACAAATGAGTGTGGTCGAATGTCATACATGCTTATATAGAACAAACGAAGGCCATCAGCTACCCTTGAACATAAAAGTCAGTAGATATGTGGAAAAGTAATCTGCAGCTAAGGGAATCTCCATGGAGCCATGTGTCTCAAGTTCCAAGGGATGTGTGAATCCTTAAATGGGCTTAAGCCAAATTCTTCGCAGTATGCCCTGATGTAACTGATTTGTAATTTCTCAGCATCCTTTGAAGATTTCCCAGTATCTGTGATATGGCTAAAGTGCTGTAAGGACTACTGGATATGGAGTACACATATCAAAAACAAACAACTCTTGGGAAGTAAAGTCAAAACAAGCAAAATACGTGAAAATATGGTCTAAAAACTACCATTTTTACCTCTGTCTTTTAGCAGCATTTTGACTGCATTAAGTAATTGGCTTCATCATGGCACACACTGAAGTTCCAGCACAAGGATAGTTAGTTACTTTAACACATTAAAGGTAAAGGCCTCAGACCAACACCAGGCTCAGGGTGATCCAAGGTCCTCCCCTTCAGTGAAAGTCTTAAAGTCCATAGAGAGGGCTTGCTCTTCCGGATTAGGGGGGCGTTTCCATTCTTCTCTTGTGGTGACATAGCCCACGGTCACACCAAAAATCACCAGCAGTAGTCCTAACACATTGGCCAATACACCTTCTGAAGATAATTTGGAGTATTCACTACTGTAAAAAAAAATATATATTAATAGGGAAAAGTCACAAGATTATTGAATAATATTCCAAGTTGACTACAAAAAAATGAACACAAAAAAACAACAAAGTTCAAAAGACTTTATAAAACAATGGCAGTATTAAAATAGGGCATCAAATATTCACAAATGGTTTAGTGGAATAAATGCTGGCAGTGTGGCACTGTAAAAAGGTCACATCAAGCAGCACACAAGTGGGTGAAAGCAGCATCAACAAAAGAGAAAATGACAGTGTGACATAAACATTGGACAGGAATTAACAATGCACTAAACAACAGTACAATAAGCAGATTATTTTTTTAGAAATGTGATGGAGTGCTAGCTGTCTGAGAAATAGGTCAACACATTGGCCTAAAGTAGATGGATAGTGGATACAATGGCTCTGGTGCTGTGTTACTCATAGGCCCTCTGGCACACTGCGACCAGCTTTAAACTCACCTAATACTGAACATCACCTTCTCTGTAACACCGAGCAGGCAAGTGCCAATGGAGAGGGCAAACAGCCCCAGCCCAAAAAAAATATGCAGAGGAATATACCAGCTACGTAGAGAGAAGGCTGCTCCAGGAAACAGGAAGAACGTCAGGCCCATTACCCACTGTAAGGACATGTAAAAGAAAGTGTTAAAACACCTAGTGCATATTGGCTGGGCTACTTGCTTTGATTTAGGAATGCTAAAATTTTATAAAACTTCTATATTACCAAAAAATATTACATATACACAGAATTCAGGAAGAAGATTTTCTGCACACTTTACTGTGTAGTAGATATCAGTTTTAATTGATAAATTTGCCATTTTTGCCTATCTGTCTTCACTCAGTGACATGACAAAATGAAAACATGTTTTCAGAAAAGGTATCTAAATTTCTTAAAAATTAAAAAAACTGGAAAAACTCATGTATAAACGGTGCGTACGCATAAAAATGTTACATACTAAAGTTTCCACGCTCAAATCGCGATGTATAAAACCTAAACTTGGTGTAAAGCCACACACATTTCCACGGTAGCTCATACCCTGGCATACACAAGTTCTTCGCTCAGTTTTGCAGACTGGCGGCACCCAGGGTCAAAGCAGTGCTACTGTTCCAGTGTGGTTTCCCTTTTTTAGATCCACGTCCCTGACGCGGCTTTATAAATACACTAAAACTAACTGCATATTGTTTATTAGTTTAATGCATCTGATTGTAATTAACCAGTAACAATATAATAGTCCAGGGAATGGTCAAACTATACTAAATACCATAGCTACTTTAGTGTTGTTACTGTCACTGCACCTTCTTCTTTCAGCTGCTCCCGTTAGGGGTTGCCACATCGGATCATCTTTTTCTATATTACTCTCACTGCACCACTCAGAGTATTAATATCACTGTATCTGAGTGTGAATCACAGGAGTACAGCAGCTGATCGAAAAGAGAATTATCGGTATACAGCATTAGCACACACTACCTCAGCCATGATTTCTATTGAACTGCACTCATGCGGCAAATACATCAGAGACTTTCCTTGCGGTTCAGAAACAGTTTCATCCCAAGAACTCTAAACGCACTCAATCAGTCCATCAAGCGCTCCTTGTAGAACTCTCTGTACTTATAAGTACAATCACCTCACTGTGAACTTACACCACAGTTATAATATTGCACAAACTGAGCCACTTTATAAAGAGCGTATTTACATATGATGACGATATCATTTTTAAAATGAAATGCAGCAAAATAAAACTTTAACTTAATTTAAATAATCTATATTGTTAATTAATAAACATGTGAGGACACAGTGTCGCAGCACTAGCAAGGAGCTGGCGCTCCATTTACGGATTGTTCCTGCCTCGCGCTGCATTCTTGCTGGTGTTGGCATGACACTGGATGGATAGAATAATTAAACATGTATTGCAAAGATATTTCAATGTTCCTTAAAAGTTTTGAAGAATCAGCGTTGTAAGCTTACAGATGGCTTAACGTCTATTACAGAGCTGATTGTGTGGTGATTGGGTATTTGGAGAAAGAAAAGTAAGGACAGGAATGGGAGGTTAGTACATTTGAAAGAGACAGTACTGCTACAATAAATTATTTCATCGAAGGTCGCACACGGCACAGCAAGCATCTTGCATGAGGCATGAACAATCACTGCGCCACCGTGTTCCCATGTTTAATAACATGCTTTAACTTCTGTCGTCATGAATATGATATCACGTATACATCTCTGTATTTTAATTATTCAGAGAGCTGTAATATCACGAATGTAATGGATTCTGTGCCCTGTCGGAGGAAGAGAAAGCCGGTAAGCACGTAGTGATTCACACACACAGAGCACATAAAAGATCGAATACAAAACAAAGCATTAGTTACGATGGGGTTTGAGAAACTAGTAAATTAAACAATTTTAAGATGAAGTTTATGATGTTTTACTTTAATGAGAAAATAAACTGTGATTAAAGTGGAAATCCCAAGATTAAAGTTGACATTTTGTGCTTTTTTCCCCACTGTGTGCCTATTTTTTTTTTCTCTGTACCCTAGTAAGCTTTCATATGACACTCAGATGGTGGGCTACGACTCGCCTTTTCACGCTGACTTTGATATCTGACAACTTCTTTTTTATTTCGGCACTGTGCGACTTTGTGAACTTGAGCTTTCGAGTTTCTCCGACAAGCTATGTCTCTCGATCAACTTCCTTTTGTTGTATATACCACTGATTAAACCAACAAATAATACATTTTTCCTTTGCCTCCATTTGGTATGCGCTGAAATTCTTCTATCTCCCCCCGTGCTTTTGCCATTGTCTTTTCACAGAACGCTGAGCTTAAGTGCTATTTATATTGATTTGCATATTCAAAGAGGTGTAATTCTGGAAGGAGTTTGGGGAGTGGCAGCATGCGCGTGCATGTGCATTACTTTTCACGCTGACCGAGATTTATGTAGCGGAAGAACGTGGAAGCTGACGAACGCACAGATTTATGCATCTGGATTTTTTTTGTGCTTAAGCACATTTCCACTTTTGTCCGTACGCCATGTTAAGAGTGCGAATTCTTCGGACAGCATTATGCTTGAGGCCCTTGGTGACTGCAAACTTCTTTCACTACACAATTATTGAGGCCACTGTGCTCCTGAAAACATTACAAATGGTTTTATTCCCATATAAATGGAGGTCCACAAAGAGTTCCTTGGACTTTATGGCTGCTTTTTTTTTTAATTGTGTCTTGACATGCAGTGTGAATTGTTGTACCTTCCACACATGTGCCCTTTAAAATGATGTCCAGTCAATTCAATTTGCCACAGCTGGACTCCAATCAAGATCTAGAAACATCCCAAGGAAAATTAAAGCAAAGCGGAGACACCTAAGCACAATTTTGAGTGCCATTGGCAAAGAGAATTAAAAAGTCTAGGAATCAGAGATTTTTGTTTTTGATTTTTTTTAAAAATTGCAAACCTTTCTGAAAACACATACTGTATTTTTCATTAAGAGTTATTATTCATGGATTGGTAGGGCAAAAATGGCAAATTTATCCATTTAAAATTAAATTTACAACATTATGAAGTGTGTACAAAGTTAAGTGGTTTGACTTCTTTGTATATTATATATATTTACGAAAATAATGACCCTATAAACATGTATCTTGCAAGAACTAAAAGTTAAATTTAAGGCAAAGGCAAAGAAAAGGAGAGTCAAACTATTTATAACTTTTTTTTGTCATTCACACCAAGTTATGTGACCTTTCCTGAAAATTTGCTGTTCATGTTGAGCCTGTAGAGTTCTCCATCTTCATTAATAGAATGCCATTACCCTTGATCTTACTGCAAAGTTAGAGAGATCCAACTAGACTGTAATGGACCTGATCTTATGTTAAGAGGTGCTCCACAAAACTCAAGAAAGGCTTTAGTTAAAAAAAACTCAGAACTCTGAGAAGGCCTCTTAACATAAAGCAGGCTTAGACCTGAAAACCACAGGACCAAGCTTATCAATCCAAACAGTGAAAAAGGAATCCTAAAGAAATCCCTGGCTGTAATAAGAAAACTGTGATCTGATATTAAGCATTGTCTCTCAATATACTATATATATATTAAAAGAAATTATTCTAAACCAATTCAGAAATGAGCAGAGCAAAAACAAAGGTCCAGATAATTTTTGCCTTACAGGCAAGCTGACAAATACCAAAATCAAGTCCACAATGCAAACATTCAAAGTCCAAAGCAAAGTTATGAACGAGAACTTCACAGAATTGCTTACAAATTCTAAATTAGTTGAAGATCCAAAAATTTTAAAATGAAAAAGAAGATCCAAACAAACATAAGCAAAAGTATCTCCTTTAAGGTTTCATAGAGGTCAAGAGTGGCCCACAAGGGGCTCAACATATAAAGGACAAGGAATATCACAAACATTACAATGACTTAACAGAATTTACATTAAATATAAACAAGTAATATTAAAGAATTATTCAAAACAAAAGCGGTGGTTTGCGCATCTGATTAGGATGCCTCCTAATTCAATTCAACCAACACATGACAAGGACAGGAGTTATTCTGAACAGTCAGCATGGGTTCAGAAGGGGAAGGTCGTGTTTTACTAACATGTTGGAATTCTATGAGGAGGCAACAAAAGGATACGATCAAAGTGGAGCTTATGATATTATTTATCTGGACTTTCAGAAAGCATTTGATAAGGTGCCACATGAGAGGTTGGGCATCAAGTTAAAAGAAGTGGGAATTCAGGGTGATGTTTTTAGATGGGTGCAGAATTGGCTTAGACACAGGAAGCAGAGGGTGATAGTGCGAGGAACCTCATCAGAACTGGCCGATGTTAAGAGTGGTGTTCCACAGGGGTCAGTGCTAGGGCCGCTGCTATTTTTAATATATATAAATGATTTAGATAGGAATATAAGTAACAAGCTGGTTAAGTTTGCAGATGATACCAAGATAGGTGGATTAGCAGATAATTTGGAATCCGTTATATCATTACAGAAGGACTTGGATAGCATACAGGCTTGGGCAGATTTGTGGCAGATGAAATTTAATGTCAGTAAATGTAAAGTATTACACATAGGAAGTAAAAATATTAGGTTTGAATACACAATGGGCGGTCGAAAAATCGAGAGTACACCTTATGAGAAGGATTTAGGAGTCATAGTGGACTCCAAGCTATCAACTTCCAAACAGTGTTCAGAAGCCATTATGAAGGCTAACAGAATGTTAGGTTATATAGCACGATCTGTGGAGTACAAGTCCAAGGAGGTTATGCTCAACCTTTATAATGCACTGGTGAGGCCTCATCTTGAGTACTTTGTGCAGTTTTGGTCTCCAGGCTACAAAAAGGACATAGCAGCACTAGAAAAGGTCCAGAGAAGAGCGACTAGGCTGATTCCAGGTCTACAGGGGTTGAATTATGAGGAAAGATTAAAAGAGCTGAGCCTTTACAGTTTAAGCAAAAGAAGATTAAGAGGTGACATGATTGAAGTGTTTAAAATTATGAAGGGAATTAGTACAGTGGATCGAGACTTGTATTTTAAAATGAGCTCATCAAGAACACGGGGACACAGTTGGAAACTTGTTAAGGGTAAATTTCGCACAAACATTAGGAAGTTTTTCTTTACACAAAGAACGATAGACACTTGGAATAAGTTACCAAGTAGTGTGGTAGACAGTAAGACGTTAGGGACTTTCAAAACTCGACTTGATGTTTTCTTGGAGGAAGCAAGTGGATAGGACTGGCGAGCTTTGTTGGGCTGAATGGCCTGTTCTCGTCTAGATTGTTCTAATTCTAATTCTAATTCTAATTCTAACTGGGAGGGGACCTCGGGGCACACCCAGGACACACTGGACAGATTAGACCTCAGTTACCCCCAAGGAGGATATGGAGGAGGTGGCAAAGAAAAGGGATATCTGGGCATCACTTCTTAGGCTGCTGCCCCCGTGACCTGGAATTAGATAAGTGGCAGAAAATGGATGGATGGATGGATGGATGGATGGAAAGAAAAATAAAATACTCAAGATAAAACAAAGAATTTGATAAAAAAAAATATTTGTTAAAAGATTCTGGTCAAACCAAACATCTGATATTGAAACACCAAGGAAGGAAGAATGGCACACGAATTGAAAAACAGGGGAGTCAAAATTAGGGGTTCCGGGCACATGTTTCTCTGGCATAAACAGTGTAGTAGTAGGGTGTTGTACTGTGTTACGTCATTATGGATGCAATGAGAAGTCAAGCAAAATGACACCTTTTATTAGCTAACTGAACAGATTACAAGGGCAGCTCAGACCCCTTCTTCAGGCAGCTTGAGGGGGCCTGAGCTGCCTTGAAAGTCTGCATGTTGGAATATGTTCAGTTTGCCAATAAAAGGTTTTGCACGACTTCTCATGGCATGAACAGTGACATCCCGAAGTGCATGTAGTTCTGTCATTTCAAACAGGGATTTCAAAAAGGGATGTCAAAGAGTCACTTTATTGTAATATGAATGATATTAAAGTTTGCATACATTTTAATAACTCAGTAAAATTTTGCTTTATGATTAACAACAACTAAACACTTATTTCTAAATAAGACCAATAAATGCATACGTAACATTGTCCGATATGCTTAGTCTAATTCAGGGTCATGGGAGCCTGGGAGTCTATCCCAGCAGCTCGATGTGCATGGCAGGAAGCAGTGTTGGATGATGGTCCAGTATACCGTGGGGTTTACTCACACACACACTGTCACTCACACTAACTTGAGGCCAGGCAGCCTAACCTGCATAGTTTTGGGGATGTCTGAGGGGAATTCACACAGATGTAAACTTTTACACAGACAGCAACATGGCGAAATCTTGGAGGCCCTGCTTGCCTACTGCAATAAACAGTGGAACAAAAATAAAACAATAAATAAAGATGTAATTGAGGTTTATGAGACAGACATACGCACCTGGACACAGAAGATGATGAAGGTCATCATCCCACACCAGCTGTGCAGGGAGTACATGTGAGTAATGCCGCTCTTGGAGTGCGAATCAAACACAGCTGTGAAACCTGCACAATGGTACAATCTTCAGGTCAAGATGGACTTCAGACATTAGGGGTGCAAAGCAACACTTTGAAATATCAAACCAGACAAAGTTTTAAGAATGAAGGCTGTGGTCATTATGCTTAACATCACACTTGACCTTTCATTTTGCATGTGACAGCTGATAGGAACACACAATAGGACAAAATGACTGGACCATACAAAACAGGGCAATGCTCATAGTAGGGACTGGTCTCTCTCCTATAAGGTAGTGAATAACAAATAATAAGGTGACATCTCATTATGCACTATTTAAAAAAACAAAAAAAACTCATTCTTAGAAGTCGTGCAATAAAACAAACAGCCAGCCTGTGCTTCACTACCTTCACTACCTTGGGCACCTGACAGGCCTGGTTGAAGATTTGAGGTTGACTGTAACAGTGCTGATGACAGAGGTGGGAGGAAAAGTGAAGGGATATTTAATAAGGAGGACACTGAAAGGGGGAGGTACAACTTAAACCATGTTTGAATCCTTCAAGGGCATTCACAAAGGAAGCAAAAACTGCTCAAAATCAAAGCAGAATGCTGAAAAGATGAAGAGAGGCACAGCCATGGAGACGCACCACAAGAGGTCCAGAGGAGGAGTTTCTCTTACCTACAATGGAGATCACAAGTGCAATGACATGGATTACACCATGCAGGATTTTTGTAGTCCTCTTCTTTTCATTTCTAAACACCCTGTACACAAGGATAGCTGTGGGGAGAAAAGAAGAACCCTGCGGTCAAATGGCATTCGGAGCTCAGCCATCAGTTGTGCACTGCTTTAGTCCACTATGTAAAGATATAAATACAGCTGCCATCCATGATGCCTGTATTACATTTCCATACCCCCATTTGCACTGTTTATAGTGTACTTAAACATGCCAGTTAGTGGCCTGAAGGTAGTAGTGTAAGTTCACCTCCTTATTCTCTGTTTTACTAGTGTGAGAGAGCGCTCAAGACACCATATAAAGTGTCACTGATTTTGATACCAGGTGCTGCCAAACATTACACTGCTAAAGTTAAACAAAATCTGTAAAAAAAATAATGCTGATTTCAAAAGAGCCTACTCTATCCCCACACATCAGTTTTGATGTCTACACTTTGAAGAAGAAACAAAAATGAGGCCAGGATCCTCAGGTTTGGTCCCAAAGGGCTACAATGGCAGTAGTTTTTGTTTCAACTAAGTTGTTTAATTTGACATCAGATCCTGACCAATGTCAACATTTTTGGCTGTTGGTGATTTAATTGATCTGCATCAGGTCATTCTTAGAATGTAGATCCAACCCTCCACACACACCAATTATATTCCAAATGATTTATGAGCTGGTTTATTTGCAATTCCTAATCCATCTCTTTTTTTCTTCTAACAATTAATTTAAACTGATAAAAGTGTGGATGGAACCAAATCAGCTTGTCATATTGTTAAGAAAACAGCTGGCAGATAAAAAAGGAACACTGCTGTTTAAGACAAAAAGAAGTGATTAAGTATTGGGAATTTTAACAAGCAAGCTGATAAAAATAAAGCACAAAAATGTTGCTTGAATAATAGTTGGCTTCTAATTAGGATACTGGGTCAAAACATAAATCTGCAGCCACTTTGGCCAAGGACCAAACTTGATGATACCTAACTAAGTGCTTGTTGTAAAAAAGGCAATGGCACAACAACTTCAATATGTCAATGGCCTCCATTTTCCAGATAAGGTGTCCTGTTCACATCATGAGGCCCAATGTCTCTCTTATTCTCAAGACACACACTGGAAAAAACGCAACCTTAACATTCAAATTGCCATCAGTACTTTAGGGATGTCACCCTAAAAATAAGAGTCATGTGTACTGCAGGCACAAAACTCGGTGATGTGACGCAGCTAATGGGTCCCAAGCGGTACAGATCTGCAGGTGTCCTTCACAGTAGTGCCTTCCAAGCTAAATTCCCTGTGATGATCCTACTTGCGTTAGCTAAATTGCTAATATAATTTACTTTACAAAAGGCTATCAAATTGATTTAATTTTAAACCTTAATTCTTAGACAAAAAGGGTCTGCAGTTTATAATAAAATTAGAAAAAAGGCCACTCAGGGCTAAAAGGCAAGCAAAGCACTCCTGATGTACCACGAAGCCCACTGGCCTGCGTCACGTCCTCACTTATCAATGCACACTAACTACAGATACTCCCGGGGGTCACTTGCTGGCCTTTCAGCTTATCTGAGGTGGCTCTTTAATGACTAACAGGGTTCAATATGGCTCATTTAGACTCTTTTTTTGAAAGACATTTTCTTGTTTATTAAATTTTCTCAATGTCTCCCTCAAGACAGTTTATGGCCCAAATCTGTTATAATTAGTTTTATTCCATTACCCAGATAATTGTGTCTGAATGAAAGCATCACATCTCAGACTGCTGTAGACAGACTTATTTCTAAGTTGGACTGTGCCTATAATCTACACATCTACTGCTGCCTTTATGTCTTCATGCATCCAGACACCCATTTTCTAAATATGCATTACATTTAGCCTATCTTGGAAGTAACAGGAGAGAGATGTTAACCAGACCCGGACTGGATGCAAGATTCTGTAACGCTGTGATAGCCAGCTTGTGCTATGCTGAGCTGGGCCGGTAACATCACTTAAAGAGACACCAGCTAAATCCACTGGATAATTAAGAAGGCAGACTCAGTTATGGGACACTCTCTGGACCCAATGGAGGTAGGGGTGGAGGAGAGAAGGAAAAGCAAACGGACAGCCACTATGAACAATTTTGCAAATCCCTTATGTGGCACAGCAGCATTGAGAACTTTCAGCCTATGAATTATTCAGAAAAAATGTGAAACTAGCTGAGGCTTTGTCACACTGATGGCAAAAAGTCTTTACAGTGCCTCATTGTGACAGCCACTTTAGTCAAGTCAGAAGTTGTATTCTTTTTTGTAATTAATGTGTGTGTGTGTGTGTGTGTTTAATGGAGCTTGTTGTTGTTGTTGTTATAATATTTTTATATTTGAGTATTTGTAAAATTCTAAACTTCCCACAAGAGACAATTTATTACCTCTATCATATCTAAATATTTTCAGTGAACTGATCCATGGACCAGAAAGTCTTTGAAAATCAGCTGGACTCTTAGCAGCATGGAGCAGCAGACCCACCCATGGTGCCACACTTCTTTTAATTTTATTTTAGGCAGATTATTTTATAATGAGCACCATGACAGAGCACCTAATAAAGCGATTAGCAGCACTCACATATCAGATGTATCATATCATGCATTTGCATATTCTTGCCTCTCCATTAGAGAAGATGAAGTGTATGGACTAAGAACAATTCTACGGTCTGCCTAGTTTGTGGCTGTTGTTAAAAACACATTAGAATCCAGGAGGTTCACTGTGTGGTGCGTGCAGCAGCACTCTGTAATCAGCACATGCTCCCTCTCTTTGGCAATTAATAGTAAAAATAAAAGACAGGCTTTCAATGATGTTGAGCATGCCACATGGGTTACATACATGTTAAAATGTCAAAGCTCTTCTGCAGCATTCACAGCAAGATCAGCCACTAGAAGCACCCCATGCAAGTGATGGACTAACATACCCCTTCAAGAAATATTTCACTCAAAAATGACCCTCCCCTCTTTTATTTTTTAATATTTTATTTAACCCATGTAGTCTATAATGATAGCAGACAAAACATTTTTAATTCCATGTTTTCATGAGGAATGGAGAAAAAATCGTGATACAATAGAAGCCAACGGTGACCAATGTTGTACATGGCCAATGAGCTAAAAACATCTATGGGGGGGAGAACAACATTTTTTCTCATGTTGCATAATCCACAAGTCTGCTATTCAGTCTATATGGTCAAAACATGTGAAACACGTGCCTTTTTGCTAAAATATTGTTAAATAGTTACTCCTGGAAGAATCACATCATAAACAGTAAACCTGAAGCCTCATAGGACTGACTTTTTGAATTAAAGAGCATAAGACTTACAACCTTTTCTCAGCCAACACTACAAAGCACATGGGGTAAAAAAAAATCTATTTAGGTGGAGTATTCCTTTAAGACCACTTTTGTTAATAATGACCCCAAGAGATACTTGTTTCTGCACCATGTCACAATTCAAATACAAACTGTCCTAAAAAGTGAACTAAAACAAAGAAAATGAAAAGTCAAGGATCTTAATGTGATAATACTACTACTACTTTGTATAAATTCAGAAAAAAAGGCAAAAAAGCCTGCAGATTATACAAGGAATTTAATTAAAAGTAGTAGCTAGAACTGTATCCAGAAAGTGGTAACTATCAACAAATTCTAAACTAAAGTTTAACATTGGAAAAAAATAAAAGAGTAAATTCTCAACACTGATCATCAAAGCAAAACTTGTATCAAATTATTTAGGTTCTTATGAAAAGTAATCTGCCCTTTTGGAAATTTCTAGAATGACATCATAAAGAAACAAGAATCTTTTGCTGAAGTCCAGTTAAAAGCAGTGACCTGATAGAATACAAGCCTGCTGTCACTGCAGCCCCCCATTTCATCATCACAATTTCAGTCTTTCAGTTTTTCTCATTTCTTCTGCCTTTCACTTTCTAAACTCAAACTAAATCCCAGACTTTTTTGGTGGACTGTTTTGTGTCTCTAATCAACTATTCCTTCGTATTACCGTATTTATTGCTCTTTGATTCTTTTTTTCCTTGCTGCCACTGCTTTTAACTGCTCAATGGACATGCCATGCAGGGCACCATATAAAGTAACAGACTGATCTGTTAGTAGACTGGCACATCTTATTTTACCCAAGGAACTGACCGTCTCCATAGAGGTACACCATTCCAATGACCATGCAGAGAGGATGGATGTTGAATTCTAGCGCTGGATTGGTCCATTCGTAGCCACCTCTGTAGTGACCCATCCAAACCCCAGTAATGACGACCACGGTTAAACCAACAATCTGAGAGCCAGCAATGTACCAGGGCAGGCTGGATATCGAGTGTGTGTCTGATGGGCTCTCTGCCATTTTAGGAGAACAAGATCTGAGGTGAGCTGTGGAACAGAAAGAGAGAAACACAGAAGCTTTGATAATGTTTAAGGTCTAAATACTTATCATCCATTCATTTTTACAAATCCACTTAACCTGAGCTGGGTCATGAGGAGGCTGGAGCCTTTCCTAGCAAGCAGTTGGCGTAGGGCAGGAGCAAGCCCTGGACACTGTGCCAGCTAATCACAGGGTGAAGACACACTAGCACACATATCAGGGTCAATTTAGCAATGCCAGTTCATCTAAACTGCATTTCATTTGGAAGGAAACTAACAAAAACAGAAAAATACTCAAACCCAGACTCCTGGAGCTTTAAAGAGAGGAGTGCCAGGTCATGCTGCTACTGAAAATTATGTGGTCTCAAAAAGAGAAAAAATAAAATGAAAGGAAAGGAAAGGAAAAAGGGAGTGCTGCACAAAACTACATCCATCTGTCCATTGTTCTAATCCACTTATCCTGATTAAGATAGTAGAGAGCAGCTTTATAATAAAATGAACATGTGGTGTTGAGCTCTCCAGTATGGACTTGACAATGTTCTTTGGCTTTTAAAAGTGGAGGGCCGAGTCCTAACCCTACAGCACTGTGTTAGATGAGAACCAGCCATAGAGAGGATGCTGAATGATCAAAGGGCACTCTCATACACATTTGCTTGACTTTAAAATCACCAATCTTTCTAAAGTCACAGTTTCCAGAGATAAAATGATATGGACATGAGAAAAAGGATTAAAACCCATAAAGTGAGCAAATTGGGTTAGTACCCTGGACCGATAAGACAGCAGTGATAAGCATTATGCTAGCCAAAGGGAAACTTCAGCCATCCTAAAATTAATTCCATCACTGCTTATAATTTAAACATCAGGAAACAAAAAAAAAATCATTAACCGTTTAGGCCAAAAATGTGGCCACTGCTTCCATACACCTCTACCTCAGCCATCTGTTATAATGCAAATAAGGTGGGGTGCAGGAGTAAAATTGATAAATATGCTGTCATAAAAAGACACTGTAAGTCAGAGCAATCTACAGAGCAATGAAGGGCATTTAACTGAGTAACCATTCCCATGCTTCTGTAGCTTCAAGCCAATGGCACTGGTGTGACTAGCCTCGCCTAGTCAGTCAGGTAATGGTGTTGATAATTATGTTTGCCCACACCCTGTGATTCTCTGCATTAATACAAGCAGAGGCCATTCAGCAAAGTGGTGTCCAATTGAAATCCAAGTTCAGTCACTACAATGGTAATATGTGGCCAATCACTGGCCAGGTTACTAGTTTATGAGGTGTCAAATATCAACTAAGTGCAATTACTCAGCAGTAGCATAAAAAGGTTTATAAACTTACTATTTATATAGTACCTTTCAACATGCTTTTCACTGATAGTTATTCACCTAGAGTTGTCTAACAAGGCAAAAGCTGCCACCAGTAAAATCACTTGGATTTAAATTTCACTTTTAACAATTGCCCCAGAAAGCTATAAGTTTCAGGGATGCATTGTGCCAAGGCTTCTCAATCTTGTGGCGTCAACTCTTGAGTTATTTAAGGTTTTTGTCAGAAGATCAATTCCTGCTTTTAGATAAACCTAGTTTTATATGACGGCTTATTTGTGCTCTCAGATTGAAGTGTCACAGATGCATTGTGATGTGGATATCATGATCAAGTCTATTCACTTTTTTCTTCTCTCAGAATTCATTTTCTTGTCCCCTCATTTATGTTTAATGCTGGACTCACTGTAACATCATTGTAATCTAGTAGCACCATTTTAACAATATTACCAAAAAATGGAAAGCAAAATTTTCCAGGGCTTGCTTGTAAATTATGATATAAAAAGAGTGAGCACAAGAAAGAGTCTTACTTCAACATGCTAGACATCTTTCTTATTACAAATCTGGTAGCACAAAATCAGCTGTCACTGGAGTCCTTCAAGATGAGGACTGCAGACTACAGAACAGAAGGCCGGTGTCTACCAGTCCCAGCACCTGTGGATTTATCTTCAGCCAGTCCCTTAATCGAAGGTTGCTTGTTGCCTTACTAAACTCTCATTTTAATTTACTTTTAATTTTTGATTGCTAGTTTATACACTGTCTACCCAAATTCAGGACACTCTGTGGCAGATGTTTTACTTTTACACAGAAATTAAGGAAAAGATATATCCACCTTACCCCACCCAAATTTATGGCAATTTCTAACAGAAAATGTTGTTAAATCTATCGAAAAAGAACCAATCCAACAATTGGGGTACTTGTGTTTTATCAATAAAAAAAAAAGCTATTTCAATACATACATGTTAAAAAACATACATAAAAAGGCAAGCTTTGAGGGCAACTTTACAAAAACCAAAAGATGACAATGCACTCATTTCTAGATGTTATACTACATATTACATTTTAAAGACACAGAATGGGTACAGAAAATCAAGATGTCTTAAACATGCACTCGGTTCTAAGCCGGAATTGGTCTCTAATTGACACACCTGCTTCCATCACTGTGGTCTTTCAGGTCCAGGATACTACACCTTTGCTTGAAGTGGAGGACCTGAGTGGAGCAAATTTCTCCTAGCAGGAACCAAAAGATCCCCAATATATGGATGGCTCCTCGGTATGAGAACAGTGCATGGAGAATGCAGGAAAGAACCACAGGGTATGACGAGAAGTTTGAATCGAGAGCTGCTGCTACACAGCCACCTTTGAAAAGACAAAAATGTCTATGACGTCTAGGCCTGATGACGTGGTGTCTTACATCCAGACCATGGTCGTGATCATGTTAAAATGCAGCTGTGCCTCTGTGTCTTAAAGATTCTCCTTTATAAACACAATTATGGCTGACTGAAACTAAAGCATAAAAGCCATCTCAGGTAATACACTGTTTGGGAATGGAAGGCAAAACATTGCAGAAATTAAACATTTTTTGTCTTATCAAAGATTCCGTATAAGGTAACTTTCCCTTTAAGTAATAATGTGCCTCCTACCTGTTAGCACTTCAGGAAACACCTGTTTGTCTTGAATGGAGTCTTGTTCCTGCTCACCGTTTAATAGACCTTGATGGCTCAGCTGCTATTTGTTATTGTTCTTAAAAAATTCCTGAAACCAGTTGCCAGAAAATGAATCTTTAGAAAGAAAAATGTAATGTCCCAATTAGTAAGCAGGCAAAGCAGCCATTTCAGTGTTTGCCAGGTACTACAGCACGGCACAGAAGAGCAAAGCCAAAAACTCTCAAGCTCTGCTGTCTGACGTGTAATCAGAGAAGAAAAGGCAAAAAACAAACACTCCCTCCTGCTCTGCTCTACCTCTGTGTGCTTCTGGATTAGTCAGGGGCAGGGCTTTGCGAGACTCGTTTTCCCTGTATATCTCTGCTCTGTCACAGACAGAAACAGGCCCAGCCCTAGGGCCTAAGCAGCAGTTTCCATAGAAACATGAATTGACAGCAAGTCTCATCAGCCCCTCCCATTGATACCTTTGGACAGTAAACCATCTTCTGGAAAGATGGCTAAGTGGAGAAGGGGAAGAACACAGTTCATTAGGATAAGGCTCTCTGAGCTCTCCATCTGTTGAGACCTCTGCAGTGCAGTATTTCCTTGTCTCCCTTGAGGTCACTGCAGGTGCCCAAAGCCTCTAATCAATATGCTTTCATGCACAACATTAAAATCAACTTTAGCCTGATAGTGTTTGGCTTTATTAAGAGAAGGGAAAGGCTAATACTGTATGACATTAGGTGTTTAATTAGTTTAATCATTAATGATAGTCGATAATTGCAGTGTGGTCCTGCATAAGCCACTGGCTGGTAACTCACAAAATGGCTACTTCAGCCTGAATCTTTGCTCAGTGTGACCTGAAGTCTTCATGAATATGGAACACGTCCTTAGCAGTAAAGTGGAAATACAGAATATGGAAAACTGTTACGTTAAGTAAAGAGAACCACTATACAATGCATCTGTTGTTTTCAGAAAAAGGACCTGTCCAAAAATGATTTAAAGAATTGTAGACAGGGACTATCACAATGCCTAGTTTTTTCATTCCAACCGGCTTCCCAATCTTTAGCCAGTTTTTGATTTACTTATTAGCCAAAAGGTTTTTATTTTTTTCTTGAATCTACAGCATCGGAAATGGTTAGCAGAGTGTGCTCAGTTTGCTAAGGCCTTTGCAAAGATCTCTTTTGCAATTCAAGGTTGTTTCAGCCTGCATATGATTAATGATTACTTCAGTCATTTTAGGCCCCTGACATGTTGAAACAGGGAGCAGGGGATTGCAATAGCTACTACTGCTGCAATGACACCTCAGGGTTTGAGACTGGTCAGTCCTTAGTGGACATGACTCATTCTGCCATGTATATTCTGTCCTACTCCTAAGCCGCTAAGGTAGGCTGTGGCCTATCATGACCATTAATTGAATCAGGCAAGTTCAGGATATGGATGGATACTTTTTAACATTTTCCTCAGTTTTCTCATTTTTCTCATTACACAGCAAAAATGAACAATGCATAATGAAGGGGCTAGCTGTAACATTTATAAAGCAACAGAAGCATAAATTCTTACATAATAAACTGAGGAAAACTAAACACACAAACATTAACTAAATTAGAACATTGAAGTGCTCTCCAACAGAATAAAAATGAAACCAAAATTAGAAAAATAAACTCTTTAGCACAGGATTGCAGTTCAAGACAGGAATGAAATACTGCACATGCATCAGGTTCCTCAATAACTTCAAATCTTAGCCTTACAAACTGGACTGGATAGCCAGCATCCGCAACAGCCATTACTCTTTCTGTCATGATTCCCAGTCAAATACCTCTTGAGCTTCTTTAAGGGTGGGCAAGTGTGTCTGTCTCAATGTGGTATGTCAACATGCAGCCATCAGTCCTGCAGGCCGAAGAGAATCCTGTGAAGACTTCGAAAGAAGCACAGATATACTTCACATATGGTGTGCAAGTTTCCTTCTGGAAAAAAAAAATAAAGGAAAGCAGACCGGCAAAAATCTTACATTCAGAAGATAATGGATAAAATGTTTTCAACACAATATAATTTCCTTGCTCTGTTACAGTAAGTAAATCCAATAGATGAAGAATTTCAAATTAAAATATGATGAAGCATACAGGTAATTGGATTAAATAAAAATACATAAATATAACCCATTAAGTAACTTCAGGATCACAGCGGGGCTGAAGCCAATTCCTGGCAGTATCAGGCACAAGGCAGGTAAGTACCCAGATCTGAACAAAAAAACTTAAAACCACACTCAAGTCAGTTAGATTTTCAAAGGCTGTTGGGAGGAAATAATTGTAGAATCCACACACTCAATAGCCAGGTGCATGGTTCAAATCCTGGGCTGGGTCCATGAGACAGCAGTGTACGCCAGAACACTAACAGAAGAACACCTCAGTCATAATTTATCAATGAGGACTAAGAGTTGTGCTTTGGTTGGTATTGTTATTATTTATTTTGCTTGCCTTATCCAAGGTGACATTTGAGATACAATTGTTTACATTTTTTTTCCATATGTAGCACAGGCAGGTGAAGGGACTTGCTCATCACTGGATTTGAACCCACACCTAAGAGTTTCAAGTTCAAAGCCTTAACCACTACACAAAACTGCCTTATTTCTCTGTTTTCTGTGATTAGATAATTGTCTTTGGTTAAAGGAATTCTACAACATTCCAAAAAAAACAACGATTTAACACTTAATATATTAGCAGTCGATACCAAACTGTATTTTTTATCCTTTGATCAATGGTAAGCTGTATCATATGGGGTGGGAGAGGGACTTTTAGGAACCAATGAGTTCCTGTAAAAAGTTTCTGTAGTGGGAAAGTTCCCAATGTCCTTTTTGTATTGCAGAGCATAAACTGCACACAGTACTAAAGATGTGGCATTACAAGTACATTTTATTTCTTCTCTTGACTTTTATTTGAAAGAGGGTGAGCACTTTAAGACCCAACATCATAAGCACATCTAGTTGTAAACAGATAAAAACCCACAAAATTTTTCTTTCTGTCAGGCCCAAATATGAAATCATATTTTACTTATAATGTATTAGACTTTATATTAAACTTCAATTGTCACAGACTTGAATTTTGTCCATCTGGATTGGCTGAAAAGTATTCAGATAGATAGCTAGACTGAGTTTATTCATCTACAGAAGCTCTTTAAATAAATAAATACATAAACAGATAACTAAGTAAATAAATATACACACACTTTTGTCTGAACACACACACTGGAATGACTATGAAGCAAGAAAATTCAAAAGAAAGAAAAGTTCTGACTTAGCTATTACAGTGTGGCATTATGAAGACATATTGCTATTAGTATAATGGAGCTCCCATCATGTTTCTTAACACATTTCTGCTGAATAATTTGTTGCCTGAAAGTCCTTAATGTTAGTGAGTCAGAGAAAGGATGTGCAGCTTGTTCATAATGGCAACTCATTTTTAATTCTCTTCTTCACTTCAATCTCTAGGAGTTCAAGAGTACATCCTATAACTGAACCAACCCCTTTTTAATTAATTTCTTGATTTGATGGGCCTCTCTTGAAGTAATGCTACAGCCCAGCACATTACAGCGTAGACCACCGCTACATCCACTTCTTGAAGAGTGATTGGACATTGGGGCTCTTTGGTGCGGTGAAAGACAATAAGAAGTTCCTTGGTTTTACTGAGGTTAAGGGACAGACAATTCTCTTTGCACCAAGAAACAAACTTTTCCACTTGATTCCTCTCCTCTGTCTCATCCCCTTTACTGATACATCCCATCAGTGCAGAATCATCTGAGAATTTCTGCAAGTGACATGACCTGCTGTTATATTTATAATCTGAAGTGTACATCATGAAGAGAAAAGGAGACAGGATTGTTCCTTGTGGTGCTCCAGTGTTGCTCTCACAGTCCTTGAGACCCACAGACCGGTCTGTCTGACAGACATTCCATTATCCAGGACACCATAGGCTCATCCACCTGCATATCTCCTAGTTTACCCATTAACAGGAACCGCTTAATGGTACTGAAGGTGCTTATAGCACCTAACTTGTTATACTTTTATTAAAATTGAGTCATATTTATACAGATCTTGAGAATGAAGGTGAGAATGTTAAAAACACAGTTATTTGGTGAATAAGATGTTATCAAGGAGGTGTTTGAAAAGAAAAAATGCTGATAAGATACACAGGTGAGAAAGATGCATGAGGATAAAAAAATGCGAAAGGTTATAAAGGTAGGCATTACAGAGAGGAATAAGTCAGACATTCAGTGACAAAATTTCCAGAATAAGCATAGCATATTCTGCTCTTTAAAATGTTGTTCTCCTGAAGTATTCACAGACAGAAAGCATGGGTATTTTTAAGAGAAGCACAGTGAATTTGGAATGGTGATCTTAATGATGGGTTCATCGAAATGGTCTTCCATGTCCATCTTTGTTTTTTCTATGTAGATTACAGAACACATTCAACAAGAAACACAATAAATACATATTTTGTACAGAATAGAAATTCTCAAAGAATTCTACAAAGAATGTAGAATTAATAATACCATTTTAAACAAAGATTCGCCAATCAACTTTTTTCTGAGCGGTCATGGTATCTTAAAGAGAAAGGAAAAAATAATATAGGGAAATATGAAAAAACATCACATTTTTAAACCTGCTTAATAAGTTTAGGGTTTGAGTAAGTGAGAGCTTATCTAGTAGCATTAGGTACAAGGCATGAACCAACCCTGGATGGTCAACTGCTTAACAAATCTATGCAGGGCCAGTTTGGAATCACCAACTTACTTAACATGCATGACTTTGGGTTGTGAGAAGAAAAACCCACATAAACAAGAGAAGAACAGGCAATGATCTGGGGTGCTTAAACCATGAGCAGGTGGAATCAACCACTAGCCTCAAAGCGAAGGTGTAAGCCCACCTTTCTTATATTTGTCTCTTTTGCTGCAAATTTCTCTTTTAACAGTTTTTCTTTAATTCAGTTATGGACAATTCCTACTTAAACCCAATATAGTTTTTTTATCAATGTGTGCCTATTTGATCTTTATCCACTTATATTCGTTTTAAGTTAAAAATCATTTTTATACTTCCCACAACAACTCTCCATTGCTTATTATAATTAGACAGATATAGTGCCATCTTGCCACACTCATGCTCTGTACTTCTTACCGATTGGAGTACCATTTATTTTCAGCTGTCTATTTTCCAGTTTTAAATGGTGACAATAAAAATCAATGACATTTTAATTTGCATAATGCATTTCACAAAGTGTACCATCTTTACATCGCTTTACAGAGTATACAAAAATACACTTCAAAGAAACAAAGCACATTTTCTCAAGAAGTTTCAAAAAGGCTTCATGTAATTAGTAAAACTGAAAATCAAAAATCAAACACAAAAAAAACAAATCAGGTACTTACAGAGAATAAGGATAACCAGAGGACCAGAGGCTGGTGTAAAAAGAATTTAAAAATACTGAAAACAAATACCAAAAACTAAAGCAAAATCATTTTGCATATAGATTATATTTTGCAAAACATTCATGAACCACTGTATGTCATATCTTGGCAAATTGATTTGTTTTCATTTAAAATAATAGTAATATGCAACTATCTATCTTTTTATTTTTGTACAAAAGTGATATTTTTCTTTAATTTTAAGAAATATGTCAAAACAATAAAATGCAATAATGGTTTCTCCTGTGATGCAGGCCAGGAAGGCTGTGTAGTTGGTTCTTAAAACCACAAGAGGGCAGAATAATACCAGCTGTACTTCCTCATAACGGATGGTTATTTTACCACTTGTAGCACACTAAGGGGAAAAAAATACAAACATGGATATTTTAAAGTGCAAATGCTTTTCTGTTGCTGTATTATCTTTCACAAACAATTTGCAGTTTTGAAATAACAATACAGTGTATTCTGTATCGATAATTACATTTTTCTAATTAATGATATAGCCTATATTATGCCTAAAATTGGAATTTAACACATTTACATATGTTCTTCATTTGTTCTAAATACTATGAAGACCTGCCAGCTTACCACATGCAAAGAACATACCAACAGAAGGCAATATACAAAGCACATTATAGGACAATTAAAAAAAACCAAGAGGAACAGTAAATTTGAGACTATTTCTTCATTACTTTAAACAATTTGTGCAACTACTCTGAAAAATAAATCATTTAAGTGCTGATAAGTATAAAGGGTGGAGACTTGCTAAAAACACTGAATCCTGGCTTACCTAAACTGGCAGCTGTCATTTTTCAACATAACATCCATTTATTAATTTTCCCAATCAGACACTCCCCAACCTATCCCCAACATAAAAAGTAGTTGCAACAAATGTCCTGTAGTACTGTGGCTTGACCAAGCAATATAACCAATTCCTTTTTTAAATATATAGTTATTAAGTGAAGAATTAATGGTACATAAGAGAACACTTTAAACAAAAGTATGAAACCATATAGATGGTGGGTGAATGTACAAGGCACAACCTGTATTATTCATACAATTTTATTACACTAGGAGTTGCTTTATTTTTGAGAGTATATAGAGACAGAACTTTGCTTTTTAACAAAATTACCACATTTGCAAATATATGTGATGAATTTTTGCAAAGGGTTGGTTCCTGCCTTGCACCTGATGTTGTCCTACCAGACCCTGAATTAAACAAGTTCAACAAAGAATAAGTCTGCTCTGTTTGTGTCGCCGACATGTATGAATTGTAACAGCCAACACAATTATCAGCAATAATCATGAAGCTTTAGAAAGTTCAGAAAGCAGACAGTGACATAGATATTGAAGGAGATCTCATAAACTTTAATACCCACAGTAAGACACAACAAATTTCAGATTTCAGCTTAATTTCCATTTTGAAAATTAGAAAGAGGCCAGCACTCATGCCTGGTCACTAATTGCATTATATAGTTGGTTACACTGTGCTCTTTTAGTAGTGAAGCAAATAGCACTTAATAATGAAACTGCCAAGAAACAATGATGCATTGATATATTAGCTCCCAAAAGCCTTAACCATCCTAAGCTTGTATAATTCTGGTCAAGAACAGGCTCAAGGTGCTACATACAAATTTTTAATCAGCCTTATTCCCTTTTAGTTCCAGAGTACACTGAGATTGGTGGTGGTTTCTGGCTCATGTAAGCCTCTTTTTCCTCTTTTGCTATTTTAGTAACGGTTGTCTTACTGCCCTCTCAACCTGCCACACCTGCAGCTCAAAGTCGTCAGTTTACAGGAAAGTGACACCTGCTTATTTGGGAGACTGCTAACTATTCTTGAAGCTGGTGTCCTGTGAGTCACTGATCACAAAAGCTGCTGAATCTCATAAGCTTGTCTTGTGATTCTGGTGTGGCTTTGGGTCTGTCAGACCTTCCTCCAATTTCCAGCTTTCTTTTTAATGGTGTAGGAAACTTTACACATTGACACTAACTTTTTTTGCAATTTCTGTAAAGGAAAAACTACCACTTTTAAGAGTCATAATGGTCTGTCTGTCATTAATTGCCTTTTTCTTGCCATTGCAATATCAATATACACTGAGGAAATTACAAGTGTTATCTGTTTGATCGAAGTCTTGTTTTTTGAGGGCAGGGTAACAAGTATTTTATTAAGCTATTTAATTAAACAGGATTAAATTAGTAATGTTTGATATACTGGACAATATCATCCTGTGAAAGATTATGGGAGTTCTCATTTGCCTAATAAATCTGTCTGATACTGCATACTAAGTTATTAGTACAAGTAAAGAATTTAGGGGTAATTATTATTATATTAAATCATATATTAATCAGATCACTAGGACAGCATTTTTCCACTTAAGAAATATAGCAAAAATCAGATCCCTTATAACTTTGCAAGATGCTGAAAAATTAGTTCACGCTTTTGTTTTTAGTTGACTAGATTACTGTAACACACTCCTCTTAGGACCACCCAAAAAAAGACATCAATCAATTGCAACGAGTGCAGAATGCAGCTGCTAGAATCTTAACTAGGAAAAGAAAATCCACGCCAATCTTAGCGTCACTACACTGGTTACCTGTGTCATTTAAAATTGACTTTAAAATACTGCTTATGGTTTACAAAGCCTTCAATCATTTGCTCCATCCCATATTTCAGAATGTCTTTCACCTTACACTCCAAATCGTAACCTTAGATCTTCAAATGAGTGTCTGCTTAGAATTCCAAGAGCTAAACTTAAAAGAAGTGGTGAGGCGGCCTTCTGCTGTTAGGTACCTAAAATCTGGAATAGCAGACCGATAGAAATTCGCCAGGTTAATATGGTGGAGCACTTTAAAAAACTGCTAAAAAAAATTTTTAATATGGCTTTCTTATGCCTTCATTTTAGTGTAAACCTGATATTCTGTATATGCATTTAATTATTTGTATTATGGCTCTGCAATCTGTACTAACCCCTACTTCTCTGTTGTTCGATCAGCTCCACCACCACCACCTGATCAAAGCACCATGCAGTCCCTACATTGATGGATTGAAGGCCAGAGGTCCACATGACCATCATCATCAAGTTCTTCCACGTGAAGCCTGAACACCATAAGGACTGACTGAGATCATTGATGTTAGGCAGAATGCCCAGTGGTGGCTGGGTGGTGTCGTGGCCTCAGAACCCCTGTAGAGTTTTTTTTTTTGGTGGGGTTTTTTTGTTTGTTCTGCCCTTCTGGCCATAAGCCCTTACTCTATTCTTTTATTCTTTGTTACCTTGTATTGCCTAATCTTATTTTTTTTATCTTTCTTTATCTTGTAAAGCAATTTATACTATATAATTTGTATGAAAACGTGCTATAGAAATAAATGTTGTTGTACTGCTCATTGGGACTTTTCATTGAGAAGGCAGAGGAGGTAAAAAAGCAAATATGCATGATCAAAATAATTTACTAAATTACTTAAGTAATTATCTTATAGCTAACAGAAAGTTACTTAAGTAGGTAAACACGAGGAAAGAAAAACTCCTTGTCTTTTTACATGTAGTATAATGGAGGCAGAAGCCTGCTTATTATTATCTGAAAGACTACTTTTAAAGCATGTTGGTACATTTCAGTACTTCAGTGAAGCAGTATTCTCCATTAGCATTCATGTAATAGATTAATAAAAAAATACAATATGCCTATAGCAGACTTATTTCCATTAAACAGTAGAAATGCTTGCAATATACATATTCTCAGGTATACAGCCCCAGCACGGAGGTCCAAGAGAAGTATTGTTTTGATTCACTGTATACTTAAAGTATGTGGGACTTAATGACAATAAAAGTTTACTTGAGCTACTTGTGCTAAAGTCTTAATCACTTTAGATAGTTCACAAAAATATGTATCTTAGATGGTTATTCTGTGTCTTCTGGATAAGTGTGCCAATAGAAAACAGCTTAATTTAGAGTTTCAAACATTGATTTTGTAAAAAGTGAAGCAATACATTAAGATATTTGAATGTTCTTAAAGAAATAAACTCACATAGTAATAGAGCACGTTCCAGTTTAAAAACATTACACCAAAGAGATGAACTCAAACAAACAGCTGTGAAAGAACAAAACTGGGCAATGGACAGCAATAATAAAAAGGTGATGGTAAACAAGGCCATTTAATCTGAGAATCATACACCATGGCAAAAGTGATCACAAAGTGGTCACCCTGTATCATCAAAGTCTCACCCCTACAGACAGAGGTTTCCAGATGTGCCATCCAAGCTCCTCTAAAGATGCACAAATGGCAAGGCTGAGGATAAGAAATGCAGTGGTTGCAAAAGAACTGAGTGCAGAAAACTAGAAAAACATCAAACTTACTTCCCATCAAAAATTAGATGTCCAGGATCAGTTCAGAACTGGCAGAAACCACTGGGACCCTGGGTCAACAGTCTTGGAGATCTCTTATCAAAAGTGGTTTTATGAAAGAGTTTCAGAAAGTAAAAAGACATTCCCCCACGGTGGAAATTAAGTCCTATAACTCATCTATTCACAAAGCATGTGCAGAAATATTGCAGCAGGCCCTCTGGACTGATCAATCAAAATTTGAAATTTTAGGCTTCTACAGAAAGTAGTTTGCCCTGGGCTGGAGAACAGTAAATGAATTCATGTCTGCAGGCAACAATGAACCATGGTGGAGGTTCCAAGCAGGGTTGAGGCTGCTTTTCTACAAACACAGTTGGTGATTTGATCAAAACCAAAGGCACCCTAACTGCTGAAATATGCAAACAGATTCTTATCCATCATGCAGTCCCATCAGGGAGGAGTCTGATCTGTTCCAACTTCGTTCTGTAGGATGACAAGGACCTTAAATACATTGCTAAAATAAGAAGAGGAACTGGGAATCCTGCACCAGATGGTATGGCAGGTCACAAAGCTCTAATCTCAATCTCATAAAGCCAGTCTGGGATTGCAAGTAAAACAGAGAAGTCTGTAGTGGAGCTGGGGCTACAGAACAAGAGGCTTGCAAGGACCTTTAGATACTACACAACAGTGGGACCGATCGGTGAAGGCTGGGCACACCAAATATTGATTTAATTTGTTTACTGAACTTCCTAGAATTTTATTGAATAATAAAATCTATTCATGATATTACTTTTGAATGAATTGTCAGTTTACAAGTACCTAAGATTTTTCAACAATAGTATACAGAAGTAGGTACCAGAATCACAAATAAATGCACTAGGATCTATACAAGCACATTTATTAGATTTCGAAACTCCTGACTCTTTAAAATGTGTTATCATGTGCTTTATCCACTTGTAATTCCAAAGTAAACATGTAATAAAAGAATTGTTTAGGTGCTGTACGGATTCTAACAGATAAAGGGAGATAAGGCTCATTTATTAATGATTAAAGGTGCACTTTGATTTAAAACAAATTGACTCGTTAGCACTGTCACATTTTCTAAAATCACTTCATTTCTTTAGGGTTAGGTAACCAATAATAACTCTACAGTTGATTTACTTTCAGAAAAACTTTCCTAAAAGCCACCCATCCATCTTCTTAACACACTTATCCAGGACAGGATTGTCGGGGCAGCTGGAGCCTATTGCAGCAATAACTGGGCACATGCCAGAAACAACCTGAACATAGCGCAAGCAGGCACAAGACTAGAGTCAACATGAATGAACAACAGTCCACCACAGGGCACACTCACGCCCAGATTCACATTCACTAACTTACATAAAAACAATTTAGAGTTTATAATCAACCTAACCTTCATATCATTGGGATGAGGGCAGCACCAAAGAATAAAATTAACCTAAATAGACAGTAACTTGGGCATTAATTTAAATGTGTAGCCTGGAGCTAAGACACAGCACCACTAATTACATGAGTATGTCACTGTTTTATACTGTGCATGACATTACATTGTCATCAGAATAGTCATCATTCAAACTACAGTACTGTACTTTAAATGCATACATTTCATATGCAGCCCCACTGCACATATTAGAACATTAGAACATTAGAACAATCTGGACAAGAACAGGCCATTCAGCCCAACAAAGCTCGCCAGTCCTATCCACTTGTTTCCTCCAAAAAAAACATCAAGTCGACTTTTGAAAGTCCATAACCATCATTTTAAACACTTCAGTCAGGTCTCCTCTTAATCTTCTTTTGCTTAAACTGTAAAGGCTCAGCTCTTTTAATCTCTCCTCATAATTCAACCCCTGTAGACCTGGAATCAGCCCAGTCGCTCTTCTCTGGACCTTTTCTAGTGCTGCTATGTCCTTTTTGTAGCCTGGAGACCAAAACTGCACACAGTACTCAAGATGAAGGCCTCACCAGTGCATTATAAAGGTTGAGCAGAACCTCCTGTGACTTGTACTCCACAGATCGTGCTATATAACCTGACATTCTGTTAGCCATCTTAATGGTTTCTGAACACTGTTGGGAAGTTGATAGCTTAGAGTCCACTATGACTCCTAAATCTTTCTCATAAGGTGGACTCTCGATTTTACGACCGCCCATTGTGTATTCAAACCTAATATTTTTACTTCCTATGTGTAATACTTTACATTTACTGACATTAAATTTCATCTGCCACAAATCTGCCCAAGCCTGTATGTTATCCAAGTCCTTTTGTAATGATATAACAGATTCCAAATTATCTGCTAATCCACCTATCTTGGTATCATCTGCAAACTTAACCAGCTTGTTACTTATATTCCTATCTAAATCATTTATATATATTAAAAATAGCAACGGTCCTAGCACTGACCCCTGTGGAACACCACTCTTAACATCACCCAGTTCTGATGAGGTTCCTCGCACCATCACCCTCTGCTTCCTGTGTCTGAGCCAATTCTGCACCCATCTAAAAACATCACCCTGAACTCCCACTTCTTTTAACTTGATGCCCACCCTCTCATGTGGCACCTAATCAAATGCTTTCTGAAAGTCCAGATAAATAATATCATAAGCTCCACTTTGATCGTATGCTTTTGTTGCAACCTCATAGAATTCCAACATGTTAGTAAAACACGACCTCCCTCTTCTAAACCCATGCTGACTGTTCAGAATAACTCCTGTCCTTGCCATATGTTGCTCAATCTTATCCTTAATAATTCCTTCCATTCATTTTTCTGTGGTACATGTTAAGCTTACTGGCCTATAGTTGCTTGGATCTGCCCTGTCACCCTTTTTATATAATGGGATGATATTTGCCATTTTCCAGTCCTTTGGAATCTCTGCAGTGCACAGTGACTTCCTTATGACCAAAACAGTATCAAATCATGCATCAATGAAAAGCATTTTAAAACAGTGATGAGAGTAAGAATGCCATAACCACACTCTTGTCATCTTCTTGACACAGGTCAAGAACTGGTGACTACGGAATCACTACAGTATTGTTGGAGGGCCAGAGCAGGAAACAGGAAAGAGGAAGGATTTTTTGAGGAAAAAATAAAGATCCCATTAGCTCAATGCATATAAAACCTCTACATTGTTCAAATAAGAATCAAGCACCAAGGTCAAGAAGAAAGCCAACCTCAGATAGGTGCTTTAAAAGCACCCTGTTAAAAAAGATTGGTTCAAAGTCTATCAGCCAAGTCCAGGTTATAATATTTGTCTTATAATAGCTGACAAGACTGGAATACCTCAAAGAATTTAACACACCTTCAATATCGTGGTAAAACAATTTAAGATTACATGAAGTGTTGCACAAGTGTTCTGTTTGTCTCTGATGTGTCTAATCGCACACCTTGTTCAAATCCTGGCTTAAAGGTAATATCCACAATAAATGAAGAGCACAGACTAGTGTGTTTAAGACACAGATAAAAAGATTCATTGAAATTTTGCCTTTGAGTTAGAAAAAACAAACCCACAGCCTATTATTCAAATACTAAAGTAAACTATAGTGGTCTAAGTACAGGTTCTTTAGATTTGAATGGCAAGATTCAGTCACCCATCTCTGCTTCATTTTGAGTCTTTGAGTCTTCCTGGCTATACTAAGAACATTCCTCAGATTCCATGTTATATATTTACAAGACTGGTTTGAATAGAAACTTTGAACAGGTGACAGTGATAAACAAAAGTTTATTATTAACCATAATATTGCACAAGGAAAACTACATGGATGGAAAATGAAATCTAAACTCAAAAAAAGCTATGCAATGTTTATGAGCACCACCAATGCTTGAAAGCAGCACCAGAAAATGATTAAACCAAAGTTAACAAGGGTAACGAATAACTCTAAAAGTTAAATTTTTTTTTTGAGAAGGCGAGTTTTGTTTAATATTTTATTTATTTATTTATTTAGCTTGTGTATTGTTCCCTTTGGTGTTAAGTAAATATCATAACGTGTGTTAAAATATAAATGTATTACCAATGTATTTGTCCCAGTGTTATGTAATGGTTTTTGGATTACTCTCTTCTAATTCCAGTGGTGGCTGAATGTGAGATTTCACACATCCGGAACTTGGGCAATTTTTGATGTTCAGATAGAAAAAGATGGAGTTGTGATTTTAAGTGCTTCTATTCCTTTGCCTGTATATTTTGCTCCATATCTGATATATTTCACTTTTACTTTGTATAACTACAGTAGAACATAGCTTAACTATGTATATTTTACTTTAGGAAATGTATGACAAACAAACAAACTGTAGTTTACTGATATAAAATCTTTGAATGCAATGTAAATATATTTTAAGAACTCTCCTTTGCTGAAATAAATATTACATTGGTCAACAAATCAGTTATACAGACACATGTGCATCACATAACTCGAACTATGAAATCATTTCACAGGCTTCCACTTAGATTTAGAGAGGATTTAAAAAATCTGTTCACATATAAAACATGCACACCGTAGCACACCTTTAATAAACAGAACTTTTTAATAAATAAACACCAAAACAGGTCCTTCTGTTATGGTTACATCAAAATCTAGAACATATTTTAAAACATAGTTTCTAGTAAGATGACTTTTTACATTACTTTTTAATAACTGTATCACTTCGCCTTTGTCTTCTATAATATAATACCACTTGAGCAACATGGCAGGAAAACATTATCTTGGAACACAAGGATATGTGTTACACTGAGCTTATCATCTGTAATAGTTCACCAGAGTTACTAATGGGCAGCATGCTCACAGTGTGTTGTGTGGCTGACTGACTTAAGAAAATAGGAAGCTAGGGCTAGAAGTTTCTTTTTTATGTTGCTGTATGGCCGGCTTCACTGGCTTAGAAATAACAAATGTAACAAATTTTGTTGAAATATTTCTGCTTTCAAAGAGGAGAGGGACAGAAAGATGAACAGAAAGATTTTATATGTTTGGAGATTTGTAAAGTTCTAATTATGGTCAATAAATCATCTATTGCTCATCACATCTAAGGACAAGACTAGTCATCAGAATCCAGCATATGTTGTCACAAAGGCTTTTTTCAACAAACAAAACAAGCTATCTTGACCTTGTGCAGACATGTTCATGCCAGATTTCCACTCACGTTTGAGTTCTTTACAGTAAAAAAGTTAGTTATGCTACCATTGAGGAAAATTTGCTTTTTTTTGCCATATTCTTGGGCTACCTTTCACCTTATTTGCAAAGTCTTATGACCTTTGCAGTTTTAAATGCCATTAAAATGGTGCACAGGTGATGTTTTGGAGCTTATCAAAATTGTTCCGGAGAGAAAAAAAACACAGCCATGTTCTACTCCATAAAGTAAAAAGCATGTGAATGTGAGTAATCACCTTTGATGTCCTCCTATATTCCTCTGGTATTCCATGTGCATCACCCTACAGAAGGACACAATTTGCACTATGGGTGTTCCAAAACATTTCACGTATAAGAACTCCATAAAACCATTGTGGCCATTAAAAATAGTACTGTTCTTAAGTCTACAGATTCTGCAGTTGGCCCACCAGCCAAAGGAAAACAGCGTGTGCAACAGCAGGTAATTTTGCCTAGGGGTTGGGTTAATTGTCTTTATGTAACAGTCACTGACTCTGACATTGTTTTCAAAAAATCATTTTTCCTGGTGAAATTTCAAATAAAATTAAACAATGTAAAATCCTCTACCACACACATTTTTATTTTTCTGTATCACTATTCATAGTACTTCAAGTTTTAAAAGGCTAAACACACTTATAGTATCAATTTTAAGTGTGTGGATATGTTCAGAAACCATTTTGCATCTAAATCATGACATTAGCTAGTCAAAAAAGGAAAAAAACAAACTATTATGTTGTATGTGACTTTCACATTGTATTGAAGACAGTATTTTATTTAGTAATTTTTTTAATGAAACTACTAATAAACATGCTACTGGACTAACAGCTAAATTACAATAAATACAAGTTTCAGTAAATGTTCCCAAGAAAAACCAACTCAGTATATACTGTCAATTCTAAAACAAATGGAAATTGTAATTTTTTGCCTAGTTGGGCTATCAACTTATACAGAAATGCTGAATTATTACAATATACATTCAAGTATGAAAATTTTAAATTAAACAAAATATAATAGCTCCCCACTCAGCACTACAGAATTTTTCATCTTGCCATTTATCTCATTGCATTTGCACACTCTCTTACATGAACAGCCCACATTAACATTTTTGGTCGGATAATTTCTGTTACCATTATTAAAATGCAAAAGGTTTCTGTCCACTGATAAAGAAGAACCCTGACCTTTTCAAATGCAGACTGCTCTGCGGAGTTCCATTTGACATACACAGCACATAAACTTTATGCAGCTCAGTGCAGAAATGATATACAGTAATCAAGAAAAAGCAAAGAGGCGTGTAGTTCAGTGAAGGATTTGTTCAGTTTCATACATATGGGGTGATCAAGAATTGGCCCGAGATAAAATAATATACCATTTAGATACCCACTTAATCCATATTCAGGGTTGAGGGTTGGGTTGCAAATGCAAAAGGTCCAACACACATTGACTGTGACATCTCAGCTTCCCACTTCATTGTGTTCATGTGAATTTGTTATTTGGACCTCACAAAATCTGTTAAAGATAAGCTTAATTTTACATTAATATAAAGAACAAAATCATTTCAACTATAAAAATGCTTTCTTGATGACCAAGGCAATTTATTTATTTATTTATAAAATTTATAAAATAAATTGACCCAAACAATCAGTTTACTTGTGGTCAAAAATGAAGCACAGAGTTATTAATGCCTTTTTTACGGCATACTGGTAAAAACTAGCATTGTGAGTTTCATAGATGAAGCAAGCATACTTATTCATTACATTGAAATGATCATTGGTTTGTGTTTGAAAAACTGCTCTACTTACTGCCAAACCTCATAATTAGAGTAACATCACTGACAGCACAGGATTAGTAGAGCACAAACTTGCCATTTCTTGATTGTAGGTACTGTGTTCAGCTTTACTCAAACAAAACTGAAATTCACCTACTTAGGGGTATCTGCTTCCCGCAACTCAAATTCTAAGCTGCAACTGAGACTTGCAAGCAAAAGGAAACTAAAATCTGTTTTTGAAAAATACTGGGAAGGAATAAGGGTATCAAAGGATGTTGGTATTTTCTTCAATAAATTAATTGAACTTTTATTAAGTATGGAAAATATGTTAAGACACTTCCAGATTATAACAAAACATACTTAAATATTTAAATGATGAAAAACTGCTTATTGTGTCCTGGCTAACATCTTGAGAAATAGGCAGCAGATTTTCTTTGCTTTTTAGCAAGTCCATCCATCCATCCATCCATCCATCCTCTTCCGCTTATCCAAGGTCGGGTCGCGGGGGTAGCAGCTTAAGCAGAGAAGCCCAGACTTCCCTCTCCCGCCACTTCTTCCAGCTCTTCCGGGAGAATCCCAAAGGCGCTCCCAGGCCAGCCGGGAGACATAGTCCCTCCAGCGTGTCCTGGGTCTTCCCCGGGGACTCCTCCCAGTTGGACGTGCCCGGAACACCTCACCAGGGAGGCGTCCAGGAGGCATCCTGATCAGATGCCCGAGCCACCTCATCTGACTCCTCTCGATGCAGAGGAGCAGCGGCTCTACTCTGAGCCCCTCCCGGATGACTGAGCTTCTCACCCTATCTTTAAGGGAAAGCCCAGACACCCTGCGGAGGAAACTCATTTCAGCCGCTTGTATTCGCGATCTCGTTCTTTCGGTCACTACCCATAGCTCATGACCATAGGTGAGGGTAGGAGCGTAGATCGACTGGTAAATTGAGAGCTTTGCCTTACGGCTCAGCTCCTTTTTCACCACGACAGACCGATGCAGAGCCCATCACTGCGGATGCCGCACCGATCCGCCTGTCATCTCACGCTCCATTCTTCTCTCAATCGTGAACAAGACCCCGAGATACTTAAACTCCTCCACTTGGGGCAGGATCTACCCCCCAACCCTGAGAGGGCACTCCACCCTTTTCCGGCTGAGGACCATGTCTCGGATTTGGAGGTGCTGATTCTCATCCCAGCCGCTTCACACTCAGCTGCGAACCGATCCAGAGAGAGCTGAAGATCACGGCCTGATGAAGCAAACAGGACAACATCATCTGCAAAAGCAGTGACCCAATCCTGAGTCCACCAAACCGACCCCTTCAACACCCTGGTTGCGCTTAGAAATTCTGTCCATAAAAGTTATGAACAGAATCGGTGACAAAGGGCAGCCCTGGCGGAGTCCAACTCTCACTGGAAACGGGCTCGACTTACTGCCGCAATGCGGACCAAGCTCTGACACCGGTTGTACAGGACCAACAGCTCTTATCAGGGGTCCGTACCCCATACTCCCGAGCACCCCACAGGATTCCCGAGGGACACGGTCAATGCCTTTTCCAAGTCCACAAACACATGTAGACCGGTGGGCAAACTCCCATGCACCCTCCAGGACCTGCTAAGGGTGAAGAGCTGGTCCACTGTTCGCGACCAGGATAAAACCACACTGTTCCTCCTGAATCCGAGGTTCACTATCCGACGGACCCTCCTCTCCAGAACCCCGAATAGACTTTTCCAGGGAGGCTGAGGAGTGTGATCCCTCTATAGTTGGAACACACCCTCCGTCCCCTTTTAAAGAGGGGACCACCACCCGGTCTGCCAATCCAGAGGCACTGTCCCGATGTCCATGCGATGTTGCAGAGACGGTCAACCAAGACAGTCCTACAACATCCAGAGCCTTAAGGAACTCCGGCGATCTCATCCACCCCGGGCCCTGCCACCAAGGAGTTTTTGACCACCTCGGTGACTTCAGTCCCAGAGATGGGAGAGCCCACCTCAGAGTCCCCAGGCTCTGCTTCCTCATTGGAAGGCATGTTAGTGGGATTGAGGAGGTCTTCAAGTACTCCCCCACCGACCCACAACGCCCGAAGTCGAGGTCAGCAGCACCATCCCCACCATATACGGTGTTGACACTGCACTGCTTCCCTCCTGAGACGCCGGACGGTGGACCAGAATCTCCTCAAGCCGTCCAAAGTCGCTCTCCATGGCCTCTCCAAACTCCTCCCATGCCCGAAGTTTTGCCTCAGCAACAACCAAGCCGCTTCCGCTTGGCCTGCCGGTACCTATCAGCTGCCTCCAGAGACCCACAGGACAAAAAGGTCCTATAGGACTCCTTCTTCAGCTTGACGGCATCCCTCACGCGGTGTCCACCAACGGGTTCGGGATTGCCGCCACAGGCACCGACCACCTTGCGCCACAGCTCGTCAGCCGCCTCAACAATAGAGGCACGGAACATGGCCCATTGTCCCCACCTCCCTCGGGGCGGGTTGAAGTTCTGCCGAGGTGGGAGTTGAAGCTACTTCTGACAGGGGACTCTGCCAGCCGCTCCCAGCAGACCCTCACAACACGCTTGGGCCTACCAGGTCTGACCGCATCTTCCCCACCATCGAAGCCAACTCACCACCAGGTGGTGATCAGTTGACAGCTCGCCCCTCTCTTCACCCGAGTGTCCAAGACATATGGCCGCAAGTCCACGACACACCACAAAGTCGATCATCGACCTGAGGCCTAGGGTGTCCTGGTGCCAAGTGCACATATGAACACCCTTATGCTTGAACATGGTGTTCGTTATGGACAATCCGTGGCAGCACAGAAGTCCAATAACAAAACACCGCCGGGTTCAGATCGGGGCCATTCCTCCCAATCACCCTTCCAGGTCTCACTGTCATTGCCCACGTGGGCATTGAAGTCTCCCAGCAAAACGAGGGAATCCCCAGAAGGTATGCCCTCTAGCAACCCCCTCCAGAGACTCCAAAAAGGGTGGATACTCCAAACTGCTGTTCGGCGCATACACACAAACAACAGTCAGGACCCTTCCCCCCCCCCGAAGGCGGAGGGAGGCCAGCCTCTCGCCCACCGGGTAAACCCCAATGCACAGGCTCCAAGTCGGAGGGCAATAAGTATGCCCACACCTGCTCGCCGCCTCTCACCGGGGGCAACTCCAGAGTGGTAGAGAGTCCAGTCCCTCTCAAGGAGATTGGTTCCAGAGTCCAGGCTGTGCGTCGAGGTGAGTCCACTATATCTAGCCGGAACCTCTCACCTCGCGCACTAGCTCAGGCTCCTTCCCCTTCAGAGAGGTGACATTCCACGCCCCAAGAGCCAGTTTCTGTAGCCGAGGATCAGACCACCAAGGTCCCCGCCTTCGGCCACCACCCAACTCACGCTGCACCCGACCGCCTTGGCCCCTCCCATAGGTGGTGAGCCCATGGGAGGAGGACCCACGCTACCTCTTCGGCTGTGCCCGCCAGCCCCATGGGTGCAGGCCCGCCACCAGGCGCCGCCATCGAGCCCCACCTCCAGGCCTGGCTCCAGAGGGGCCCGTGACCCGCGTCCGGGCAAGGGAAAACGTCGTCCACAGTTTTTATTCTTCATTGGAGGTTTGGAACCGTTCTTTGTCTCATCCCTCACCTAGGACCAGTTTGCCTTGGTGGTTCTACCAGGCATAAAGCCCTGGACAACATAGCTCCTAGGATCATTGGGACACGCAAACCCCTCCACCACGATAAGGTGACAGCTCAAGGAGGGGTATTTTTTAGCAAGTCACATTGTACAAATACCTTTTGTGGCCAACAGTGAGCCTGACACAGGCACCCAACAGCTGGGGTGCTCAGAAATGACACAGTAGTTCATTTTCATTACTGAGGCCTTTTCAATATTATCTCATGATAATAAATCACTGCACCTACAGTCTTTATCTCATCAACAAAGAACTGATACAGAGTGCAGAGTTTGTGCTATCTGTATTGCGCAGTAAGAATATTTACTGTTATCTGCAAAAAGTGCAATAAAAGACGGCAGCGTCAAACAGAAACGGACCTGGTAAAGAAAAATAAGCAAAACTGGAAAGCTGCATGTGACATTAACTGTGGTCACGCAATTTAAATGAACTTTGAAAATGTATTATCACTCTAGAAATGGTTGTTATATAAACAATTTACAATAGTCGATCTCCTATATTATATTTTGAAGTCATATTTCTGAAACCTACCAAGACATTTAAATTAATAATGGTTACTTTTTAAAAACTCTACTTTCATTAAGTAATCATATTAACTATTTAGAGAGTCAAGGCTGGGGGTTGTCAAAAGGCAGGGCCTATTAAAGCCAATAGCGGCACTTCTTGTGTGATTTTGGGCTATACAAAAATAAATTGTATTGTATTGTACTTCATTTAGAGCTACTGTCTTTTATGGGTTTTTAAAAATAATTTATAATCTATACAGTTCTGCAGTTCTTTTCCAATATGTTCTGATGGAGTTGCAGGTTATTGCATCCGTACAAAGTAAACTAGTAACGTACATACATTTGGCTAACTTACTATTTAAATTGTTTTCTAATACCCCATTGTCATCTACACATATCATATGCTATCTATAGACATGAATGTTGTCTATTATTCTTTCACAACCTGACAGTCTTAAAGCACATGAAAGGGCATGTTCAAGTTAGATACAATACATCTAATTCAGGACATAAGATTATTCACTTATTTGGCTGACACAGATATTCTTTGACTGCATCCAGAAACTTATAAATTTGTAATCCTAATACAAATCACTAGACACTTGCTTTTAGAAGGATGTACAGTAACTGTAGGTGTTTTAAAGACAATCAGATTAGACGCTTTGAATGGCTCAAACAAATTATACTAACAACACTAACACATACTCTACTTGAAGCTCACATAACAAATGCACCTATTTTTTGTGATAAATGATATCTTCTAGCCTTACCAGTTACACAGGCAGCAAACAGCATGTAATTAAGGTCAAAAAGTATTTAGAAACAATTAGAAAGGCTTGATGTATGTGTTTGTATATTTTTTACCTTATAACGTTAATTGTAAATTAAGACTATAATTATAAAGGTGTGATTATGCTACTTATTGACAAGGAGACTTTTTGTATATATATATATATATATATATATATATATAGTATATATAAGGGGCCACGAGGGGGCAACTGCCCTGGATGTTGAGGGGACAGGGATGCCCGGAGTGCTTCCGGGTGCAAGGGCAACACTTCTGCCATACTGAGGAGTGCTGCCGGAAATCCGTCATCAGGCACCTGGAGCACATCCAGGACGGGATAAACGGGGCCGCCTCACTCCAATCAGAGAGCTAGAGTCAGAGAGGGAGCAGAACGAAGCTCCCGTGAGGAGAGGAAAGGCGGCCCACGGACACTGACAGAGAAGCATGCGAGGAGGGTGATTGGTGCGGGAGCACTGTGTGCTGTGTGGGACTTATTTGGTGTAAATAAATGTGTGTTTGATAAAGTGCTGGTGTCTGTCTGATGGGGTTCGGATCAGAGCTCACAATATTATATATTTTAAATGCACACACACACACACATAAACAATTTACATTTGTCAAACATGTGAGTTTAGTAAGCATTTTATAGGCTCTGACCAGATAAGAACCCAGAGCAAGGGTGATGAGCTTTTCCTTTAGAGAGAGCTGTTTCAGAGCCTGCAGGCCTTGTTTCATTGTCAACACATTCACAATCTTTTGAGACTTTCAGTAAAATGTTTATTTCCTGTTTCAGACATCTGCCATTAAATAGGAATTTCACCATGATCCCCAACAATTGCTGTTCTTTGTACATTGTGCCTCATTCTCTCTCTGTACAGGGTTGGGGAGCATGCACTGGTACAGCACCTTCCCACACCCACCACACAACAAAACAGTTTGGGATCCTGGTTGGCAATCCCCGAGGCAGACCCTTCGGAAATGACCATCTAACTGCTGCAGACAGGTGTTAACAATAAGGATCCTGCAAGCCAGGTCACCCTCGGGGAATCATGCCATATGGCTGTAGTGCCATAAATGACGCACCCAGTACACAATGAAACAGGATCCCAGTTGGCAACCCCCCAGGCAGACACGCGGTCCAGTCCCTCCCTCCGGAAATGACCCTCTATCTGCCGCAGCCAGGTGTTACGTGGATGACCCTTTGGCCTGGTCGAGTCACTCGGGTCCCCCACAATGAGGATCTTACGAGCTGGATCACCCTCTGAGAAACACACCACATGGCCGTAGTCCCATAACTGATGCTCCCTCACAATGCAGGTAATGTGCCTCATTTGCGACTCCATGAGCAACCGCTCATTCGAAACAAAGTCAAACCAATGGTACCCAAGGATTTTCTGGACAGACACAGTATCAAAGGAGTCCAGTCTTCATCTCAGGTTACTGGATAGCGTCCATGTCTCACAACCATATAGCAAGACAGGAAGCACCAGGACTCTTAAGACTTGGACCTTCGTCCTTTTACAGAGATATCAGGAGTGCCACACACCCCTTTACAGTGACCTCATGACCCCCCCATGCTCTCCCATGCTCTCATAGGAAGAGTCACCAGAGACATGAATTTCACTGCCAAACCAGTGAACTGTAAACCTCTCGAAAAGGTCAACACTCTCTCCGCAAACAGACACACTGCTAATGGCTGTGCCCAAGAGGTCATTAAAGGCCTGGCTCTTGGTTTTTATCCAGGGCACTCGCAAGCCCAGACACTCAGACTCCTCACTCAGTCTCTCGAGCACCCCAATCAGAGCCTCCATTGACTCCGCAAAAGATCACAGCATCGTCAGCAAACTCAAATTCCGTGAATCTTTCTTTACCAACGGATGCCCCACAGCCGCTGGACACCACGACCTTGCCCAACACCCAGTCCATACAAGCATTGAACAGAGTAGGAGCAGAAGACACCCCTGACGAACCCCCGAATCTACTGGGAAAAACACAGAGGTTCTGCCTCCCCTCTGCACAGCACTCCCAGTACCAGTGTACAGGCTGGCCATGATATCCAGCAACCTGGAGGGGATCCCGCGAACCCTCAGGATGTCCCACAGGGCAGCTTAATCAACCAAGTTGAACGCTTTAAAAAAAAAAATCGACAAAGGCTCCAAAGAAACTCTGCCAATACTCACATCTGCGCTCCATAAGAACCTTCAGTTTCCGGATGTGGTCAATAGTAGACGTCTTAGGTGTAAAACCAGATGGCTCCGATCACTGGTAGGTGAGCTAGTGATCACGGATCTCATTAAGGATGACCCTAACAAGGACCTTACCTGGTACCAAGAACAGTGTTACCTCCCTGTAGCTGCCGCAATCCAGGCAATCATCCTTCTCTTTCCAGATAGGGACGATGAGTCTTATTTTCCAGTCAGTTGGGATGACACCTGTCTTCCAAATGGGGCAAAGAATGCTTACAATGTCAGGAGGACAGCCTTACCACCATCCTGGAGAAGTTTACCCTGGATACCACAGACCCCTGCAGCCTTCCCTACTCTCAGCTGGTTCACCACGTGTGCAATCTCAATGAGATTGGGTGGTTCACAGCTAATTGGAGGATCAATCTCAAGGAACATGGACCCAGAGATATCCAACGTCCTAGCCAGAGGATGAGCTTTAAACAGCTTTATACATCATAGTGATGGAACTAGGCCGTCAGCAAGCCCCAAACACAATCACACAACCACTGTGCCGGGTTCAAATAATGGATGGTTTATTACCCAAAACACCTTCAAAGAGTTTACAAAGCACAAACACAGGTTTTTTCTCTCTCCCTCTTCACAAAACTCACTCCTCTATACATATATATTATATATATTCTATACATTGTACACATAATATAGTCCCCCCAAGCATCCACCAGGTTGAGACCATTTGAACTGCTGTTCAGCTGGTGACCACATGGGGTGTTAGACATTTTTCGGGAGGAACGGTCAAGGTTTCACTAGGCACCATATGTTTGGGGACAGGGGATTTGTCAATCGAGTCATTTTGTTCCATCAACAGATCTCGAAACTGTCCTCTATTGTGGTGGAACATATGCAGTACAAACAGGAAGCACAAAAATTAAGACAAGAAAAGCAAACTTTGTGAGTTTAGGAAGGGGGATCGGGTGCTTTGGACCTGCATAAGTTTCAGGCAAAATGGCTCGGCCCAGCAGTAGTGGAAGAGCACATTAGTCCAGTGAATTATAAAGTAAGAATTCCCAGTTGGCAGAATCCTGTGCAGGTTTTGCATATTAATCTGTTGAAAGAGTGGCATGACACTGAAGTCACTATTGGTGATGACCTGACGGATGCCCAGAAGGCAGAGTTGCTGACACTAATTGAAAAGAACTCTGATGTGTTTTTGGCCTTGCCTAGCCAGACAGAAATTGTGGAATACAAGATGGTAACTGCACCCGGTGTCAGTGTACTAGTCCATGAGTGGACACCCCCTGCAAAACTGGTCCAGATCCCAGCCCATATTCAGTCAATAGAAGCGTTTTGAAATGTGTTCCTTCATCTTCTCCGTGCCAAGATGACCCCCCAAGCCATGGGTGTGAGCAATTTTTAAAATTGTCTCCGTAGGCCCGCTTGGCACCATCAACTGCTCAATCCGCCCGTCGCCCATGCAATCAGAAATCACTCAATACAAGAAGCCGTCCTTAATTAAAAAGTGTGGTGTTTAAAAGCTTGGGTCCTTTCTCTCCAGATAGTAAGAGTCATTCGCGTCAAGTGCTTGTTTGAATGCAAAATCTAAGTTGCTGTCAGATCATTGCAGGTGGGCAAACTCTGTCTAATTGGCAGTTTCAGCTTCCTCTTCACCCAATGCAACATTGCACTCACCCCCCGCTGCTACTCTGTCAAGATCCATAGAGGGTAACGAAAGGGTAAAGTCCAACAACTGTTCCAGGTCCAAACATGAGGATTCATCTCCCACCTCACTGAACAACTCAGGTTCAATTTCAAACCCGGCTGCTTGATTGATGATGTCAGCAGCAAGCTTCTCTCCATCTACTACAGTGGGAAGTGTTCTGCAGGTGGCCAACTCTACCACTCTGCTACACAGACACAGAAAATGGGCAGGGCTGAGGCCAGGTCAGTGGCCAAGTTGCATTGAACAAGGAGGTAGTGAGCTTGCAGTTGCCTCTGTGGTGCTGCGAATCTGTGGTTGCCTTGGCGATGGACAAGCAGCCCTCGAAAGACGAGTCAATCACGTTTCAGTGTGTCGCCCCGTTGGGGAGGGTTTTAAAAGAGTTAAAACATCTCACAACATACATACTTACTCGTACATACACACACACACACACACACACACACACATACACACACACAACTACTATGGGGAGGTTTTATTCTGCAAAAATGGAAATGAAAATTAAAATCATAAAATGAAAATACAAGAATACTGAAAAAACTTTGAATAAAATGAAATAACACCATTTGCAAGTCCATTTTCAAAGTCTACGCACAAAAATGCTACAAAAATTAACAATAAAAATAAATGAAAGAACAGCAATTGCAATTTCATTTTCAGCCTGAACAGTAATGAGGCTGCAAAAATGAAAAGTAAAGAGCAAATATCCATTGGTGCCACCTGCTGTTCATTGAATTTTTCTACCTATTACTATTACCGCTTACCACTGTCTCTTGTTTATTAACAATTGGGATCACTAACTACATGATGAGACCAACACCTATGCGATCAGAAATTTCCACATGTAGGGAGCCATTCTTAACCAAAAAGTGCAAAGTCTTGAAAGCAGCTCCATCTGAAGAGGTTGAAGGAACAAGCTCCTGCTGTGAAGGGCCAGGCAGCTATCTAATAAAATCTCACAAGGAATCGCTGACCATCATCACAGGACAGATTGGGTTCAATTTCCAAGCCTGTTTCTTGATGGACTCTGGCAGCTACAAGCCCTCTTTTTTCCAAGTAAAAGGACAGGTATTTTGCAGGCAGCCAAGACCGGCAGGAACGGGACATTCCTCTTCCCAATTTATATGGTACAGGATGAGGAGTCCAACACTGCAGTCTAAACTCTAAAGTTCTTTCCCTTATATTTCAGAGGGAGTAATACAGTCCCATATTCTTTGACATCGCCATGAATACAGTGAATGTTTGCTACCTGTTCAGGGAATCGATAGATAGATAGATAGATAGATAGATAGATAGATAGATAGATAGATAGATAGATAGATAGATAGATAGATAGATAGATAGATAGATAGATAGATAGATAGATAGGCACTATATGATGGATAGATAGAGTGAAAGAAACTATATAACAGATAGATACTTTATTAATCCCAAGGGGAAATTCACATAATCCAGCAGCAGTATACTGATACAAAGAAACAATATTAAATTAAATAGTAATAAAAAAAAAAACAGACAATAACTTTAAGTAATGTTAGCATTTACTCCCCCGGGTGGAATTGAAGAGTCGCATAGTGTGGGGGAGGAACGATCTCCTCAGTCTGTCAGTGGAGCAAGACAGTGACAAAAGTCTGTCACTAAAGCTACTCCTCTGCCTGGAGATGACACTGTTCAAAATCTCTCAGAGCATATCACATAGGATTACACAGAGTTCTAAGCATTGTGTGAGAAGCATGTTACACAGAAAGGGAGCAAAGCTGCAGCTGAGCCTGTTAAGAGTGTATTTGTTTCCTCATTGAAATACTGTTAAGGAGGAGATTTTTGAAGTGCAGCTGTGTTTCTTTGCCAACAGAAAGTTTCCTTGTTAACAGAACGTCAGCCCAAAACTACAGGAGCATCAGCACGCAGCAGCCGGTGTAACATGGTAGGAATATGGAACAGAGGAGCTGCCGTCTTGAGGAACCACCACCACCACCACCATGAGGCGAATCAGTCACAATATTTACTGTGTTTTTAATTTGGAATACTTATATATTTATTTATTATATCTAATGGTCATTGCTCAGTCTAGTAATTTATGCCCCCATTTCTGCTACGTGTTTCAACAAGAGTGCAAATAACATCAAATAAGTTTTATTGCACTGGAAGTCATGCCGGTAATATAGTAAAGCAAAGACACATCTACAGAAGCCTGACCTATAAGTACTAAGCACAAACTGACTTCATCACAAAACCTTATGATTGGTAATATGAAATGTAATAATAGATGAAGCATGCCTTTGTGTTCTGTTTAATTTGTTCTCTCTCTTTTTAGTATATACACACATACATATATACACACACACACACAGACTACCAAAATCTATTATTTACATACACAAATGTACTTTTCTACTGCTCCATACTATCCATAACTTATGTACAATATTCAGCTTTTGTTCTTCCATGGATTCAGTCTAAAGAAAATCTATTAATAATAACTCTTTCCCCTCCCCAACCCCCATGAATCATGAAACATTTATAAAAATGATATACATACAAATAGGAAACTGTTAGATTTCTTCGTACCGAGCTATACCCTTTGTATTCATATCACACCTGCAACTGAAATCTTATTGAGGAAAGTAAATGAATCTGCTTTATCTCACAGACAGCTCAAACTACAGTAAACGAAATGTTGAAAAAAAATTAATTCTACACACAATACAGCACTGAGGCACATTCATAAAAATGTAAGGAATAAAAACAGTGTATAACTGAATTAGAATTTAACAAAAAAATAAATTCCAATGGTAAAATAATCACACCATCAAAAACTACCCCCACTCCTCTGTTGTGCAAATTCTGCTGTAAAATCTGTACTTCCATGTCTTGCTGATATGGCTAAGGATTTGTCACTAGTGCTTGGGATTACATTACCAGACTGATTACCTCTTTGGTCATTCTCTGGAGAGCTTTCTAATGCCCAGAAGCCGAATAAGGCATAAAGTTGTTAAATGGCAGAGCAACAAAAGGACACAGCCTACAATACACAGCCTGTAATATAAGCAATTATTAAGAAAAAATAACACATGTGTATAGCCATATACAGTGTATATTGTATTTATAAGACCATTATATATTTGCATGTAATATACAGTACATACATTCAAAGTATACTGGATGATTTCTTGGCAGGCAAGCTACTGCCAAGGACACTGGTAGAATACATCAATGCATTTACATTGGTAGGGGTGGAGAGGGAGAGAGTTGTAACCTAGATTTACAAGAATAAAGCACTTCTACATGTCAGTGAGAGAAAACGCGGGCTGCCAGGGGGTCTTAGGCCCTGTCATTTCACATCTCGTGGAAAGTAGGAATTCTAGGACACACCATGGATCCTGTAACTGGGGCCAATAAAACAATAAATATGGAGAGGAAAACCCACTGAGTTAGAAGGAACATGCCAGTTCCACACAGTAATTACTCAGACAGGGATACAAAGCCAGTACCCTGGAGCAGATGGGCAGCAACATTAACCAAATTCCTTCATTTGATAGATCTTTTAAAAAATAAATCTAATTTGTTTCTGAATGTTCTTTCAAATTACAGATGGACTTCAAAAATTAACAATTTTCTTCAAAAAAGTTTTTTAGAAAACAAACACTGTACAGATACAACCTGAATTAATTTTGGAAATAATTCTAGTTTTCTCCAATTCAACAAAAAACTACTCAAATCATACTCTTATACTTAGATGTAGTTTTTTTTAAAATAATAGTAAACTACACTAAACACAAACTTCATGACTTACAGTAGATAAAATATCACGGCACTGTTCTTAGTTAGTTCATGCTATGCTTTCCAAATCAGGTGTAGCACAGTCACCTTCAAGGCTCATCCAAGGTATGTACGAGGTAATATCCCGCCGGGGCAAAAGGGGGCACTGCCACGAACAGTATTTTTTTTTTTCCTCCTCCACAGCAGTGAGAAGACACCCTTCAGGGCAACTAATCCAACCCCTACCAGTCGAATTCTTGCCCCTGAATATCAAAGTCTCATCTGCACAGTATTGAGGACGGAGCTCCAACACTGTGACCCACTCCTAGGAGCCACTTCAGGCAATGTCAATAAGACGACAGTACTTATGTTAAATTTTGCGGTCACAATCATCTGTTTTGTTTATTGCTTGCCACTGCAAATAAAAGGGGCAACTTGGCTAGCACACCAACACTTCATAAAGTCATCCTGTGCTTCTTCCACCCATCCACAGTGTATATGCAGTATTTTAATGACTGTATACCCTCATTACACTGGGCAGTTAGATACTGTTTCTCTGGGGATGAAGCAAAAAGCCAATTCATTTTTAATATATATACACATACACATTTCTATATACAGTATCTATGGCGGAAACAATTTATTCACAAAACATACTTCATATGCGCAAGATGATTTACAGGAATGTCTCAACCTGTTCGCCATTATGCTCAACACATGTACCATATGTGGCACATATTGTCCACAAAAATTGTAACTAAGTATATATATAGCAGTACCATTAGTGTTAACATAATTTTGACTCACCCTGTATATATCTAGATAGATAGATAGATAGATAGATAGATAGATAGATAGATAGATAGATAGATAGATAGATAGATAGATAGATAGATAGATAGATTATTCAGAAATAACAGTGATCTTTCATTTTTATTTAGAAGACACTTGCCTATATTCTTCAATAAAACCAAATGATTCATGTCATTAACTACCTTTTAATAAGATGAAACGGTGCAGGTTCTTTAAACGGGCTATAATTCGATAAATAAGGCTGTCAGACAATAACAACTATTTAGACACTTTGAATCAGAGTTTAGCTGAATCCATTAAAGAAAGACAGTAAAGAAATATGACAAAAAGACCTAACTATTACAGTTTTGAACTATTGCAAAATCAAGGTGGTTTCTTATTATGCAGAATACAGAAAAGATAATCCTTTCCAGTACTTTCCAGTGTACTCAGCAGAATTGAATACTGTAATTCTTTATTGCCAAACTACACAATTCATTAAATTTGTACTTTATTGTTAACTCAAAACTAGAACTCTGGAAAGTAAAATAAATAGAATTTGGAAGTACAACAATATAAGTAAACTTTTGGATTGCTATATAGTACACTGACTTCAAGTTAAGCTAACAGCCAGTATTATATGTCCAAAAGAGGATTTAAATTGCTTAGACCTCGTACCCAGCAGAAACTATACAGCATTGTGGACACTATGATCATAAATGCAGAAAAAACATAAGACCAGCTTAAAACATAAAGCACAAATACATCTTCTTTATAAGGCACAGCCTTCTGCTACAAGTCCACCAAATATTAGAATGCTCCACCTACTAGTATTAAAGGATTTGATCAGTAGGTAAACACACATGATTGCAGCAGAACAGATTACTGGCAGACCAGCTAGTTAAAGCGCTCTAACTTTATTGAAATAATTACCTACAGTATACAAACACACACAAAAATGAATCCAACATGAAAACCTGATAAGGCAGTCAACTGACAGTAGGTTTAGTGTTGGGGATTACAGTAAGGTCACTTCTTTAAAAAAATTCTCATGCATGTCCAAGGAAAACATGAAAATTCCAGCAATCCTCCTTTGGCATCCCAAAGCTTAAAAATATTATTTTGGCAAATAGCTATTTTGAAATGTAGACTTTTTTTAAGCATGACTGGAAAACACATATTTTGTAAAGTTTCTACGTCATAACTACACTGAAAACCAATGAGTAAACATGTACCACAGTGTGCTCATGTGTAGGTCCTCATAAAATATGTTATGGCCTAACCACCTTTTATTTTCATTTACCATAATGCCTGATACTAAAGTCACTTCATATAAACAACTGCATCCAGCAGGATTGGACTAATTCATTGGTATTCTTTATTTAAAAATGAATTTTTTTTTAAATGTTTGAGAAAGTTATTCATTATTATGATAGTTATTTATATGTATTTCTTCACCAAAAGGAATTATAGATAACTAAATGATAAACTAAATTTAAGAAATTTCTGCTTTCTTATATTTGATTATAATATATTTTGATTATAATCTAAACAAAGCAGTTTTGAATATAAGAATTTTAAATACATTATAAAACTTTTTTTTTTATTTAATCAAAAAATATGATCTCATAGACATTTTGATTTTACTTACAAGGGAACACAATGTCAGAAATGAATTGTGCTTGATTTTGTGAGCAAAGTAAAATGTTCAATTTATTTTTAAAAGTCACGCAAAATGAAACCTTTTACTGGCTAACTGAACAGATTATAATATGCAAGCTTTCAAGGCAGCTAAGGCGGGTTTCTTCAGTCTTAATTACATCTTGCCTGAAGAAGGGGCCTTAGCTTGCATATTGTAATCTGTTCAGTTAGCCAATAAAAGGTGTCATTTTGCTTGACTTCTCATTGCATCCATAATTGGTAACACAGTACAACAACCTACTATAATAAATAACTTTGAAATCTTTCAATGTCACAATGCAATTTAATGAAACTAACCCTATAGGCAAAGGCCTAAAATGCAGCTTTGTAGGACATCAGGGAAAGTCTTTCTTGTGAGTACTGCAGCTGCATGGGGAACAGGAGCAGAAGAAAGCTTCTAAGCCCTATAGGGGACACAGGGGTATTGCAAATCAAGTGGAAGGAGAGTTCAGATAACAATGCACAGCACAATAAAACTAGGATAAATAACTGATATTTCCTATCTATGCTCACTTTAATAAAAAGTAAGCAACCAAGATAAGGTAAGTACTGTATAATAAAATTGCAACCACTCTCAGCCTCTGCCAACAAAGATACCACGATGGACTTTTATACCATAAAAATAAGAGGATCGATCTCAGATAAAAGTGACAAGCACTATAAACAAGAAAAAAACATGGATAGTTATGTATACACTAGATCCAAAATAAAAAAAAACTTAAGCACAGTTTTGGGTATAAATTAATTAGCTAATCACTAAGTATTCAAATAGTAGTTGTAGTGAACAAATGTTTTTATAAAAATCCCACATGTACATGTTAATGAAGTTTTGTGATAAAGTACTGTGTACCAATGATTAATTTGCATGCAATTTCCAGTTACTAAATGAAGGTGCCTACACTGGTCTCCAATATGTCTAGGGGTAGTGACATCAAAATTAGAGTTTCACCATATCCACCAGCTATTAATTTTTGCAATGAACTAATAAATATGAGGCAATGCCACTTTATTTTTGGTCTTTCTAAGCATTTATTTTTTAATCCCTTAGAATAATATAAATAGCTTTCCATGAGTATTGAGACAATTGGCTGTTTAAGTTGTGAAATGGGCAAGAATATAACTTAGAAACACTCATTAAAACATCCAAGTCTTCAAATAAAAACACTTAAATTGAGCTTTTTATCTAAATCCTAAATTGTTGTAGTATGCAGCGGAGTATGCTACAACTTGCCTGAAGAAGAGGCCTGAGCTGCTTCAAAAGCTTTCATATTGTAATTGGTTCAGTTAGCCAATAAAATACAGGTACAATTCTGTTACAACGAATATCTTTACAACAAACTTTTCATTTTGCGCAGGGAACAGGATTACTTAGCCACTAGCCTGGCTACGACCCTGCCTGATTGCTGTGTCTGTTTATAGGAGAGTGGCAGATCACACTACAATAAATAACCCTGCTGTTCCTGTTTCAAGCTGAATAAAGCTTGTTTTGCTAAAGTACTGAGACTAAGCCTCATGTTTTGGGGCACAAGACAGAGATATATAGCGCAACCCCAATCTTTTAGGGGCCACTATGAGCCTGCTGTTGCCCTGCCCCGGCAACGGACAAAAAATCTTCCACAGACTCGGCAAGCACGCTTCAGGACGCACTTCAGCGTGTCATCCCAGTCGGTGGGGGGGATCCTAAAAGAGTTCAGAAACCTCAAAATATGAAGAAGAAAAGGTTGATTCTGCTTCTGATTGCTAACCGTGCTGCCCACAACATGCTTCCACATTTAGATAATGTTTGCATTGAATTCCTCCCACCCAATTGAACAGCAGTGCTTCAGCCATTGGGTTTGGGCATCATTCGCACCCTGAAAGTATATTATCACAAGGAAATGCTGAGAAAAATTCTCGTCAGCACAACTTGTAGGCAGGAGGAGATTAAAATTAATGCAAAAGAAGCTATTGAAATGATTGCAAATGCCTGGACGCAAGTTAAAGACAGCACTATAGCAAGATAAACAGAATCTTATTACTACGAAATTTTCAATGCAACAAAATATTTTTTAGGTCCCTGGCAGTTTGTTGAAACTGAATTTTACCTGTATGTCATTTTGCTTCACTACTCAATGCATCCATAATGGCTAACACAGTACATTACTCTACTACCACCACCAACAGGGTATAGTAAATGCTTTACAAACAAAGTTTGTAGCCTATTTAAAAAAAAAAAATATGGGGCTGTTTACAAGCATACATTGTTTTGAAAATCTCACTGTGATCCTGTACTCTGTCCTTGCAATAGGGTTGTGATACATTCAAAAATACCTTTCCAAACAAATAAGCCAATGTATGTATTCCTTGTTCAGTTTCTAAATCAGCCTACTGAACAAGGATAGCAGGATCTTACAAATATGACATCATATACAAATACAAATATCCATTCAGAAATCTTTAAGTTTGGAAAACAATTATAACCAGGAATTAATTTTTACCCCATTTGGCAGATGAATGTGCTGTAAAGTGGAAGTTATTTGACACTTTCAGTCCAGGAAAAAGCATTGATTGTAATGAAACATTACATTCATGATTAGTGTCATCATGAACTACCCAATTTTACCCTAATTCCAGGAATAGTCTTTATTTATCTTTCTTGAACATTTGTGCCTGGCAACTTGATTACACTCAGGAGCTTTCAAAACATGAGACAGAAAGAGCAAAGTCATTAGTCCAAAGCCTACACTCCCTGCCGAGCACACACATGCCATGCAGTCAACACCACTTTCCATTCTAGGATGCATTTAACACAAAAAGATTGACTTCAAAAGTTTTGTTTTGCAAAAATTTAATAGGATCTTTACAATGCTGTACTGTCTCATCAAATTTTAAGGTTATTGATATCTTCTTTGTACCTATTACATGAGAAAACAACATTTCTGGATGAATAAAAATTAAGTATAAAAGGCAAACAGGTAATATGTTATTTACCATTAAGAGCATTCTATTGTTCCATTCAAAGGCAAGTAATATAAATTGCTCAAAAAAATTAAAGGAACACTTTGAAAACACATCAAATCTCAATGGTAAAAAAATCATGCTGAATATCTCTACTGATATGGACTGGTATGGTAATGTTTTAGGAATTAAAGGATGTCACATTGTTTGATGGAAATACACAGGGCTGAATTCAAAGTCACCCCAAAAATCAGTGAAAAAATTATGTAGCAGGCTAATCCATTTTGCCGAAATTTCATTGCAGCAACTCCAAATCGTACTTTGTATGGCCCCCACGTGCTTGTAAGCATGCCCAACTATGTCAGGGCATGCTCCTAATGAGATGACGGATGGTGTCCTGGAGGATCTCCTCCCAGATCTGGACCTGGGCATCACTGAGATCCTGGACAGTCTGAGGTACAACCTAGAGGCGTCGGATGGACCGAAACATGATGTCCCAGAGGTGTTCTATTGGATTTAGGTCAGGCGATCGTGGGGGCCACTTAATAGTATCAATTCCATCATCCTCCAGAAACTGCCTGCATACTCTCGCCACATGAGGCCAGGCATTGTCGTGTACCAGGAGGAACCCAAGACCCACTGCACCAGCATAGGGTCTGACAATGGGTTCAAGAATTTCATCCCGATACCTAATGGCAGTCAAAGTGCCGTTGTCTAGCCAGTAGAGGTCAGTGCATCCCTACATGGATATGCTTCCCCAGACCATCACTGACCCACCACCAAACTGGTCATGCTGAACGATGTTACAGGCAGCATAACATTTTCCATGGCTTCTACAGACCCTTTCACATCTGTCACATGTGCTCAGGGTGAACCTGCTCTCATCTGTGAGAAGCACAGGGCGCCAGAGGTGGACCTGCCGATTCTGGTATTCTATGGCAAACACCAAACGAGCATCACAGTGCCAGGCAGTGAGCACACGGCCCACTAGGGGACGTTGGGCCCTCAGATTACCCTCATGAAGTCTGTTTCTGATTGTTTGGTCAGAGACATTCACATAAGTGGCCTACCTGCTGGAGGTCATTTTGTAGGGATCTAGCAGTGCTCACCCTGTTCTTCCTTGCCCAAAGGACCAGATACCAATCAGTCCTGCTGATGGGTTAAGGACCTTCTACAGCCCTGTCCAGCTCTCCTAGAGTAACTGCCTGTCTCTTGGAATCTCCTCCATGCCACTGAGACTGTGCTGGGAGACACCGCAAGTCTTCTGGCAATGGCACGTATTGATGTGCCATCCTGGAGAAGTTGGACTACCTCTGCCAGCTCTGTAGGGTACAGGTATGGCCTCATGCTACCAGTAGTGACACTGACCGTACCAAAATGCAAAACAAGTGAAAAAACAGTCTGAAAAGATGAAGAGGGAAAAATGTCAGTGGCCTCCACCTGTTAAACCATTCCTGTTTTAGGGGTCGTCTCATTATTGCCCCACTAGTGCACCTGTTGTTAATTTCATTAACACCAAAGCAGCTGAAACTGATTAACGACCCCTTCTGCTACTTAACCAATCAGATCAATAGCCCAGAAGTTTCATTGACTTGATGGCATACTCTCATTAAAAAGTGTTCCTTTAATATTTTTGAGCACTATACTTTCATCAGGTTTCTCTACACAGATATTAACTAAATTGTCATATGTATCTTTTTTTCTTTTATATTGCTCTGAATTGTTATTTGCCTGCTTTTAAGATTTTCTACATTGGATTATTACTCCCCTTAAATTTTCTGCTTTCCAACTGTGTTGGAGATGCTGAAGGGCGAGGATGAGAAAGTGATAGTTCTCTTTTGATTTGCTGTATTTTCCCTTTAACTTTCATATGATTATTCAGATTGGATTAAATAGGTTTAAATAATCTTCTTTTCCACAGACTTTAAAATCAAAAGCTATCAGAAGAAAAAAACATGGATCTCTGCAATTTGAGAATTCAGCTTCACCTTCTCATCTACCTGGTGTCTGAGGGACATATCTCTAAACAATGCCAGAGAGGCCTTTCTTGGGCAGAACAAAGAACTAGTTTAAGGAGAAGTAGAGCACCTTCAAAACATTTTATTTCTTGTATAAGGTTGGACTTGTATGTATTTTTCTGTTACTTCTTGGTTTATTGTAATTTTGTTTAAAGTAGTTTTAAATAGCAGCTGTTTTAAATACAGATGGGAGATCTTCAAGTACTTGAAGGAGTTGTATTGGTTTGACCTATAGGGCTTGCTGATGAGGGTGCACTGCATTACTATTTCAAGCAAATTTGGAAAAAAAAGGTTGCCATTTTGCTGACATTATGTTCAACTGGTAGGTGTTCATTTGTACTTGGAGGTCTACTATAATTTCACTATTGGTAATATGAAATTCCACTGCCAAACATTTAATGTTGGTGCCATCAACATAAGGATAGTGATATATGTGTTTGTCTTGTTACTTATACAGTATATAAGAGTAAAAGCATCAGTAAGAGGTAATGGGTTGTTTTGCCATGTCTGAGAGAGTCATGCCTGTATGACATAAGATGATATACTGTATAGACAGCATAAGCCAGCTTAACTTGGTCCTTTAGGCATTCCATGATAAACAATAAAACTAAATCAAAAATACAGCATTAGCAGTTGTATGAGAGCAAAAAAAGTTTGCAAGACCAGATAAGAGTCTGGATCTGAGAGTTAAGGCTGAGATAGATATATTATTGTTTACCCAATGGGGCCTGGGTGGTTTTGTGGCCTTGGAACCCCTGCAGATTGGTTTTTTTTTTTTGTTTCTCCAGCCCTCTGGAGTTTTTTTTGTTCGTTTTTTTCGGTCTCTCTGTCTCTGTCTGGCTATCGGACCTTACTTTATTCTTTGTTACTTAGCATTGCCTAGTCTTATTTTTAAATTTTCCTTTTTTCTTTCTTCATCTCGTAAAGCAGTATGAGCTACATAATTTGTATGAAAACATCCTATACAAATAAATGTTGTTGTTTGTTTTTAGGACTAAAACAGAAGACATATGAAAAACAACTCAAATCTGTGACTCAACACATGTGACATACATAGAAGTAACTCCAGCTGGGAATCCATCTAGAGTTCACACACTGAGAGGTGACATTGTACTTGTCTTCTTCGAATATTATGTTAACAGAGGAATTGTACCACAGTGCAGAAGCTTCAACCAAGTAACCACAGATGATGTTACTGGAAAAATAATATGTACAGCAGGGCATGAATGGGCCATTCTGGAACAGCAGCTAGTGTGCAGAGTGAATTAAAGCACACAGACAGCTGTTTTCGTTAATCTTAACTAGATCACAAGGATACTATCATTTTGTTAGTTTGGCTAATTCTCCCATGGTCCTGTCGGTAGGATTAGAAGGGATTGTGCCTGCAGTAGAAGTAAAACAAACTACATTTGAGATCACTTGAAAAATTCTGTACATCATGCCCTTTATAGTAGTGCTTATTAGGCAGCAGAGGTACAGCAGTCCTCCCGAGTTGTTTCACATCCTGGTGAAACCAGCCTGATTGCCTCAAGAGTATAAAGCACTGCAGAGGTTCGTGAAGACACCACAGATTATTACTGGCATCCAGGTGCTTTCTGTTCAGGACAAATACAACAACTGCTGATAGAGAGAAACAAACAGAGGGATTAAAGATACCAGCCATCAGGCACATTCTCTTTTCTAACTCTTTCCTTTTGACAAATGGTACAGCACCATTTGCATTCATACCAGTAGTTTTACAAATAGTTTCTATCCACAGGTCATAAGGTTACTGTGCAGTCAATCTTATTAAGAAATATTGTAACACTAAAAAACAGTATATAGATACTGTGACACAGGCAGCAAAGAAAGTGGCTTAACATGCAAGTCTCATATCTCACAAAATAAAAATCTTATTAATAGTCTGTCCCAATCTAGGGTGTCTGTGTTTCTGACCCTCTCCAGGATGCAGATCTGAGCAATAAAGGAACTTTGGGAAGTTCAGATTTTGTGTATTATATTTTGAGTTTGATGTTTAGTATTCATTATGGGTTATGGTATTTTGGTTTTTCATTGATTTTACAGTTTTGAACTTCTGTGACAATGTATAATTCTTCACTTCCTAGCACAGCTTTGACCAATTTCCCTGTAGCATGCTGCTTCTAGTACATGTACTTGACATATTTTACATTTAAAGAAGTAATTTCAAACTGCTGTTTACAGTGCTTGGTGTCTCTTAAGATTTCAACTATTAATGAACCAACATGGCAGTGTGAATAAATACCAGGAAGCACTGGCATAATTGACATAGTCATGATCATGTACTGACTAAATGATAAGGCCTGAACAGTGACATTGCCATAACACTATTTTGCCTTAGGTATCTTCATTGAAAGGTAAGAATCTTCCTATTATGGCGTCACTGGAACTGAGGGAATGGAGGTAGCCAAAATGGCAGCTGTCAGCTACTCTCTGACTTGTATAAGAAATGCAATGAGAAATTCTGGGTTACATTCAGAATATACAAATTAGTTAAACAATTTCATTAATATACACATTAACCTTATTGAATTCAACTGTGCCTCTAGTCTTCTCATAACAATTTAAAAGTAACAATTGGACACACTAACAAATAGTTCTGCTCTAGGAGAAACGAGACGCAATAGCTTCATAGATTAACTTAAATATACAACCCAGTTCAACCAATGGTTAAACAAGATGGGAAAATCTAAGCTCAGTAAAGCCAGCAAGCACACAAAAGAGAAGAACTAAGTCTTCAGCTATGGTAGGGTTTTACAAGCAACAAATTGTAGAAACACTTGTGATAAAATCAAAAGTGTCAAAAATGGGTTTAGAAAAAGAAAACTGCATTACAGACTGAAGCTGAAATCTTAAGATGTTTAATTCAAAATAGAAGTCATTTTGGAAGACCCTCATTCATGAGTTTTAAATAAGCTTTGCCACAGAGTGGAAAACAATAATGTATGTATTATTTATTGAAATACTACCTTTTTAAAGTACTGAGGGAATACTGTGCCGACACTTTTTTTTTAAAAAGCTTATTGCACTCAGTAATATCCCGAGGTCTTTTTATTCTACATTTACATAGGTACTACTATATTATAACACAATGAAGAATGCAAAACAAAGTAATTATTTTGTTACACTTTCAGCCAGTATCTGAAACAGAATGATGGAAATATTCATCTATATCAATACACAGCAACAAGGCTAGAGGTCACTGTAACAGTTAATGGACTATAAAAACATTTATTTAAGTTATCAATTAAGTTTGATGGAATGCTGCCTGTTGCATAGTAAAATAAATACAAGCTAAGCATCAATTAAACCCGACCTTCTACCTCTTTGCCAGCATTTTAACTTATCTTGCACAAAGATGCCAGTGAAGTGTAATGCCTCAGTTAATATTCAATAAAGAGGGAAAAACATTTTAATGTACAAAACCTATTTTTAACATCTTATGGAGTGGCAGTTTAGAATAAGAAAACCATCTGTAACATTGCTTGTCTTAAGCTAAGGACTAACATATTGAAACACCATATCAGGTATTTAACTAAAACACAACTTTCATATTTTCTGAACCTGTATTTTTTGATTATATGTTTACAAACAGGGCACTGGAAACAAAAATACCAAATACATAGAAAGAGAGAAAGTCCATTAAAATTAAAATTAACATTCAAACGTATAGCTTCACACTCTCACTTATAGTCATGAAACAACCTCACTGCATGAGTTTAGGTTAAAAAGAAATCTTCAGAAAACAGAATAAAAAAATACCAAGTCTCAACAATAAGCACTCTATTTAAGCAATATGAGAAAACAGTACAAAATCACAAGTTACACACAAAAGTAGTGCTGGGCGGTATACCGGTTCATACCGAAAGCAGTTTTTTATTTAAGTTTTATGATATGGGTTTTTCTTATACCGCAACACCGGTTTAAATTGCCTAAACAACGTTCAGAATGTGGCGCAGCGGGAAACTGTTTAAGGGGGACCTTTTTCACAGCTACACCGCTAAAAAGCCATGCAACAGAGTAGGTAGTGGAGGTATTGCGCGGTGAAAATGGACAGAGAACATTCCGAAACTGAAGCTGTAGCAGACAATAAAGTTAAACATGATGACACAGAAGAATTTTTGCAGGAAAAAGGAGTCACGTCTGTTGTCTGGAGATACTTTGGATTTAAAAGGTCAGATGTGGACCATTATGTTCAAATGTGTGAATACTGTTTCTATACTACTGGATAATACTGCAAGCCAAGTTGTATTTGTTTTATTTTTTTCAATACTGTGTAATGTACCTGGGTACTGTGTAATAGTGTGACGACATGTTGACTTTATTCTCGACATTTCCACTTTAATCTCGACGCTTATGACAAGAATAAAGTCATCATATTGACTTTATTCTCGACACTTCTAAGTTTTCCTCGCCGTTTGTCGAGATTAAAGTCAACATGTTGACTTTATTCTCATAATTTGTTATTAAAGTAGAACATCGTAAACTAAACTTCATCTTAAAATGAATATTTCATTTACTACATTTTCTCAAACCCCATCATAAATTGTGTAGCACATTAAATGTTTTGTGTTAAGTGTTCACCGAGCCATGTTAAATCGGTACGCAAGTCTTAAACTGACTTCCTCTTGCACTAAGAGAAGGCGCAGGCAGCGATCACCACACTGAACACATTAATTTCATGATATGCCTGCTCCCTGAACATTCAGAATGCTAAGATAAATACTTGATATCATTTTCATGATGAAATGCATTAAAGCATGTATTAATCATGTGGGGGCACGGTGGCGTGGAGGGGGCACTGCTGCGTCACAGCAAGGGGATCCCGGGTGTTCCCTGCCTTCAATTTAAATGTCCTTCTGGTGGGTTTACTCGACGTGCTTCAGTTTCCTTCCAAAGTCATGTAGGATGTGGGGTTTTATTATGCTATATTAACCCTGCTAGTGTATGTATTGCTCCTATTCACCCTGCGATGTGCTGGCGCCCCATTCAGGATTTGCTCTTGCCTCACACACAATGCTTGCTGGGATGGGTGCAACCCTGAATGGACGGCATAATTAAACAAATATAATGACTTTTTTTTTAAAGTTTTGAATACTCCGTGGTCTAAGTTTATAACTAGTTTTATTTTCACAAAGACGTTTATCGTGTGATGATTGGTTATGTGGAGAAAGAAAATTGGAAGGATAGGATCTGAGCATTTGATACGTCAGACAGAGACAGCACGCATGCAATAAAGAAAGCACGCTCAGATGAGCATCCATTGAATTCTGTGTTCGTGTCTCCGAACACCAGATCACGAACCCAACATTTTTCACAATATTTAAGTGAAACCTGTGCGATACCCATTCATACATACAGTTTTATGGAGCCTCGTCACACCTGCCATAAAGTTCTCTACATTGAAGATACACCTGGGGACCCCTTACTGCAAGGGAGCAGCACTACCGCCTCACTACCGTGCATGTTTAATACCTGCCTTAATACATTTCATCCTGAAAATGATATCAAGTATTTATCTTAGCATTCTAAATTTTCAGAGAGCAGGAATATCATGAAGTGAATAGATTCTGTGCGGCGATCGCTGCCTGCGCCTCCTCTTAGTGTAGAGGAAGTCAGTTTAAGAAGCGTAGTAATTAATAACAACTGGGTCGGGGAACAGAACACAAAGCATTTAATGTGCTACATTAACTTATGACAGGGTTTGAGAAAATCTAGTAAATTAAACATTGATTTTAGAATGAAGTTTAGTTTAAGTCATTCTACTTTAATTAAAAATTAAACTATGAGAATAAAGTGGAAATATCGACTTTAATCTCAACATAAACATCAAGATTAAAGTGGAAATGTCGAGAATAAAGTCAACATGCCGACTTTATTCTCGACATAAATGTTTTTTTTTCTTCCGTGTCCGTATTTTTTTTCTTCACTATGGCCCTAATACGATTCCGTAGGGCTATACCACAAATAGCATTATGAACCCAAGTTGCAGTTTTATTATTTATGTATACAGCTTAGCTTGAAGCAAGGTCTATATTAATGCAATTTGCCTTAATGATGGTTCAGTTGGTAAAGATGTCATCACCAAGTTGCACTTGTTTTATTTTATTATACTTTTATTTGGTGAATACTGTGTAATGCACCTGGGCTTGAAGTCTTGAAGTAATAGTATTATTGTATTATTGTATAGTATTGTATAGTATTATTATTACTGGAAGTTGCACTATTATTTATTTTATTGTTATTATTTATTATTATAGTTTAAATATTATGCAGTTTAATGATGGTAAAGTTGTTTAAAAAGTCACTTTAATGTGTCAGTGGGCAGAGATTGTTAACATTAACAGAAAGTGTAGTTGGTTTACAAAAAATATTTACTATTTATTCCTTTTCTAAGACATGTTCAGTGCAATACTACTTTTGACAAGCACCTCTGGATATTTTACTAAGTCTAAATGCCTCTTTGGATGGTTGAAAATATATTGTCAAAATTATAGTTTAAGTTGTTTGCAAAATTTGTTCAATAAAAAGGTTCTATATTTTGACTGCAACTGTCATGCAGTGTGATTCCCTCTCTTCATTACTGCCACCCCATTGAATACTATCACTTTATGGGGCCATGTTTTTTTGTACAATTCTCATGACAGTGGAATAGGTTATTCTTAGCCAGTCTACTGCAGTAATTGCAGTGGAAAATGTGGTTGACATCCACTCATGCATGAGAAAAAAAATACCGTTGAATACCGTGAAACCGGTTTAATTTTGAAAAATACCGTGATATAGAATTTTGGTCATACACAAAAGGTTCTAACATTTAAGAAGCACAATTAAACTTGAAGGTCAGGATGGAACAAAAATAAAGTTATAATACAGCTAGTGATATTTTAATGGTTATGGAAAAAAAGAGGCATAATCTTATATCATATAATAATACTGTCGATTAACACTCTAGTGAAAAAAATTCTGGGACAGTCTTTTAGAGTCGCAGCAAACATGAACTACAAGAACAAAAATACAAAATAATACTTGGCATAATCTGACATGCAAGCTTGTTATGGTATTGTTACCGCAATACAAATATCTGCAAAGTTACCCAGTTAATCTGAGCAATTTCTTTTTGATTTGATTTTTGACACACTGTACAAAGAATGCTCTAGAGAGAATGAAAAACATCTGTAAAACAGTATCAAACAAACATTGCAAAGGCAAAAAGATATATCATAAGAAATATGAAAACAATCAGAGATAAAAATTGAAAAGTTCACAGCAAGGAAGATATAGGAATGATTGAAAGAATCAAGTCAAGTCAAGTTGGGGAGCATGCATTGGTACAGTGCATTGCTGAACCCACTACACAATGAAACAACTCGGGATCCCAGTTTGCAACCCTCCCCCAGGCAGACAGGTGGTCCAGTCCCATCCCCGGAAATGACCCTCTATCTGCCAGAGCCAGGTGTTACGTGGGTGACCCCTTGGCCTGGTCCAGCCACTCGGGTCCCCAACAATGAGGATCTTACGAGCCGGATCACCCTCGGGGCCGTAACTGAAACTCCCTCACAATGCAGGTAATGTGCCTCATTCGGGACTCAATGAGTAACTGCTCATTCAACACAAAGTCAAACCAACGGTACCCAAGGATTTTCCAGAGAGACAGTACCAAAGGAGCCCAGTCTTCATCTCAGGTCACTGGATAGCGTCCATGTGTCACAACCACATAGCAAGACAGGAAGCACCAGGACTCTAAAGACTTGGACCTTTGTCCTTTTGCATAGATATTGGGAGCGCCACACACCCCTTTCCAGCGACCTCATGACCCCCCATGCTCTCCCAATCCGTCCATTGACTTCATAGGAAGAGTCACCAGAGACATGAATGTCACTGCCAAGGTAAGTAAACCTCTCAACAAGGTCAACACTCTCTCTGTAAACAGACACACTGCTGATGGCTGTGCCCAAGAGGTCATTAAAGGCCTGGATGTTGGTTTTTATCCAGGACACTCGCAAGCCCAGACATTCAGACTCCTTTCTCAGTCCCTCAACCACCCTGATGAGAGCATCCATTGACTCCGCGAAGATCACAGCATCGTCAGCAAAGTCAAGATCTGTGAACCTTTTTTCACCAACAGATGCCCCACAGCCGCTGGACCCCATGACCTTGCCCAACACCCAGTCCATACAAGCATTGAACAGAGTGGGAGCAGAACACAACGCTGACGAACCCCAGAATCAACTGGAAAAAACACAGAGGTCCTGCCTCCACTCTGCACAGCACTCAAAGTACCAGTGTACAGGCCGACCCTGATATCCAGCAACCTCGAGGGGACCCTGCGAATCCTCAGGATGTCCCACAGGGCAGCTCGATCAACTGAGTCGAACGCTTTGCGAAAATCAACAAAGGCTGCAAAGAAACTCTGTCAATATTCGCGTTTGTGCTCCATGAGAACCCTCAGTGCCAGGATGCGGTCGATGGTAGATTTCTTAGGCGTAAAACCAGACTGTTTCAGTCACTGGTAGGTGAGCAAGTGATCACGGATCCTATTGAGGATGACCCTAGCAAGGACTTTACCCAGCACCGAGAGCAGTGTTATCCCCCTGTAGTTGTTGCAATCCAGGCAATCACCCTTCCCTTTCCAGATAGGGACGACAAGTCCCGTTTTCCAGTCAGTTGGGATGATGCCAGTCTCCCAAATGGAAACAAAGATTGCTTGCAATGCCAGGAGGACAGCCTTACCACCAGCCTGGAGAAGTTCACCCCGGATAGCACAGATCCCTGCAGCCTTTTCCCTCCTCAGCTGGTTCACCACCTGTGCAATCTCAGTGAGATTGGGTAGTTCACAGCTTGGAGGATCAGCCTCAAGAACCGTGGACCCAGAGATATCCAACGTTCTAGCCAGAGGATCAGCTTTGAACAACTGTTCAAAGTAGCCAACCCAGCGGGTCACAACTGCAGTGTCATCCGTAAGGACCGTTATATCAGCTGCCCTGACAGCGACTCTCCGAGGAACAGATTCAGATGTGCGTAATGTTTCGATTCCTCTGTAAGCAGGACGTGGGTCGCTAGATCACAGATGGTGTGTCACTTGCTCACAGATTCCTCTAACAAACGCCTTTTTATCTGCCCTCAGAGCCCTCGCAGCCGTCCTTCTCAGTTCCCGGTTACAGGCCAGAGTTGCCATTGAGCCGTGCGCTGCGACTCCTCTCAATGCTATCCAGGGTGCCCTGCGAGATGAAACACCTCCTTCTGGGAACACCGGTAACACCAACACAACCCTCAGAAACCTTCAGGGTCTTATCATTAAAGGTCTCCCACATCACATTAGGATCGGCAGACGTACCCAAATCTGAAAGTTCCTCACACAAACTGCATGCAAACTCATTAGAAACAGTCTGGTCTTGGAGTATGGCCAAGTCCAGGCTCATTTTCCTAGTAGGTGGTAACCTACTGGACCTGAGCTGGATCCTAAGAGTAGCAACAACAAGTCTGTGGTCAGAATTCACAAACTTGGCACTTCTGTAGACCCTGCAGTTTTGCAAGAGCCTCCAGCGTCTGCCCACGAGGATGTGATCGATCTCCTTCACCGCACCATCTGTATTGTAATACCAAGTCCAATGATGCTGTTTAGGGCGCTGGAACCAAGATCCAACGATTCGCAGCCCCTGACCTTTTGCAAAGTCAAGGAACATGGAGCCACTTTCACCATGGTCACCAGAACAATGGGGACTGAGACAATCCATATAGCCAGCCCTGTCAGTGCCAGTGGCTGTATTGAAATCACCCATGACCAGAGGAGTGTCACCTTGTGGGCACCCATCAACCACTGAGCGAAGCTGCGAATAAAACGTCTCCCTCGCCAAGACATCACTCACCGCGGTCGGAGCATACACTGAAACAGACAAGGTACCCAGAGAGTGCCATAATCGGAGTCTCATAATACTCCTCATTGAAAGGAGTGACATCGGACACCATCAGAAGAAGCCAATCCGCTACAGCAACAGCTACTCCCCGAGTATGACAGCCTTCAGACCGACCAAACAAATAAAAACTGTATCCACCTACAGAGATCTGGTCAGTCCCTGGTCTGCACACCTCAAGAGAGTGCCGCCACTGAAATGCGGAGTTTACTCAGCTCCTCCGACAGCAGAGGAAGATGATCTTGCCGGAGAGACAAGACGTTCCATGCACCCACCCGTATGGGCTGCCTCAAATTGGGACCCAAGTGCTGCAGCGCAGCGGGCGATGCCTCAGCACCACACCAGTTCCGATCCCCAACAGATCTGACCCTATTGGCTCTCCAACAGTTTTGACTCTTCCGGGGATGGGGCTCCCAAGGGCTTTCCGCCATCCCCTTCATGAAGCGAGCAGCCTTCCTATGGGTGGCTGCAGCAGAGCTATTCCCGCGGAGAGCAAAAAGGAGTCCTTTCTGTAGTCTCGAAGGTTTGTGAAGCTTTTTTTTTTATGGTGGCTGGAGTGCCAATCCTGCCACCAACCCCCATGATTTCCCTGCAAGTTGGAGTTTAACGTCATATCCAGGACAGGGTATTGAAAGAATATATATAAAAAAAATTACTGAATCAGGAAAAATCCCAGAAAACAAAACAAAAGTGTGACATAAAAACATCCTGTAGAATGGAGAAGTTAAAGCGTCAATACAAAGCATGAAAAAAGAGAAAGCAGCTAAAGAGGATGATATACCAGTGAAACTGTGGAAGTTATTGGTCAACATGGGGTGGAAGTACTAAAACAGAAAAAATACATACAATTGAAATATGGAGATTAAATACCAATATACAAGAAAAAAGGGGGGAGGGGTTTATCAAGCTACAAACTGGAAGGTGGTCACGGAAATGAGATTAAGAGAAACAGTGGATGTTGGAGCAAATAAGTTTGGTTTTAGGTCAGTAAGATGATCCATGATTGCAATCTTTGCACTGCACACCCTAATGCAGAAATAAAAGCATGTACAGTATATAAAAATATACATGCTGAGGCAAAGATGTCTGTTATAATTAAAGCAGGAACAGGAGGAGAGTTCCAAGTGACAACAGCGTTCCATTAGAGGACAGAATTTCACAGATTCTGTAGTATGATCCAAAACCCCACAACATGTTAATAAATAACCTGAAGTCTCTAAAGGTTTTATATTAACCACAGTTTAGATCACAAAGTATACAATTGTGGATGTTCTCAAGTCTTCTAATCACCATCAGTACAATAACACTTAAGGTGTATACAAACAATCACTGTGAATCTTGGGTAGGACATGAGCTACAAGTCTACACTCAACGTGACCTACCATAGTCCACTACTACAGTTTGTAAAGAAGGGAATGAATGGAAAGGATACAATGAAATGAAGGTAAAAAGAACAAACTGAGAAAGTTTAAGAAAATATAAGAAAACAACAAACAAATTAATTTCTATAATATTATGCCATACAAAAGTATGTAGCTTTTCAATATTTCAAAGAAATAGTTACAAGGAAAGAAAAAAAAATTAAATTGATAAAATAAATGAATGCCGTTCTTTCTTATATTCTGTAAGTGCCTTGAGCATGGGAAAGGCGCTATATAAATAAAATGTATTATTATTATTATTATAAAAATAAGAATGCTCTCTCACATATAATAGATATACGATTAATTTAGAAGTACAGCCCTACTATATAGAATTCAGTTTTTAACACTCTAAAGATGAGTTCCAATGACAAGGTCAGATGACCGTGGGGACAGAAAAGGAAAAAAAAAATTGGCTAAGCTGGTGAAAAAAAATATGCAGGGTTTCTGTTTTGGAGTATAAAATCTTCAGTTTCTGAAAACTGCAGACTACTTATATTAAGTTTTAATTTTGCTTAAATGAACCAGGAAGAATTATAAAGGGAATTTAACTAAAAAGGCAATTCAAATTGAAAATATTCTCTCCTATACATTCTTACTGATTTGCACCAGTCATTTATACCTTTAATGCATCTGTTTCAGTCAGTTAACACCTTAATGGTAGAGGTGTGGATGCCACAGGATTAAAATTAATTTCAGTCATATTGTAACTTGAGAACAGAAAACAATACATAGACGCATACAGGATCAAAAAATATGAGCATAGTCATCCATCAGAAGGAGAGCTAGCTAAGCAAATGTGTGTAATGTCCCAGAGCCCCCATCTTGCTAAAATTAAAAAGCTGCCTAGGACAACATCCACCCTTGACATAGCTGATTTTCAGTTAGATTTTCTAGGATTGTATCCACAGTTTTCCAATCAACCCGATTTCTATTATACTTTCTTGCATTGGTATTATTAAGCTCTAATAAATACCACGTTGCTTTTACATTCTGTGCAATTCTGTGCTACACACTTTATAGTACTGCTTCTTAACCAGTCCTTTTTGAACTCTGCCTTTATATCTTGAGTGACTGAAGAAAATATTAGGGCATCTGCTGCAAGGAAAAACTGCCATTTATTCATCCTGCATGGTTATGAAAGCTGAGAGATCATACCTCAATAGAAGAACAAGGGTAGACACACTGGTTGGTAAATGTCTTATAACCAAAATGGTGCTCAGCCTTCATGTGTCTCAGGGACACCCTTATGTTTTGTTAGTGCTGGTGACAGTGAATTCCTATGTGGAGCACTGAGAAGTAATAGGCTTGAGCCTATCACTTCTCAGCCTCTTATGTACTTATAAGGAAGGGATCCTATATGGGATAATAAAAAGTGACTGGCAGTACAGCATTACTCTTGCGTAGATGTGCGACTATGATTGGTGTATATGGTGGGGGATCCTATGTAGACTACTACAGAGTGACTGGCAATAGGGTATCATTCAAATATAGTTGTATAAATATGATCATTGACAGTGTGCATGTGTGTATCGGCGAGTGTGTTAGTCTCAGGGAGTAAGAGTAGCCCAAACTAGTAACAGACTTGGTAAGTCTCAAAAAATCCCCCGATAATACAGGTTTCAAGGCCAAATGAATGCTAAGTCCACAATGGGCATTCTACTGAACATAAGTACTTCCCAAGTAGTTACATTTTTAGGATTTATTTCTGAGGAAAAGACTTCAGAAGTAATCTACAGTGTGGAATACTGGTCAAGTAACAGATTAGACAAGCAAAGATAAAGGTGGGAGAAAAAAGCTATTGTTTCAGTATACCTGCTGTTACAGAGAAGAATGGAGATGGCCATCCCATAATTTAGTATTTTTAATTGACACATTTTCTAGAGTGGAGGACAGTCTTGCTATTTCTTAGTAGGGTGCAAGATGATTATTTTATATATTCCAAGGTTTCCTGTGTCATATTTTGTAGCAAGCCCTTAAAAATGTGGAATATAATTAATTTCCCTGCAACTGAAGCTACAACCACCATCTTAACAGAAGCTATCTTGATTTACCCTGGTTGGCTAAATAGTGTACATTCACCAATTATCTTCCTTCCTGTTCTGCAATTTAATACAACCTCAAGGGTGTGACACTTGCTTATTATGTCATCTACCATCACTTTCATCTAACTCTTTTAGCTTAATCTCTAATCTATGACAATCACATCTTCATCCACCTGGCCTCCATTATTGTATCACATGGCAATATCAACATATACATTTCCATCCATTTTCCTTACTCAGTTACCCAGGGCACATATACATATCCCTACTACACAATTTACAGTATCACCTCCTAACCAGTCCTTTTTGAACTCTGCGCTTTATATGTCCACCTACACTGGCATAGCTACACTGCAACATATGTTCATACGCATGTCTTTTCCACATTCCAGGTCTTTTTTCCCCACAAGCTACATGGTGCTTTATGCATTGCATTCAATTACTCAATGCATTTATCTGCTTTATTAGACTGGCCACTTCATTTAGATACCTAGAAGTAGTAGTTTCCCTAAATGCTTTTTCTTAAACAAAACATGTAAGAATTCTCACCTCACTGACTGTTTCTAATTTATTGAGTTTCTATAAATAGTAAACAGTATCTTGCTTATCTAGTTTTGTTCATATTCTTCGCTGTCAATTTTGATTTAAGTTTAATTTGTATGTAAAATTTATTTTTGTAATTCCTAAACCATGGAAATTATCTTATAGGACTGTTTAATATGCATATGTGCAATCGTAAAAACTTTGTATTATAATGTTTGCATTATTATTTTAGATGAATATGTTCTTTGTCTTATAAAAAAACAATTTACACCTGTATTACTGACCTGTATGTTCATTTCTTTTAGACACTATTCATTTCCATTTTATAATTTTCTGTATTACTTTTAGGAATATAGATCGGTAGGCACACGAATGTCTTTTTTCCATTGTATTATATACTGTATTTCCTTGCTAACTATACATTGTTTTGTCGACTTTTTACTTGTTATTGAAAACATGCCCAGTTGTTGCTTAGATTTCGTGTAGATTTTACTGCTATATAAAAATGGACTTTTACATTGTTGTTTTCAGCATCCGTCTTCAAGTTGTCCATTTCCACACCATCTTTTCATTTCAGGATGTTTCTCTTTAGGTTTTTTTTTTGTTTGTTACAGATACAAAATCAGCAGCACTAAGGGCATCTAGCATCAGTCCATCATGACCATGAAAAAAATCTGATTACACTTTTAATTTAATACATTTTTTCTTGCATATTTAATCTAAAATGCATAACTACATAATATGTTCAACAAATAAATGTACCATGTACATTCTTTAGATAAATAAAATAAGTTTACAGGACAACACAATAAAGCTCAAAAACTTCATAAAGCATACCAGCATTACTTATTCTGTAATATTCTTGCTAGTTGGAAAATGCTTTACAAGAGTGATGTTTGAATCACAATACTGACGTTGTCATAAATGTATTTGTTTAATGCTATCTCATGACCAAATAGCCATAAAATCTTTATTTTATAATACCACTTTTTATAAGATGTGATCAAACAAAATAAACCTGTACTTCCTTAGCAACACTATAAAATTAATGGAACGAAATGTATTTTATGTTATAAAAATGACAACCCCTTGTAAATTCAGACACAGTTATCAGGTAAAAAGTAGAAGTACTTGTTAACAGAAAGTAAACTAAGGAGCCTCTGTCCCTCCTAGCCAATTTGGGGAAGGTAGCAGAGCCATACATACAAGAGTCGGAACCCATACCCAGAAAATCCACAACCCACTCACTAAAATATGAAGCCATAAAGAAACACAATATATACTTGCTACATAGACACTAACATACAATTAAGTCAAATTCACATACGGTAACTTAATACTTAAGAGTGACATCATTTAGCCGGAATTACTTTTGTGCCAAAAATTGAGGGACAGGGCATAACAACAGGGGATTAGAATCTTAAATGATGAAATAAATATACACACACACACACAGAGTTAAACTGAAAAAGTAGAATGCATCATGTTATTAGTGCACCTACCACAGTCTGCCATCACTGGTATATATACAGTTAAACTGAAAAAGCAGAATGAATCATGTTATTATCATATGCCTTTAACAATAAACTGCATTAACAATTCACTGGCTTTGAGCTGACTACTTCCAAGCCTAAAAACAAATAATGTCAAGATTCAGCTCATTTCAGCTGCAGATTTTTTTTCCTTCTCTAATCAACATGGATATTTTGCTTTGTGTGATTTGATAGCCAAGAGAAGACAGTAAACTGTGATGCAGTCAAGTTGACTTACACTTCAAAACAAAAATGAAACACTACACAAATGTGATAGAAAAATGAAATAATTCTACCACTTTAAATTACTTTACTACATATGCTCTTCAAAGATGGTGTACTGATTAAAAAAACATCTTATTTTACTAAATTTAAGAAATTCTCCCTTCTCTTGAGACATTATATAATATTACTTGCCATACGTTGGATCTCACTAAAAATCTTATTATGTTCAGAGATACACTAAAACGTGACGTTCTGACATACAAGATCAAAGTGAATTCAACATGAGAGATTACAGTTTTAATGAAATTACAACAAAACTGGAACTAAGTCAAGCAAATGCCATATAGGATTATTTTTAACACATACAGTACTTCTGACTTCAGTAATCTGAACAGAAAATGTACATTTTCTTAATTTAATTTTCTGATGAGCAAAAGTATGCTTGGAAGTAAAGACAGCCTTATAATTTTGGATATATTTAACTGAAATAAGACACTGCAAAGAGACATGGAGCTAGAAGTAGATTGTAAAGCCAAATTAAGCAGAAACTATTAGTATCTGCCATCAAGATGCAATGTAAAAAAACAACAATTCACATTAAAATCGACACATGCAGATAGAAGTCAAAACAAAGTATGTTATGCAGCATTCTTGAAACCACAGCTTTTACCATGAAACATGAGTATTATTGTATTGTTTAAACACAAGTGCAAATATCATCATGTCCTACATAATTAATTTAATGGCAGGCAACACAGTGTGAAATGGTTATTTCTTTGTTCAAAATATTGTCTGTGAGGAGTTTGCATAGTCCCTGTACATCAACCCAAAGATGTGCAATTTAGGCTCACTGGCATCTCAAAACTGGCCCCATATGTGATGTATCAATGTGAATGCTTAAGGGAGTGTGCCTTATGATGGACTGACTCCCTATATAGGGATGGTTCATTTCAGGACAGTGTAATGCCCTGCCATCTGCTGTATTGGAATAAGCAGATTTGGAAAATTCATGAATGATTTTTTTTTTTAACTGCTACCTTTGTGTGTACTTTTTTGATGAGGTTAATGTTTTTAAAAACTCTTTCTATATAGACCAACTACAAAAAAAAACAAAATTAAACTATCAATGATTTAATTGATAAAAATAAGAAACAGTAGCACTTTTTAGTAAGATTTACAATATGTGTAGTTTAATAAAAACTGCATACAGTATTTCAAACATGAGGCTAATTCTTTACCCCTCATTCACAGAATCCAGACATTCTTACAACTGAAAGTATCACAGGATCAGGATAAGTTAGTAATTTGAGACAGTGAAAAATTAACTTAAAGGTTAATGTGGGCTACTAAGGTTTTTCATTCATTCATCTGATACAGCATCAGAGATTAAGCCTATTAAGCAATACTTCACCACTTTTACATGAGTATACAAACATTTTAACACATGTATATAATACAATCACTATGTTCCATTCAATACAAAGGCTACAATTTTGAAGGCACTTACATATAACGTATAGATAATTAATTTCATCTAGAAATGCTGCTACTCTGATTACAAACGTAGCTGTAATCATAAACACAATCAATGCTGTATTACCTTCATAAAGAAGCAAAATCTGCCATTTGAACTTCAGTAAAATTAAACATACATTCACACACAATCTCTCTCTCAGACACACACACACATGCTTGTATGCTCCCCCTCGCTCTCACTCACTTGCTTGCTTTTTGAAAAGGACAGGAATAGGCAATTAGCAATGCAAGGAAAGGAGTCTGAAAAATATGACTGATGTCGCTTCCATGAAGGATGGTGCGTGAAGCCCCTGCTCTAATCTCACAGCCTCAATTGCAACAACAGTGTAGCTCTGAGCACTGAGCTTATTGCTTTTTTATTCTGATCATTGCAAGGACTGTTTAACTAGAGAGCTACGGAGAGGGAGGGAGAATGAGGGAGAGAGACAGACATAAGAGTAAAAGGCTATGCATTATCAGCTGAGTCTTGGTAAGAGAAGGCAGTTAAAGTGTGGGCAGGGTTAACCAAGATACAGGCACTTATAAGGAACGTGTCTATTAGGACAGAGTTCTTTTGAGGGAGGCACAGTGACAAGTAGGAAAAGGTAGAAGAAGCACTGCAATTAAATTTCCTGCCCCATGACCATTTAAGTGTTATTATCTTTAAAACATTTTCAACATTTTGAAAAACAAAACAACACATCTTCAAACAAGCATGCATCAGGCAGTATGGATACTGCCTTTGGTTGGGGTAGCCAGTTCTCTGTTCCCATCAGAGCTGCCAAATGACTATCCGAAAACTGAGGAAGGAGCAAGGAATTTTACAAGAGACTACAATGCAGCGGCAGAAGCTGTGCTCTTTAGGAGTGTTTCAGCTAGCTGGGAGTATAACACAAACCTCACAGAGTATAATCAGATAAAGCAGGTAAGTAGTTTTTGAACAGCACCTGCTTCTTCTGTATTGGTTTGCATGTATTTGACAACTGTATGCTGAAAAGAGAAATCCTGGCTTAATTAATGAAGTGCAACCACTAAATGGACCTTTAATTTTATAGACTTTAGAGTTGTATTTTCTTATACCTTTAAAAGAAAATATCAATATTTTTAAGTAAAAGACTATTTATAATGTAAACATGTATTCTTTATGTTTGAGGTAGCAAAAAAATCTAATCTAGCTGGTCTCACTTTACAGAAAATAAGGAGTATTTATCACCCTGGGAACAAGAACATTACTGTAAAATGTGTTTCATTTATGTTATTTGCCATTTTCAAATCCTGTCACTTCAGAGAGCATCAGTAGAGCTCTGCAGTAAGGCATAATAAAGGACTTAAAGGTCCACTGCAGTCAAAACCTTTAACCACATTAAGCACAAAATTAAACATCAATTGATTAATTAATTAGAATGTGCCAGGATTAAGTGATAAAAACAAAAGAAACAGATGAATCCTTATAATGTTCTGTTTCACATTTGTTCAGTCAGCATTATATGTAGATTTTGGACTGTATCTGATCATGTAAGGGAGAGAGATGCTGCTTCTCCGTTTTACATTTCCTACTTATGTCACTGGATATTCCCAGACGAACAACATGCAGCCAACAAAGGTGTCAGATCTTAGTTAAATGGAAATGCATATAAAACAGAGCAATATACAATCTCATTAAGCTAAAACTATAGCCTGTACAGCTATTGTAGATACATTGACATAAACTGACCCTTGCATCTGTGAATGTGGATTTCAAGAGTCATAATCCATACAGGGTGTAATTTGGGAGGACTAGAATAATTCCTGCATAGTGCAACCCTACTTGGAAAAGTAGGTGTAAATAAATATAAAGTTATGTATTTGATTTTAAAAAAATCCCAATGAACATCCACAAAATAATGCTGGGAACTTAAAGATTTAAAGGTTTATAAACTAGTTGTCATTCTCTGAGAAATATACCCTGAAACAAAGATTAACGTACAAAGAATGTAAGTGTTGTTGACATGTACAAATTAAAGCAGAAGACGGGATAATTTACTAATTAATAGCACATTGAAATGAGAGAAGAGATAAAACCCCACAATTTTAATGAGTAAACTTAATGGAAACCAAAAGATTTCTCTTATTCATATTGTTCATTAATTTGGTTTTAAAACATTTATTAGTGTGCTGGGCTGGTGCCCTGTGTTGGCTGGGATTGGCTCCAGCAGACCCCCCGTGACCCTGTAGCTAGGATATAGCGGGTTAGATAATGGATGGATGGATGGAACATTTATGAGGTTATAAATGTACATATTCAATTTAAGCTGTTGTGATGGTAGTCCGATAGGATCCCATTTATGACTTTGCTTGTTGCAGTCATACCTTAAAAATTTAGTTAGTTCAGTTTGCTTCTGTTCAAAAGTGATATAATATAATAATATATGACTGAAACATAATATATCCATGTGAAGTAAAATTCAAAAAAATTCTTGTGAGAATATAAATTAAAATATAAAGTAATCAAAATAATAAGCAACTCATGTAAATAAATATTAACAGGCAACCAATCTCCAGATAAGTGATTTACATACACTATCAAATGTGATGCCAGTTCTACAATGGCCAGAAAAACAGATCCAGGTACCAAATGTAAATTATCTTGTTCTGAACATAGACAAAAATAAGTTCTTGTTTTTACTTTAAAAAAAGCATTTGATAATGTTGCCTAACCCCACTTAAGGTTACAGAGAGACTCTTTTGGGCAAAGTAAAAAAACATTTTGACTAGGGCTATGCAGTTTCAGAAAACTTGACTAATTACTACTATGATGTAGCTAACAAGAAGCTACACAAAAGAACAGAATAAACCTTTCTTTTATTCAATCTTCCAAAGCATTCCCTAGATGTACGATTTGTGCAATTCTCTTTTGCAGCAAGTTACAATATAACAATTACATATGTACAGGTTGGCCTGACCGATTGCAAATTTTACTGGTTTGCAGAAAGATGATCATGGGAACTGTGGACTAGGTGTAACCTTGGAGCGTCTCAAAGGCTTACCATTAACGGGACAAAGCAGCATTAACAAAAGGTTTAAATGAACAGTACACAAGAGTAAGTGCAGGGTAATGTTTGAGCATTACCCTCCCTTATAAAAGTAAATCGTTTTTTTGTTCTACTTAAAGAGGTAATATAAATCAACATGAGTATGGATGGGGGTTCCAACCCTAATCTCTTAAGTCGAAAGCTCAGATAATGAGAGCAACATGCCAGCTAAGAATGGTAAATGACATACTAGAAAATAGAATAAAAGTTGTATTTGAAAATGTCGACACTGTGAGGGAGCTTCACTAGTCACAGCAGGTCAGCTATATACCAAACGAAATTACTGTACCACATGGACAAGGCCCAGCTCGCTAAAGCTAGCTTTGTCAGTCACACACTAGAAAATGAGCTGCAGCAGTACAATGTAATCAGCCACTCTCCAAGGTGGCTTCATCAATTAAAAACCTAAGAAATGTAAATGTTAAAAATTATGGGGGAGAAAAAAAAGTAACAAGTATTATACTACTTAATTTAAATACTGTAATAACGTAAATAAAAAAACATCTGTCAATATTTACAAAAAACAGCCCACTTGCACCCACCTGAGAAATGAATTTAATGAGCAGCTAACCAGACAAAGAAAATTTATATCTACTAAATAAATCGAATACAAATCCGTCGCCCCAAGTTTACTGCTAATGACAATAATGAAAAAAAATAAAGCACTGGCAGGAATTCAGCTGTTAATATATTTATAGAAAAGCAGCTAACAACACACAGTGGAATAGTGGAAATAGTATAAGGTCTAATATTGAGCTTATGGACAAGAATGGATGAAATCATTAAAAAAATTTAAATGTTTCAGAACTTGCAAACATTTTTGCCAACTTCCAATCAGTGTTTATTTGATTAGACAAATTAAAAAATGCATAACCCTGAGAAGGAAACTGTTTAGTTTTTTGTGTTTTAACAGCAGCCAGCTGCATATTTCAGTGTACAATTCATTCACGTAGAGAAAAAAAAAGGAAAGATCAAAGCATGAAATGATGCAGCCATTTTCATAAAAATAAGATAAGAGAGTGAACCAGCTTCGCTGGTCCGTTACTGAACCGGGATAATAATTCAAATACCAAGAATCAATGTAGTGGCTATGGGGCAGACCTGCCATGCGCAGTATAGTTTTTGAGCCCAGCTCAATATTAAACCAGTGATGTCACAGGTCTGCTTTATCCTGGAAATTCTTATGAACACAACTACATCATTTAATGCCACAATTTTTTGAATGCTCCCACGAGTACTTTTCACAATTAAAAGATAGAGAAACATGACCGTTTCCCTTTATTTTTAATGTTGTGACCATTATGCTAACATGTTACTTTTCTGGGGTTCTGTTTTGTTCATGGACACTGGTGAGATTTTGTCCTGGGAAAAGTCACCTTGTTAACCATTTCTATGGCTGTTGCCTGTCATATGACACTATGATGTAATTTCCTTTTTGTTATATAATCTTGCGGCACCCACCTCAAAGTATCCTGGTTTTGATGAAACACACTATCGAGCTCTTTCGAGCTCTCTCTTTTGCTTATTTTGTTTAGAAGTAAAAAGTGCAAGTTCGAAGACTTAATGCAAAGACTTTTTGCCTCGTATCTGATTTTTTGGATTGTTATCTGGCTTTTATTAGTTTTGGTTGCTTCTCCAGTATTTTGATTCCTGTCCATTATAATTATTGGGAGCTGGTGAAAAGAAAAGGCTGTTAGCCACCTGAAATGTTAAACTCCTTGAAAACAAAACTCAAACTCCCAGAAATCATAACAAAAGACCAAAAATATCCTTTTTTCAAATCCTATCGAAATAAAGGAAAACAACAAAGTAATCAATCTCTTAATAATAAATTCTCACAGTATAATAAAAATGAAGCAACTCCAAAAGGGGTTAGTCCTTCACAGAAAATCTTTGTCCAGTTTTTCCTCTGTCTAGTTTAGCCACATTTCCTTCTACCACAAAAAATGTCACTCATATTTACCATCCAACATTTCTAACTCAGCAATTTCTTTTATTACTTTGTACTCTGTGTTGTAGTTTTATTCTGTAACGGTCATTGATCTATCAAGTTCCTTCACAGTTTCGTGTTGATAAACATGCAGAAGCTGACGTCTACTCGCTACTCTCAAATTATACGTTTTATTAATTGTTAATCTGGCAGAGGGATTACACATATAATGTCATATTACAGCTTTAGAGATATTAAACTGCAGAATAAGATTTCCCCACTGTAGTACGTGTGGTAGAGCACCTTGTAGACTCGTTTAGGGAAGTCAGTATGAAACATTCAACTTGTTAGCTTTTATTACAATCTAAAAAAGTTATCTGCTTTACCAACAACTGCAAATTTTGGTGACAAGGTCTCTTTTAACCACCTGTCCTAAAACATATATTGGTATGTAGAATACATTTTCATAGCCGGTGTTCTAAGTTACGATATCCTACAAATACTTTCTAAACTTAATACAATTCATCCAGCAGTTTCTGCATGATGAAGTAGCAATGTACAAAATGTGGCATTCTAAGTACAAAGTCTATTTGACTTACTTACTCTAATATAAAAAATAGCTGATTTTTGGAACCAAATGTTATTTCAACACATTAAAATATACTTTAGAAATTAGGTTTCTAATATTAAGTGCCTAATATAAGGCATGGTTGCTCAGTCTTTAATATCTTTAATCACAGAAAAAACAGCACTGCATGTTAAAGAGCTTGGATTAAAGATTTAAAAGAGAAGAAAACTGCATATCACAACTTTAAATATGAAGATACCTAACAGTGGCAAAAAGTGTTCTAGAGAATACACCATAAAAAATAAGTGAAACTTTTTATGTGAGAGAGGGAAAAGGCACAAAGTTGTCGTCATGCCTACATTTAAGAAAAAAAATTAATGTTTAAAACTTTTTAATATAAATCATGTGATTTTTTCCTCCCTCATACTACTACTTCAATCTAAAGCAAAACAAAATTTGAGTATACAATTACCTTATGAAAAGTATGCTAATGTATGATCAAATATCAGATATGTATAGCATATATACATAAAGCATATTGACATAAATGATTACTTAATTCCTTACAAGCTACAATATATTTTTACTCCTTTTTTATGTACATATTATTCCCCCAAATCAATTGATGCTAGGCATAATGCATTTTGAGATTTTGAGATTGAGATTTTAAAGTTATACAAAACAGTAACTGTGTGCACAATTCTGTTCACAACATATTTATATAGCCATGCTGCAACATACAGTATGTGTACTGTATGCCATTGGAGGTTGTGATAAAAAAAAAAAAAACACAATGCAGGAGGAGAATATTTTTGACTGTTATTCTTCAATCTTTAAAAACAAGCATTAAGCAGACATGCATTTATGCACATTGCATGAGGGAAAGGAATCACAGATGTTCATAGAGTCATTCACTTACCAGTTTATTAAATGGCAGAAACAGAAAAAGTTAAAAGCATGGCATTTCAACAGGCATCAAACATTTATCAATAAACGTCTTTGTGAACCTAACAATCACAAAGTTTATCATTAACCAACAAAAAATGTAATTAAAAAAGTAAAATGATTTATTTTATACGTAAATGAAAATATCTGGTTCTGTTGTAGATATTTTATAGTTCACAGTTACTTGCATTAAGCAGTTTTAATTTAATTCTGATGACAGAACAACATCATATTTAAGACATGTAATTTCTGAAAAAAAGGTCAATATGTACTTAAAACTGGTTATGTGCCAAAAGACCTAAATACTTGGTGAATCCATCCAATCACCTTTAAACCAGTACTTCCTATTCAACATGAAATATTAAGGACACCCCTTTCACACTGGATCCAGGGGAGCAGCCATGGGATGCACACTACATCCCCAGGAATGCGTGGTGGCAGCCCTCCTGGGTTACATCGGGTGCACAGGTGTGGGACTTCAGGGCTCAGCCCTGTTGGGCTCCATGGCCACCACCGGGAGGAGCTGTACGGCTTAACGAGCCCGTGTGGGCTGGAATGCAGCCTGAATTAGGTTAATTATTACCTGAAGCACTTCCGGGTGAACTATAAGAAGAGTCTGCAGCCACTACTCGAGAGGCCAGAGTCGGGAGAAGGAGGATGAGGAATATTTTTGATTTGTTTTGTGTGGTGCTTTGTGGGACTGAGCTGAGAGACACGGGGAAGACGTGTGCCCTCCCCATCCCCCAATAGAAGAAAATAAATCTTTTTGTTTTATTTTTACCTGTGCCTCTGTTTGTCAGGTCGGGCACCGATATAGCACCTTTCCATATATATATATATATATATATATATATATATATATATATATATATATATATATATATATATATATACACACACACACACATACATACACACACAAGTAGGGTTCATATTTATTTTAAGATACTGAATATTATACTGCACTGTTCTTCATCTCTTTTTGTTTTGTGTTTGTTGCTGCAAATAGAATTGGCATGCAGCACATCTGTTTTGCTTCTTATCTGTTGTGACTACTTGGGCTGCCTCAGAGCCCTGAATACCAAACACAACTCTCACAAACACAGTTCCAGGTTAAAATAAAGTTAAATTATAATGTAAAGCTATCTTAACAGGCTACTTAGTCGCTCCGACACAGTATAATATATTATGACCACTCCATTTCTGTCTCCTTCTGCTCCTGCTTAGGGAGTGCTGTCTCCTTCCTCCCGTCTCCGAACCTCAGAGTGAGACACGATGCCTTCTTTTATGTTAAACAAAAGAGTACTTCCTGTCCTATAGCATCATACAATGGAAGAACCTCTGGGTCATATGGAAGTTGTACACAACAGGGAGGGCCCAAGGACCCCAATAAGGCTGCCCTTCTAAACCACAAGTCCCAAGGCAACCCTGGGGGTGTTCATCTTGGGATCAAGCCTGAGGAACACTGCCACCTCCTGTACACTTGAATTAACCGTTCTTGATACCCACTGTCACCTAATACATCCATTATTCTTTCACCCTGACTGTGATATGAATTGAGGACCTTCCTGGATGGGTTATGCCTTCATCCATAATGTCCTTCCATTACAGCCTCCCAGACAAGTAATCACCCTCCATCCCTGTCAGGATGCCAGTCCACTCTTTAAGGCATTAACACTGTATAGACAGGTCAAATGGTATAACAATTTAAGGAGCTATAACATATACTAGCAACAACAGGTAAGCAATGTAAAATATCAGGATTTAATGGTCTGTTAAAAACAGCTATATCACCCATGCCATGCCTCAGACAACACTTGAGGCTGCATTACAGCTGTAAAACCATGCTACTAATGTTTTAAACAAGCTCCACCATTCATGGTTATTTGGTTCAGTGTTTGAATCTTGGTTTTCATAGTCTAGTTTCTTTATTTCTCCTTTGCCATGTTATTTGACCAGGGTTTGACCATTTAACTTGTTAAATATTAGTGTAGAAGAAATGGTGAAAATGAATTGAGTAAAACAAACATATATAATTTTAAAAACTACTGTCAAATCTTAGGTAATTGTGTAACATTTTAGGGTAAGATTAAGAACTATCAATATTACAAATAAAAGATGAATATTTAAACTAAAGTTCTCTTTTGGTTGCTACAGATAGACGCATCTTCAGATGAACAGAACTTCACAGAAATATGGGGGAAGAAAGCAAAAGACCTTTTTGATAATATTCGAGACAATTTTACAGACGAACAACTTAAGAAGATAATAAGCAAAATTCAAATTCTGGGACCTGCAAACCTGCCCGAGGATAAGCGGAAAGAAGTAAGACCGTATAAGATCCAACCATGCTTATCTATAGTACAATGAACACCAACAAAAACTCACTATACAGGCACATGCCCATATTGTGTTTGAACATATTTTTGGCAACTTCTGCAAAGGCAGGTCAAGTATGGAAGAATATTTTGCACAAAATTACATACATAAAACTGAGCAAATAAATAGATATCCAAGTAAATAAAGGCAATATAAAATGTGACAATAAACAAATAAAACAAATTATATTTGAGTATAAATTGTTTCAGGAAGTGTATTTTTTGTTGCTAATTTCTTGCATTTATTCAATTATTTCTTCATTTGTTTATTTCAGTGACACCACAAGCAATATAAATACACCTTGAATCAAAAACTGTCATTTTCACACATCAAAAAGGGTGGGTTCTTATGAGTTATAATTAGTGAATTATTGGTATAGGGGGTTCTCACAGTAACACTTCTGCACATTCCAATGGCCCACAGAAACCCAAGGCAAGCAAACTGCATGCTATACCTGTGCACGTCTATGGCAGACACAAGTGCAAGAAAAAGCTGCCCAGAATTACTGCTTGAAGCAGCTACTTTAAGAAAGCCTGAAATCATCATCAAAAGTCTGCATCTGATGTGTCTGCCTGTAAATGTAGGACTCGATAGTTGAATCTTTATGTCTCCTTTACCCATAATTTACCAATTAAAGCACAGAACCTGAAAGCACATCTTCTTTTAACTTTGATGAGAAAAAAATGGCAGTTTTCATTTTAAGGTGTAGTGAATGTTGTGTGCAGAGTTACTGAAATAAACAAAAGTATCAATAAATATACACAAAAGTAAGCAAAAAAAATCTAACTTCATGACACATTTAATGTTTTTATTTATATATGGTGAAACTTTACTATACATTTATTTATTTGCATATGTATTTATTTTGTCTACAATATTTCTCCATAGTCACTTGACATACTCAGGATCATCTTTTAAATTGGAGGTAATAATTAAACAAATAATCATGTGGTATAAAGTTTAAATATATCTATACTTTTTCACACTATAAAGCCATGCTAGCAAAAATGACATTCTAAAAAAGAAAAAGCAAAACTTGTTAACCACGCAACATTTAATTGTCCATTCATAAACCTCCCAATAACTGGAACAAAATGACTTTTTAATCACAAGAAACAGAATAAAATTTTATACCAATATCAGTTATTTACAAAAATTATGTATTTTTTTCATTTCATATTTTAGGATTAATATCTTACTGTACTATTACTCTGTCTCTGTTAATACCTGCTTTCATGAGTATGGGGACAGTAGGCTTCTTGGCAATGATCTCTCTAGAGCTGTCAAGTTCAGGTTGTTGATTCATTTCTACTTTATTTTATTTGCCTTTTATTGCCTCTTTTTGGTTGTTGTTGTTTTTCTGTATTCACAGACATGATCAACTGTAATCTCTGTTTCCTCATATTCTTCCTTTAATTTGCTGGATTTACAAAATTTATTACACACATTTTCCTATACATAATGTATCAAATGCAGCTTTTCCACTAATATTTGGAATGACCAGAAACCAGAAACTGACTGATGTCCTGATTCCACATTGAAAATAGCTAAAGGAAGCATCAGTTATACATTGATGATATCTTGTCTTGTATATATACGTCTGTTTGTGGCAGTGTGTGTGTCTGTCCAGCCTGAAAGTGCTTTGTCTACATCACCATGGTCTTGACGAGCACACTCTTAAGATCATGGTCTCCATATATGGAGCAGGAACTAAGCAAGACATAAAATCTGACAGGTCCTTCCATGAAACTTTGTAAAAAGAGGATGTTCCAAGGTATTTACTGTTTAAAAACAAATTCTACATTTCTTTATGAAAAATTATTTTAAAAATCCCAAAAACTTTAGAACACAGTATTTATTATACTATAAGTTCTGTTTAAAATATTTTCATGATTATGCATACATATACCATGATCAGCAGTTCTCCTTGGTACACAGTCACCTACCAGCTAAAGTGCTTTATTAAGTACTAAAAGTGCAAATGCTTTGTTTTATGAGGACTGTTGCTTGAAACAGTTTTCAATGTCTAATCTAAGGCTGATCCTGGTAGCTAAGGTTGCAGGAATCCTGCAATGCCTGATGGGATGAGATCTGTAAGGCCCAATAGAACACCAACACTGAAGGACCAGTGGTTTTTGTAACAAGCAGTCACAGCACCAATGTAAATGGTTTTCACTATTTAAAAAAGTATTTCACCATCTAGACATCACTGTGTGTTCATATAGACCATGGCAACAATGCCTTAGAAATGTGAGTATCCAGATAGCGGATGATTAGGTCTACAACTGACTACTCTCTAAAGCCAATTTAATTTAGAGTCGTGATGTGTTTGACAATCCAATTTACAATCAACCTGTCTTGGGTTATCTTTAGCAATCTGTCCTTGCGTAAATTATACAGAATGTGATGATCATTTGTTTACAAAAGAGAGCATTGCTTGGATGCAGTGTATTACTATTTCTGGTTGCCTTTACTACCTGCTCTTTACAGTCAGCTTGACCATGACACATTACATCAAAGATCTATAGTATTGATCAGCAAAATCTGCCATAGTGTTTTTTGCAGTGAATATGCTGTTTTTGCCAAATATTTTCCTGAAAGTTTACCTTGTGGAAGGGCTTAGGTGAGCATTTTTTTCACCAGAACCCCATGATGCTTTGCCAGGCCAGCAATGTGCAGAATTTTCATACATGCCTACTATAAGATCACCGTGGAGTTGCTTCGAGCATGCGGGATGTCAACATTCAATCAGTACTCCAGTCCTCCACCTGCATTTAAAAAACTTGCAGCATTTTCATTTCAAGGGTACATTAGCTGACCATAATGAGAACAACGCGAGTGCTACTGCCACATATATAACTCTGTGGTCTGACTGCAGGCAAATTAGCCATGTGCCCAGTTGAGATCTTCAAATAAGCCTTAAGAGTTCCCCCATCACCCGAGAACGGAAACACGTGACCCTGTGAAATTATAATAATAATAATAATAATAATAACAAAAGATTTGTTACTGTTTACAAGTTGTTTTCATCTTGGAAGAAAAAAGTGCATAGCATCTGCAAAGAGATAAGAAACAAAAATGACATACAGCTGCACCATGTACTTCAAAGAATGGAACAAGCGAGTCTCATGCCAACTGCTTCACCTCATGGCTAATGTGTGCCCCAAGATTTGAACTCAGTGAGCGCAATATATGTGTGTGTGTGTGTGGGACATTCAAAATATATCTGCACTTTTTTAACTATTTATTAAGAATTTTAAAAACAAATTACATCACTTTCTAGATAGTCACCTTCACATGTGATGTAATTTTCCCATCAACTTTTAAATGCCCAATTAATACTCCTCCCACCTTCATCATTTCCACTGAAAATATAAAATTACATAAACTTTTTAAATGTATACTGTATACTTATTTTATTTTTTTTTAACCTATTTCTAGTTTGTGGCAATTTGTTGCATTTTGTTTGTGGTTGTCGTTCCATTTGTGTCTTTTGTTGTTTGAGGCACAATGGCACAGTGGTTTGCACTTCTGCCTCACAGCTCAGATAACATGTTTGGCCACAGTAATAACTCCAACATGGTTGTCAGACACTACTCTAGCCCTCAGGGATACTTAAAACACCATTATACCATTATAATCCACTCAAAAGTAGTTCAGTTCCTCCTTCCCCATTGATTTCAATGTATTTTGCAGAATTCAGCAAAGTTAGCACGGTGAAGCAAATTCCACAGCTTTCATTAATCAATAATCTACTATCACCCTTTACACGTAACCCTTTGTGAAAGGCCAGCCCAGTGTAATTTTTCGAAGAAAACAATGCCTGACCACTTAATGCCTAATGTACAGCTTCTGGAAATGTCAATGTGACAGCTACAACCTTCTTACAGAACATTATGATGCCAGCTACAGTCTATTCCACACTCTGTGTTAGAGCCATAGACAAAAATCAATGCAACATAGTACTGTAGTAATTTTCACAACAACATATAACCAACACAATGAGGAAAAATTCATACTTGCATAATAAAATGCACTGCTTCTAAAATACTTTAGATGCCATAATGAACTTTTTACTTACTCATTTTAACAGAAACAGCTTGTGAATAAGTTTTTCTGTATTTGCATAAGAAATGTAGTGCTTTGAGCAGGACTGTTCCTTCAATCACATGCTTGCTCACTTGAGCAGACACTCCAACCACTTCAGCCCATTACTACAGATTTCTCCAACTACTCCACTCTTAAATTAGGCAATACAAAAGGCCTTACCAGCTACAAAAAATATGGCAAAAATCTTGGTACCCAAGTTTGAAATTCCTCACTCTCATTTCTTATTGTTTCTTGACTCAGGTTAGCAGGAATCACACATCTGGCTACTCTTTGAAATAAAATTTATTTTGGCCAGAGAGAAATAAACATGTTGTAGCAAGCCTTTAATTGTATTTTAAAACTTTGCCACATTTGTCACAGCTCAAATTTCTTAGCTCCATTTCATTTGAATTTAAAACTAGTGAAAATCTGATTAAAATGTTGACTTTCCTGCCGTTTTTTGTACTGTACTATATTGGCCGGTTTTATTGCTCACTGTACATCTGTACGTCAGCAAGGAGAGATTAAAAATCCCTAGACACTCCAGAGTATCACAGCTCAAAAAACGTCACTACATAACCCCATCTGGGACATGAACATACTCTGACAATGTGAACATAACCTACGTCAATAATAAAGCAGGTACGTGGGTTGAAGATAAAAATCTAAAACCTTAACAGACAAGAAAAGAAGGTGAAGTTGACTCAATATAGTGTTTTATAATAAATTTAACAAAGCAATTGATGATTGCAACGTAACTCTTGTGGGAAATCACCTGCTAATGTGCAGTCAGTAAACATCAAATAAACACTTTTAAAAAGCCTTTGCCAGTTTGTGGCAAAATAGTAATACAGTATGAAACTAAGTGGCTTGAGTTTTCATAATTTCAGTAAATAAAGAACTGTATAGGGAACCCGTCAGGTTTGGTATTGTTTAGTGCACCCTATTTCCCGCAGTGACCTTGTTGTCTGCCACATTGCTGTTGATGCCTATATCAATTTTATGGGACTCCGTAGGAACAGACTAAACATTTCTACTAAAGCAGCAATGTTAGCCTTTTCCAGACTATCTGTATGGTCAGTCACATTCAACTCAACAGGTGTATTTTTTTTAATTTTATTATTATTTTTTTTAATGGTCAAACTCAGGTGTAGTTTTCATCTAAACAACATATTTTGCTTCCTCATGTTTAATTTCTCTTTTTGCTGTACCACTGGACTCTCATTTTGAATTACTATCAGTTTTGATGTTTTCTCTTTTTGTGGCAAGGTTACATATTCAATGTAAAATCGCAATAAAAGTGACCTATGAAACAACTGCCCTGATCGTGCCACAACTATATCAACTAATTAAGAGTCATATTTTTTCTAAATATTTTTTTTAGTCAGATCTGACTGGATAGGTTTATAATCGTCAAGGTTAGTGTAGAGGAGGGCTGTATGCATGTTGGCAAAAACCTGGACATTTCCTTGAATTAACCTTTCCCGCCCCCTCACATACTGTATGTTAAGGGCCCAGGATGCATACTCAAGTCCCCTTAATGGTAGATTTGGCCAAGTCTTTCAGGTCTCTCTTCTCCATACAATATGCTTTGAGTATATGCCTTTTGTAAATTACATTAAAACACACTTCTGGCTTTTTTTTATTCCAAAAAGAAAAAATATTATCATATAGTGGTTTGTGTTTTAATTCAAAGCAAGTTTACATACTGTAGGCTTTATAGAACAACTAGAGAAGCAAGCCAAGCCCCGCTGGCGCCTTCAGCACCCAACCCCCTGTTGTGGCCAGAATATTAGTAAAATTCTACAAATATGTAAAAGAAAAATTAATTATTATTTAACAGAGCAAAAATAATTAAATGAGAATAAAATATTTACTCTATTACCAATTGGAATATTCCCGTTAAACTGATGTCCACTATGCTCGATGCATGACTGTTTTGATATTTTAGTTTATAATTTAAAAACAGAAAACAATCTGAAAATCTAACAACATCACTTTAAAGTTTGATAAAATCTGAAAAGAATGATACCAAACACATATACTGAATGTAGGTTTTAAAATAAGCCCAATTTACAGCGTGACAAAAAAGTCACATAAAGTTGTTGCACTTTTAGGCTTAGGATTTTATATGTGTGCATATATATATATATATATATATATACACAACATACACACACACACACATATACATATACATACATGTTCTCCCTGTGTCTGCGTGGGTTTCCTCCAGGTGCTCCGTTTTCCTCCCACAGTCTAAAGACATGCTGGTTAGGTGCATTGGCGATCCTAAACTGTCCCTAGTGTGTGTTGTGTGTGTGTGTGTGTGTGCCCTGCGGTGGGCTGGCACCCTGCCCGGGGTTTGTTCCTGCCTTGCGCCCTGTGCTGGCTGGGATTGGCTCCAGCCGACCCCCGTGACCCTGTGTTAGGATATAGCGGGTTGGAAATTGACTGACTGATTAAATAAGGCAATTTCTCATTTTGTATTTGTCCTGTGAACTCAATAATAACCCTACATTTCTGCTTGTGTGAGAGTAAAAGTGTCCTGCAAACAGAACTCTTTTATGTTGTGTCCTGTGAGTTTCCCAAACTCGATGTTCTCCTCTAGGGCAATGGCATCCATTAGCATTAATGTGGCTAGTCAGATCTCAATGAAAAATGCTTTGTCCATACTTAAGTGATGTGATCATTTATTCTTAAAATGTTACATAAAAGAAGAAGCTTCACAAGAAACACACAATTTGCAAGCATGCTTGAAATAAAAATTAAACAAGTTGACAGACCATATGTTAGTGCTGTCAAGCTCACATTTTAATTTTGTGTATATCTGAACAGCTATTACAATTTGCATATTCAGCTTGACGATACTTCATACATATTATAAAACACCAAGTTTTATTTCAGCTCTCCATTTTGTATTCTCATATGGAAACATATGTGTTGTGTTTTCTCACATCAATTTTTTTGTTACTATAGCTGCTTTACTATTGTTATTAAAACAAACAGTCCTTTACCCAGTAGGAAAGAACCACCTTTTGACTTTCAACACAGCTGCATTAAGACTTGGCTCCATCCTTCCTTTAACTACAGGAACTGTCTGGAGTAACAAGTTCCAGGCCCCCCCGTTCAAGGTGGCACCACCACTTGGCCACGGATTTATGCACAAACATAATCAAAGAGAGCATAGAAAAACTTTGCTCTGTCAACACTTTCTTCCTGGTGTGCACAACCGGACAACAAAAAATGTGATAGCAAATTCCCAAGCAAAATAATATCACATTAGTTTAAAAAAAAAAAAAATTAGCGTACTGTGATCCAGTGCTGATAGCCATTGTCTTGAGGCACAGTTACCCAGTGTTTGATTACGTATGCCACAGGACATCATTTAGCATGACTCAACACCCAGACCCATCACCAGCCATGGTAGGGTGTTCCTAAAGACTCTGATATATACCTGTTCTGCACTAATTTATTTTTCCTTTCCTTTGGCTTTGTAAAGATTCATGATGTGTTATTTTCATGTGTGCATTTTTATGCAAACTGGATCACTGCTTCCGTATTGAGATTTTTTTGCCACAGTGAAAATTAATATTAAATACAGCCATACTTCTGTATTGTTACAAGCACAAAAACAGTGTTAATCGAATTTGCATCCAGTGCAGTGAACATCTCTCAAGTTCTGTTATTTAATGTTCAGCATAAAGAACCAAGTCGCACAAATTCACTGCATGTTCTAGCAATAAGCATCCCTTTGTATGCAACCCTGACATATTTACAGCTGCTATTTTCTTTCAAGCTGTTCAACATTTCAAATCACAGCAACTGCACTTTAGTATGTTGTTTTGCAGTATTAATATGAAAACAGCACTGTACATTGACCAACCCAAAACTATATTACACTAGCAGATAAAAGTACTAAAAACCTAGACAGAAAATAGTACCTAGTCAAATCAGTAATTTCTCTCATTTCCAAGTAACATTTCACCTTGGAAACCATCCCTACAACTTTAATAGTAAAATACAGCCAGGTCCATAAGTATTTGGACAGAGACACAATCTTCATAATTTTGGCCCTGTACACCACCACAATGGATTTATAACAAAGCAATCAAGATGTGATTGAAATAAAGACTCTTAAATCCCTTGAATTAAAGCTAACAAAAATATTCTATGAGCTGTTTAGAAAAGACAGACATTTTTATATATGGTCCCCCTATATTTTCAGGAGCTTAAAAGTGTTTGGACAAACTAATATAATCATAATGATTATTGTGAACATTTGGATTAAAAATTATTTACAGACAATGACTTCTTGAAGTGTGGAACCCATGGCCATCTCCATGTGCTGTGTTTCCATCCTAGTGATGTTTTACCAAGTCTTTACTGCAGCAGTCTTGTTCGTTGGACTTTTCTACCTTCAGTTTTGTCTACAACAAATGAAATGCATGTCCAATAGGGTTGAGCTCAGTTGATTAACATGGCCATTGAAGAATATTCCACTACTTTGCATTGAAAAGCATGTAGTTTGCTTTCACAGTATATTTTGGCTGATCCTACCTGGCTATGGAACAGCTTGTCAGTCAAATGTCCAAATACTTTTGAACCTTTGGAAATGGTGGAGGATTTATAGAAAAATAGCTGTCATTCCTAAAATGCACATACGATATTTTTGGTAAACCTCTTAAAATAAAGCTGAAACTCTGCATTTCAATCACATAATGATTTCTTTATTTCAAACCCATTGTGGTGGTATACAGAGCCAAAAACTCTGAAAATTGTGTCCCTGTCCATGGACTTGACTGTACATCTTCCAAACAGGCAGATATACATTTTGTAAATACTGTGTGTCATTCTTCTAATTTTAAATGTACATTTCCAGGTGTAAACCAAATATAGGCCTACTTATATTACAAAGTGTAAAAGAAATTACTGATACTGTGCATTCAATCTTACTACCCAAAGAAAGCCCTGGTGACCTAAAGTATGGATGAATATTCAGGACACACTAAAAAAATGAAATAAATAAAAGTACTGGGGATTGTGGACATGAACAACTACAAGGAATGTGAGTATATATAATTAGAAGTGTCACTTTCATTCATCAAACTTGAGAAGGTGAAGCGATTTTTGATTGGTTAATCATCTGCACAGTGGACATACATTTTTTTTTTTGACTTGGGGATCCTGTGTGTTGTGTGTGTAGGATAAGAGTACAAGCAAATGTAGTCCAGAATTCCTGTGAAAAGTGGCTACTTTAGTTCAAGAAACTCCAAATTCATCATTAGGAGTTTGCATCTGAAATGCTGGTTATAAATGTGGCATTTGATAGTCAAAGGTTTCCATCCACTCTACAGGGGATTTAATAATCAAAAAAAAAAAAAGTGCTTGCAATCTCAACATTGACAGTAAAAGTAACAGTTTTCATTTCAGGGCTTATTTCATGTTATGTGCATGTCACCAAAATAAGAGATGAATTGCATAAAGATAAGCAACAAAAATATATAAGAAAAACAATGCACACAAAGGATATTGTGACTGTCGAATCACATTTTAAGACAGAACTGAAAAGAGGTAATAGAATTGAATATTAACCCAGCATACAATAGTAAAAATTCAAGTTCTTCAGACAAATCAAACTCTGTGTTTAGCCACCCCGCTTTTAAAGAGAATGGCCATAAACTGGCTTGTTCTTCATTTTAAACAGAGCACTAACATTTTAACTTTATAATATACTGTAATTAAATACACAAGACACAAAATGTATCCAATAACTAGAAAAATTCGAGAAAAAGAGAGACCAAAAACACTGTCTCAGCTTTCCAGCTGTACAGACACCTAGAATTCAGTAGCATACCTTCAGTCCAATAACATACAAAAACCTTAATTCAGTGTAATTGTGACAGCCAAGTGCAAAGTCGATTTCTCAAGTTTTTAAACTCTCTTTCAGTACAACACCATCCTGAGTGACATGGACCGCATTTACTCTACAGCTAAAGTGTACTTTCCTTGGAATAGTCAGAATTCTTCTCTTGAACCAGGTAAGGCAAAAATCAGTAAATGTAATTTTATTGAAACAGAAGTACTATGATGGTTATAACTAAATAAATACAGAACATGATTTGTGTTTTGTGACGTCTGCTGTATACTTAATTTCCAGAAAAAAAGTACAGTATATGCAAGATATAGAAAACAAAAGTACTGAATCTCTGAAATATAAACTTCAAAACCAGACAGGAAGTTCAACCAAAGCTACTCCTTAACCCAGAAAATCTTATTTTTCATAGCAGAGTACAAAAAACTGCCTAAACATATTAGACACCACAAAAAATATCACAGAAAAAAGGCATCTGGTAATAGGATAAACATTTGAGAGTGAACATTTATCTTTAGGATCATTGCTGAAATCTACAGTACTTTCCTAATGAACTGGCAGTAGAGGATAGAAATTTAAAGCACCCAGACTGATTACTACTAGCAGGATGAAGGAAGATTTAACAGCACACTTACATATGAAGTAGGAAAATCTACTTAGCCGTGCCAATTTAAAAATCCTTGTAAACAAGTTAGTGAACTATAACACCAAATTTCTAGCTATCTTTACGTATTTTCCATATAAACAGAGAAAAGAAGTTAAGAAAATCTGAGATACAACAAAAAGTAATATGTATTGTCAGCAAAATATATTATTGCATTACTAGTCTGCTAAAATATAAATGATTTCTTCCAAAGAAATTTAGGAAGTACTTCTGGAACGGTTTTTAAAATTCTTTGGCATATGCATCTTTGCATGTGCCTCATTAGATACACTCTTTTATCAAACATTTTAGTCCTGGAAACAGAAAATACTGTAGTTGCAAGATCCTATAAAGCAGATTAATGTTGCTTGATGGTTTGCTGCTAGGTAAAAATCTTATTAATGTAGTGCCCTACATTTCTCCTACACTTTTTACAAGGAGACAGATAAAAAAGAATTACTTGAAGAATCTTAAAGCAAACATTATCTGACTTAAACATGTAAGTACTTATCAGAATCTTACAAGACCATGCTAAGCAGTTGATTTGCCTGTCTGATTGTAGAAGGGGTACAGTTCAAGGTTATCATGTCCATTTTTCTCCGCAAGACATAGTTTATCATGCATGTAATGTTTTTCTAGAAAGCGTGGTGTTCACTTAGTATGTTACTGGTTGCAACCAAACCAAAAACACCCTATAACTTAAAATATGAAAAATACATACATTTTGACCATTATCTGGACAACTGCAGCTTGCAGAAGTTACAAAATCAGAAAAAGAAATTGTGCTCAAGTAGACTATATCATCTGCAATATCAGGTACTATATGAAACCAGTAATGGCGTACTGCACGATAACGTGCAGTGAATACACTTGACATTCCTAGTTTTCCTCTTCTTTCTCTAACTCTGTTTAGCATTTGTTTGCTCAGAGGTTGATGTGCTTGTTGGTTCCTGAGCAGCTCTTCTTTTCTCCACCCAAGCGGCCCGCTGCTTCGCTTCTTTCATCAGCATCTTTTCGCGTTAATACTGATTAAGTTAGTTTTTGTGTTGCAATGTGTGTAGTACGTTTTCTTTAATTTTTCACTTAAGCTGGCACTTAAGTTTTCAATATGCCTCAAGAATGATTAGTGAAGAGAATGAGAACAGCGCCCATACGCATGCGCGGCACGGCAACCCTGCTGCGCGCTGCCAAGAGTTGATTCTACAATAAAATAAAATAAAAATAAAAAGAGTAATACAAATCATCACCCCAAAAGCAGATAGTAGACATCATGTAGTATATGTGTACCAAATTTCAAGTCAGTAGGTAAAACGGTTTGCGAGCTACAGGTGATTTAAAATCCTGGACAGACAAACGAACATCCACGGTAGTGTATTATATAAAAAGATTCTCAAGGAAGCAAAAATAAATGTATAAAATGTGGCTTACACATCAATGCAAATAAATCAATTAACAATTTTGGGCTTTGCTTCTGAAAGCTTGCTTATTTTATTACATAGTGTAAACTTTTACGTATTAATGTAATGGAAATTCTTAAAATCTATAGACACACAGTACCACGTCGTATTTAAATGACATGAGATTTGTCCTTACTCCCCATCTATAGACCAGAGAAATATTTAATATTATGTATCATGTAATCAATTTAAGATATTGAATTAATCCTTCTTTCTGTCCTTCCGGTAGAATAAATACCAAAAGTTAAAAAATAAGAGAGTACATTATTGTTCATGCTGCTGCAATGTAAACAAACGAAACACTTGTCCATATGGCAACTGTAGAGTGAAACTGTGGCAGTGCCAGCAACAACAAAGGAGGGCAGCTTTGGAACCAACTGGTGGGCAAGTCATAATTTTGACATTAGAAACTTACATTATGGAACTATCTTTAAATTACAATATCTATATGATGTATCATAACTATACATATTAAAAGTTAAAGAAACACTCAAATCATAAAGAACTTTGTGTCCAGAATAATTAGCTTTGCGCCAAGTTCAGTAACTACATTCTTCTAGTGACAAAATTAGGTCAGTATCACCCAAATACTGCCATAATAAAGTATGTTACAAAATATAAAGGGCGGGGGGGGAACGAAGCACAAAATTTACAACAGCATTTGAAATATTCAAATACTGGATGAAATATTTACATATTCTACAACTCTGTGATGGACAATGTAATTTTCTACACTGTGGTGTGCTGGGCCAGTAACATCACTTCCAGACAGGCCCACCCAATCAACAAACTAATTAAAAGGGCAGGCTCAGCTATGGGATGTTCAGTGGACCCCCTTAGAGGTAATAGAAAAGGAGAGAGTGAACACAAAACTGAGTGCCATTATGAACAATGCTACACATCCTCTCCCTGATGCATTAACACTGAGGGCTTTCAGACAACAAATTATTTATCCGGACGAGTGACTGGACGAGTGACTGGAGTCCCTTTATACCAACAGCAATATGCCTGTATAATGTCTAACTGTGACTGTAACTGCCAAGTCAGTAGTCTAATTTTGTTGCCTTTTTTCTTTAGTCATTCTGGTGTGTGTTCAGACCATTGTGTGCATGTGTGAGTTTAAATACAGGTTCATTTATTAATTTATTTTCAGGATCTTCTGTAAAAAGTTAAATCTCCCCTGGGGACAAATCAAGTTCTATTTATCTAATATCTCAGTACTTTTAATCCAAAATCTGATTTAGTCAGTATTTCAGCTCATATTAACTATTTTCTGTCCCAACTTTCTATACGTAAAGAACATATAGTTGGTCATGTCTAGATTATAGTCACTGTAACTGGACTACAGAATAATTTATTCCTTAAATGGTTGCCACTCCTGCATAAATGAACTGCAAAATATAGCAATGTTTGTCTTAAGTCTTAATGGGTCTGCTTTTGATTTTTATCCATAGACATTGTGAACCTGATGTCCAATTCAACAAATTACAGAAGGTTACTATATGCCTGGGAAGGATGGCATAACCAGTCAGGGATGCCACTGAGACAAATGTATCCCAGGTTTGTGAGTCTCAGCAACAACGCATCCAGAATGGATAGTAAGCATTCATTTAATTTTATGCCTAATATCCTACTGAAAAAAGAGAATTGCCCATTCTTCCATTTTGTAAACTCAAAAAATGTATTTGCTTTCCTTCGTCATTCATCCTATAAAAATAAATGATTAAAGCAAGTAAGTATCTAAATCTATTTTTCCCATTGAAAAGTACACTGCTTTCATAATAAAAAGTATAAGCAGCAGTTGTAATTTCTTGTTAGCTTCTCTGGTAAATTTTGTAATGATGATGCATCACACAAATATCCCCCTGAAATACCACTCTGTAACAGTTTTAATTAAAAAGCAGTGGAACACTGCTTTCATAATGTCTTTTTGATATTCTAATCTCAACTGATCACAGGTGCACACACTGTCATATTTAAAACAAGGATATTCCAAATCTGCTACATTTTATTTTATTTATTTTTGCCCAAGTGAAAAAGCCCTTCAAGGACATTATTCAGCTTGCTCTAAAAGTGATTATCAGCCTTAGAACACTACAGAAAATTACAAGGACTCAATGATACATCTTTAAAATACATGAAAAATGGAGCATTATAGTTTGTAGGTTATACAACTGCAAAAGATATTCCTTTTTGCTATATTTTTTAGTCTGTCCTGTGGAAATCTGCTATACAGGAAAGTCCACACTTTAAATGTTTGCAAGTAACTGAAGAAAGAATGTGTATTTTCAAGTAGGTCTTCTCCATTGAAATTTAACAAGCAAAGAAAAGGTTTACTAAAACTAAAATTAATTCGTATTTACAAGAGAAAAGTATGATGTATGCTATGTGAAAACAAGTACAGTGCTCTTATCAATAAGATAATGGGGTCTACGTTTATTCTCGTAATGTACTGTTAATCAATGCACTTGATTCTGTTCAAGACCTGTCTCGATACAGATGGATGGGCAACATATTTAGAGTGTTTGATGTTTTCAAAGTTTTAATAAATGTAGGTTTACATGTAAGAAAAAGAAAACAAACTAAACAGTTTAAATTTCCAACATCATCCCTACAATGAAAACTGGGATAACTTTTATTTTGTCTTCAGTTAAACCTTACTAGAAAAGACTATTTGAATTGTCAATATAATTGCATACATAAACTTCAGGTTTAGATGACAGTCCATACCACTAAACCAATAAAACTGAATTTTTCTTTTGGTTTACACCTACAGATTTTGCTGACACTGGGGAATACTGGCGGTCCTGGTATAACTCTCCTACTTTTGAGGATGATTTGGAAAATATCTACAAGCAATTGGAGCCACTGTATTTAAATCTGCATGCCTATGTCAGACGCAAGCTTTATGAGCGGTACGGAGAAAAGTACATCAATCTAAAGGGTCCTATTCCTGCCCACTTGCTTGGTGAGTATGTCATACTATGTTATATCAACCAGTTCAAAGCAAAAACATTTTGATTTTGTTTGCCTTTGTCAAGAAAGAAACTGCAGCACTTCTGAATGTCTCTGATGGCTTAAAGTGAACATTAAAATGTGCCAAAGAGTTGATAGATGTTTTCTGTTCAGTGTCCAGGAACTGTGGCACTGTCTCCCAAAAGGACTCTCCCCAGTAAAGATCTACATGACATTTTTTTATTTTTTTTCTCAAGCTTTTGGAGTTTTTTTTTTTGTTTTTTCTGTCCACCCTAGCCATCGGACCTTACTTATTCTATGTTAATTAATGTTGACTTATGTTTATTTTTTATTGTGTCTTCTATTTTTCTATTCATTTTGTAAAGCACTTTGAGCTACATTTTTTTGTATGAATATGTGCAATATAAATAAATGTTGATTGATTGATTGATGACATTGATTCCATCCCCCACATATTACATGGAAGGTGTTTTACCTCCAGCTACACAAAGACTAAACTTTAGGGCTTGAAGGGTTTTTTCCACTTCAGTTTTGTGTATTTGACTGAACTCAGCGTACAGCAATGGAAAATGTAATTTGAAAGACTGTATGAAAATGCTTCAATATATTTTAACAATGTATTATACGAGGGAGTCACTTTACTTTAAAATATAAGCCTTCTGGGTACTCAACACAATCCATCCCAGGCTACTAATCTCATCTTCTCAGTTTACATGTGTGTTTTGACTAGTACTCTTCAGCACATCATTTGTGGAGGCCCAACCAATTAAAGTTCTCATTAATTCACTCATTTGTACATACATTCTCAAATCAACTTAATCCATTTCAGGGTTATGAAGGTCTGAAAACACTCTTAGCAGCACTGGGCACAAGGCTGGAAACAATCCTGAACTAGGTATCTGTTTATTGCAAGGCCCACAAATTAACATACAGTACCTACACTGTCAATTTACAGTTTCCAGTAAACCCCTAAAGCCATATGTCTTTGGGAATGTGAAATTTAAAAAAAACATCCAGAATTTGCACATTCCTCACCGAGAACTACAGGGTACTGAATTCACATCTAAGACATTTGATCTGTGAGCCAGCAGTACCACCCCAATGAAATGTTTTTTCTTTAAATTCATATTGCTAAAATTAGTCAAGTTCAAATGTGAGACCTTAGGAATTAGCATAAAGATATTAGGAAACTATAGTCAAATAGGTTGATAAGAAGAAACCAGTAAATAAGATGTAGTAAGTGATAAAGACCATACTAAAGATACTGTAAAGTAACGAGAAACAGCAAAAGCCTATAATAATAATAAATCATATAGAAAACTAATGGGAGAAAAGATAGGAAGTAACAGTTAATTTCCGGTTAATAAGCCGCTGTCTGACATTAAGGGTAACTGGTGTATGTAAAAGCTTCTACTGATACTACAAAAACCCTTAACGAAATGAAAACTGGCCAAAAGATAAATGACCTTCAAGTCAACAATAATTTAAACTGGTTAGAGGAATGAATACAAATGTAGCAGATGCAAAGCCATGCTAAAAGTTCAAATAATGTCAAGAACACTCAAGGCATGTAAAAACCTCAAATTCCAAAAATCACTTAAAGAAGAGCCAACTCAAACAGAGCCCTGAAGGCATCTGATAAACTATGGATAAACACATATCAAATTTAAATAGTACTTGGGCTAGAAAAACACTTAAAATATAATTAGAATACTATTTTAATAATCTTTTAACAACTACTGTACTTGCTTTAATTAAAGTAATAGTTTTAAGGAACAAATGTGAAATAGCTTGTTCATACAAACTGTAAATAGCACCGGTCTTTCTTGAAGTTTGGCTAATTCTAATATTTAGGATGGCATATGAGCAGTGTTGCAGAGGACTGTCTACGATAAGGAATATGGGTGATGGGTTGGGCAGTGAGATAAAGACAGGCCACATTTAAAACTTTATGCATGGTCATTAATATTGTTAACAAATATGTTCAAAAACACAAACCTGACAATAAAATTCAGAACTTCAAAACTAGTTGCCACCAGAGAATGACTAATGGACTGCAAACATTTTTCATACTGACTCAAACATAAAAAAAAACAATTTAACTGGAGTTAAATGTAGGCACAATTAAATTAAAAGGTAAGTGAAAATCAATCCTACAGGTTAAGATTATAATAATATAAATTAACAGACATTTTGGTTGTGCATCTACAAATGACAGAAAGATGTGTCACACTTAAGAAGGAGATAAGACACATCGTAGTGAGGATATTTTTGCTGAAATAGGAAGCTACAAGGATATAAAACTGACACTTTAATAAGAGTGTCAATGCAGATAATGTTAGTATATGGTTTTATATGTGGGTAATTAATGCCCCAATTTCAGTAACATCTCCACTTCAATCTGTTTTTTTTTAATATTGTTATAAACTGGAAAAAAACCAAACAGGAACAGTTAGTATATTAAGAAATAGTCATTTATTACATCTGTTATCTTAAAACATCAAGAAGAGTTTTTAAAAGACATAATTAAGATAATAGAGGTTACTCATCATAATTGAGTAAGTTTTAAATAAATTAGGACATTTCATTTTTTTAGGAAAATTTTAAGTTGATGCAAGTCTGAAGCAATTAAACTAGAACAAATTTCGACATATAAAATGGTGGTTGAGGAACAATAGTGTTGACATACATCATATAATGTAGGTCAGGTTTAATTCTAACTTTTGAAACAATATAAAATATAAAGGAACTCCAAACAGGGTGAGCAGGGAGTTTAAAAAAAATTCTGGAACAAAGGCAGACAATGCCCACACAACAAATTATTCTATGAGTAGATTAATGGAAGAAATTATTAAATTCAAGAGAGACACATATAAAGCTTACTGGTGAACAGACAACATTGGTTTAGAAAAAGATGATTGTGTTTAAGTAGTATATTAGAATTTTACCAGGCTTTAAGCATATAACACTATGAATTAAGGGAAAAGAGCTTTTTAAAATATGAATTTCGGGATATCCCTGGAATTGTCTGTGGAATCACTACTCTTTTTAACCTACATCACTGCTTAAACCTTCAGTAAACACTAAACTAAAAGAATTAGTATATACAGTACTGTATACACCCTGGCATCAGCAAAATCATTACTGATGATGCTGAACAGAATTCAGACTTCTACAAATATGCAGCACATGAAAGTTAGTGTAAATAAGCACAATGTTTTACACATAAGACAAAAATATTACCTAATGTTTTACAAAGTTGGACGACTAAAACTTATTTCAGAAACATGGGAATTCATTTTGGACATCATCAAGACTGAGTTAAAGCAAAAAGAAATTAATAGGTGACTTAACAAATGACAAACAATGATTAACTGAGTTAGCTGGACTGATATTTGTTTCTTTTAAATCAGCACTCCAACAAATATATAATAGCAAAAAAGGAAGCTCATAAATGTTGAATGGGTGAATTGCACTAAAACACTGGAAAATGCTTCTTCGTAGATACATAGAACAATTCCAAGTGTGTATGACAGAGAACTTCAAAGGGGTTGGGGCTCAACTGTTGATTATATTGCAAAATATAAGGTAAACCTTCGTAAACTAACTACCTTGGGTTGAATGAGATGTTCTTCTGTAATATTTCCTACATTTGTATTTTGTACATCTAGTTATAAACAAAGAAGACAAAAAATACCTTTTCTAAATTGCCTCAATCACTGATGGCCTTCTGAAAATGTCTTTTCCTAGGCAATATGTGGGCACAACAGTGGAACAACATTTATTATATGATGATCCCTTATCCAAACAAGCCAAACCTTGATGTGACAGAAAATATGGTAAAACAAGTAAGTGAGATGTCTAAGAAGCTAAACTGGCATAATTTGAAATTCATGTTACTTTCAGGATACAAAAACAAACTTGCTCACCATTGCACTATAGGAAATCTCTTATATGGGCTTAACATTCCTGTTTCTTCCTAGAAATGGAACGCAACTAAGATGTTCTTAGTTTCAGAAGAATTTTTCACATCTCTGAATTTGACAGAAATGCCACAAACATTCTGGGAGAAATCTATGCTGGAAAAGCCTGTAGACCGAGAAGTAGTTTGCCATGCCTCTGCCTGGGACTTTTATAATCGGAAAGACTTCAGGTTTGTAAACCCTGGGGTACCATGTATGAAGCTAAACAGCAAAGGACTTCAAAAATAAAGCAAATATGTTTACAAAAAAAAAATTTTTTTTTTTTTTTTTTAAAAATGACTCTGTGAAGCATTACCGGCTTAACAATGAACTTAAAATCTAGTGCATTTCACATGAGATATTAAAAACACATTTAAAAACATTATATACTATATGTTTTGTAAACTGCAAAAGATGAAGAAACTATTGAGCTGAGAAGTTATAAATAAAATTGCTTTTTAACTGTTATGTGAAATAATAAAAGATACAATACATCTGATATATATAAGAATTAAAGTACAAATTAACTGTCAAATAATGCTAAACTTAAATAAATCTGCAGGATAAAGCAGTGTACCACAGTGACGATGGAGCAGCTGTTTACAGTGCACCATGAAATGGGCCATGTGGAATATTACCTGCAATATAAGGATCAGCCTGTAAGTTTCCGTGAAGGTGCCAACCCTGGATTCCATGAGGCAGTTGGAGATGTCATGTCCTTGTCTGTTTCTACTCCAAAACACCTACAAGAAATTGGTTTGCTTGAACAAGTGACAGAAGACCAAGGTAAAACATGGCAGAAATGTATCTAAAAATGAATAAGAAAGTATCAAAAAACAAAAAATACTAGCCAACCCGCAGCGTAGCATACGCTGCATATAATTATTTATTGATGAGTGAACACTTCCTGAAAGACACAATTGTCCAAATGGGGAGGGTTTGAGGATACAACTGTCAGTGAATGGAAAGATGGAACTCTGGAGAGAGCAACATACAATTGTCCGTGATTGAAAACCGGTTTTGGCAGATACAGGCATATCTTTTTGAAAGTTTGGCCCTGTGCCTTATTAATAGTCATTGCAAACGCCAATCGAACAGGAAATTGTCTGCATGTAAAAGTAAAAGGCAAATTAGAATCTGATGGGGTCAAGGAAATCCGGGGAATAAGGACAGTTTGTGAGGTAGGAGATGTGATAGTCTTACACTCCAGTACATTGCGGTGAATGCTGGTAACAGAAAGTCTAGTGCCATTACAGAGACCTTTTGCTGGCATGAGGTTCCTGAGAAGCATGATGACTGAACCAATTTTAATTCTGAGTTTATGAGGAGGCATGCCAGTGGGAATAAGACTATTAAGAAATTCTTCAGGGAATGCAAGTTGATCTGCAGGATTGTCTGTGACAATAGAGTCAACACTGGTGAAAGTTACTTTGTCGTTAGGGATAAGTTTCAGTACCTGTTCATTAAGGTGTTGTGAGTCTTCGTTGGTGACGCTTAATATAGCTTGTGTACTGAGTTGTTCCAGAGTGACAGTTGAGAAGTTGATGTCACCATATAATTGCCTCGAGAGCGATGTTGGAAGCCTACGGAGGGTGAGAGTTGGCAGGCGGGGCCTTGTCGTGCATTCCCCATGACGTGGGAGGAGGGTTAGAGTGGGCGTTCGTGGCTCTTTCGTGAGTAACCCATAGGCGGGGCTCTGTTAGAGTTGGCGGTCGTGGTTCTCTGTCTTGCGTGCGGTGAAAAGTCAATGTTGCTCAGGGGTGCATGTGGACTTTTGCACAAACAAAAGCGACTGAGGCTGTGTTTGGTGAGTTGTTGCATGCGGGCACATGAGCAGGCAGTGCACATGCCTCGAGAGTGACGCTGGATGCGGGAGGACGGTTACAGTTGCCGTGCGCAGCTCTGTCATGCGTATCCCATGACGTGGTAGGCGGGTTAGAGTTGGCGGGGCTCTGTGAGTTGGTGGTTGTGGCTCTCTGTCTTGCTTGCGCTCACTGTCTTGCATGCCCTTAGTGAATTATATATATAGACTAGCAAAATACCCGCGCTTCGCAGCGGAGAAGTAGTGTGTTAAAGAAGTTATGAAAAAGAAAAGGAAACATTTTAAAAATAACGTAACATTATTGTCAATGTAATTGTTTTGTGACTGTTATGAGTGTTGCTGTCATCAAGGATTTGATTATCATTATTTCTTTCAATCAGGTTTGTATTTGGAGGATTTGTTGTGTTCAAGTTACATTCTGTGTTTGTCTGTCTATCCTTGACCATCTCATCTTCGTTGTCAACCGTTGTAAAGATAACAGGTTTCATTCATCGAAGTGATCACTACCCAAATCGGTACTCGTGAATCTAAGATGTTTAACAGGCATTCCTGGTATTAAGTTGTGGATTTGCCTGCTAATATTTAGCGGCTGCGTGTCTATGAACGCAATTTAAACTTAAGCTTTACACCTTGCTTTCCTATTGATATGTCTAGAAAGGCTTGTTCAGCATCAGAGGGTTGTTCCTTTCCTACTGCATCAATAAACAGCTCGTCTTCCTCTTTATCTGAGACATCACACACTGCATACACGGGTTTACCTTTCCTAGTCCTGCAAAGTCAGTTCACGTGAGCCGCTCAGAGTACATGCATCGAAGGTTCTCAGCTGTGCTTGTGCTATCTCGTGCGATCTTGCAATGTCCACGGCTTTATTTAATGTTAGCTCAGACCTGGCACTTAAGTTTCTCTCGCACTTTTGCTGAGTTTGTGCCAAACACTATTCTATCCCTGACCATCTCATCTTCGTTTGCATAAGTACAGTCTTTCACCAGCAATGTTAACTCTGTTACAGCAATTTTAACTCCGTTACAAAGTGATCAAAAGTCTCGTTTATACCCTGCGTCTTCTCATTAAACTTGTATCGCACGAATATCGTATTCGTCGTAGGCATGACAAACACCAGCGGCAGCCCGTCTATGAACTTAATTTAAACTTAAGGTTTACACCGTGCTTTGTTTCCGCAGTAGCTGCACTTATGAATATGCTTGTATGCGTCACTCGTTTCATATTCTTTTGCTGCCTTCTCAATTGTGTAATGTGTTTTTTGTTCAGCACTCTTTGGAGCTCTTGCTTGTTCTCTGCGTACTCCGTTCACAGTCAGTTCACGTGAGCCGCTCGGAGTACATGCATTGAAGGTTCTCAGCTGTGCTTGTGCTATCTCGTGTGATCTTGCGATGTCCACGGCTTTATTTAATGTTAGCTAAGACCCGGCACTTAAAAGTTTCTCTCGCACTTTCGCTGAGTTTCTGCCAAACACTAGTCTATCCTTGACCATTTAATCTTTGTTTGCATAAGCACAGTCCTTCAACCGCGAATATTTAGTGGCAGCGTGTCTATTAGATTGCTACTGACAGACAGCCTTATATGAGCAGGCACTCAATTATGTAGGAGGCGTGACAATGAGGGACGCAACTCCGCCTCACATGGCGACCAAGCTCCAGGCTATGGCCGTATATATGTACGTAAGTAGGTTACAGTTATGACCGTTACGCGTAGAATTTCGAAATGAAACCTGCCTAACTTTTGTAAGTAAGCTGTAAGGAATGAGCCTGCCAAATTTCAGCCTTCTACCTACACAGGAAGTTGGAGAATTAGTGATGAGTCAGTCAGTCAGTCAGTGAGGTCTTTGCCTTTTGTAAGTATAGATAGATGTCATTCAGGAAACAGCACAAAAAATATTACTTTTAGCTTGGTAAACATTTTCTGGGAATAATAATACATATCAGATTCTTCCTAAAATATATTTTAACAGTTGATTAGGATTTGTGTGGACATAAATGGGACTCAACTTTGATCTTCTTAGTAAAGACTCGATTCTGGCCAGCTTAAAACACTTCACCGAAATAAAGGTCAATATCTTAAAATCTTAAATATCCAATAAAACTGCATAAATAGTAACATTTCAAACTTAGTTATGTAACAAACTCCTAATCTCAGTCCTGACTGACACAATTAGTTGCAATGAAAACATGGTCCCAAAGACAACAAAGAACGTGAAGTACACATACAGAAGGTCATCAAAAAGAAGAGAATGCTTAGGCCATGTTTCCACAGCAAGCCTTTGCTGTTTACTCAGTCCAGTCCACTGCAGATGGACTCCCAGGTATTTATAACTCCACATCAGAACAAATTAGAAAAAAAAATCTGCCACACACACACACACAATCAAATTCTATACTGTGTCAGTCATAATTAAATAAATATGTAAAAATGCTTTCAAATTATTATTGCTTGCCTTCATTATGTTACTAATTGTTGAATCTCAGCCAATCAATGATCCTGGCTCCTTATCTCCAACTTCAAACAACACTTGAATAACCTGTGAATATGTCCACTACTTCATCTGTGAACCTTTGGTGTATATGCAACACGTTCCTTCATTACAAGTCTCACCTTTCTCAAAAGGTAGTTATTGCCACATAAAATTCTGTCCCTGTAAACTACACAAAGATTCGGACTTCACAGTTAACTTTCAAATCTCTCAAGATTACCACAACTAGAAAGTTCCACAAACAAAAACTCTAAGAATATGACCTTGTCACCAGCCTTTGAGCTCTACACCTTGCCCTTTAAATGCGGCTTGTAAAACTGCCTACATTCATCTATGTAACTTGTTTGTCACGTAAATCAATAAAAAGTTTATCCACACATACAAGAAGGGTACACTAGCTGTGGAACAGGCAAGCAGTAAGCCATTTAAAAAAAAAAAAAACCCAAGGCTAAGGTGAAGTTTATCATGCCTGAATGGCAAACTAATTTGATCAAGTGAAATGAAACTTAGAAAAAGACAATCAAAAGTATTGTATTATTAAAAGTAATATGTTTCTTAATTAACTATTTATATTTAAGAAGACTGGGCTGAAAGTACAAGTTGATCTTTTGTACCATGCTGTTTTGATTCTGCACAGCAAACTAGTTACACATATCTAACTACTTAATGGAATTTTTAGTGTAGAAAATAAGACAGACAAGGTAGGATGTAATGGATTTTTCAGGATAACCTTTGCTTATTGATGTTTCACAAACTTCTTGTCAGATTCAATGACTCTATTTGTTCTTTAATCAGTCACATTTAACTTTTATCTTGAGTATCCAAATAATAGATTCTGTCAAATGACTCTTAAACACACTGCTAAAAACAAGCATAATTTTGACTAGATTTTAAACTTGTTCTACTTGTTTATTTGTCAGGATGACAACACATCCTGAATACACCATGAACTCAGTATACACATAGATTTGCAACAAAGAGTTGTCTAAAGATCCTTCCTATCATAAGATTTTTGCTGGGGTATATGTTATGTTTGACAGCATAATTGTGGTTTTATTGATCTCCCTATTTCCTCCTAGCATTATACTCCACGCTACTCCCATCTTTAAAAATCAAATACTTTCAATGCTCTAATTGGCTCTGTTAGGACATTTTCCTGTTGCTTTCACACACTGCAACAAGACCAATAGATTTCTGAAAAAGAGCATCACATGTGAGTGTTCTCTTTACTTTCCTTTCACAAGCACAAGCAGACTGTAGAGTGACTGTCTCTCTAACTGGATCTGCCAAGTTTACAAAATTCTTAATTATGACAAACTTGTTTATTTATAATCTTTTTTAGAACAGTTTTAGAAATTGGCAGGCTAAGGTAGAATAACCTGCAATGAAATTTAACTTTAAGTTTAAATAGTTTCTCTTGAATTAATGAAACATGTTTTTTAGTCACTACATTTTATGAGAAAAAAAAATGCAGATTTTCTCTCTCTTTCTCTGTAATCTCAATATGATAGGAATTTGTAATGTTCATACTACAGATGCACCGATCAATCGTTCGCCAATATAGATCAGCTGATTTTCACTAAAAAAAGACTTGATCAGTGATCAGTAAAAAGGCTAATGTATTACTAAGCTTTGTGGTAATTTAGTTGCAGTACTCCTTTACACAAGGTATTACTGTAGATGAGCCAGCAAGCATCCTTTTTCTCCTGTTTTGCAGCAGACTCCCTGCAGTGTAAACAAAGACCAGTGAGTAGAAACTTGTTTTATCAGTGAACAAGAGGCGATTGCAATATTATCCTTTATGTTAAAGAAAGTGGAGTAATAAACTGAAAAAAGTAATCAAAGAAGTTGTCCTGTGAAACTAGACCAACGGCAAGAGAAACTACTTTAAGGAATTTAGACCTTTTTTATTTTGTCCTTTAAATTAAAATGGACACTGCTTGAGTTTGGATAGCAAGCTTGTTTAAAACAAAGCAGCTTATACTTTTAATTAAAAAAAGAAAAGAAAGAAGAATTTGAAATTGCTGCTTAATAAACAATTTTTTTAAAGATTTGTACTGTGTTCATTATTTGTTGCTGTCACACAGCATAAGTTTTGGTAAGAAGTAGTACGTAATTAAAGTGGTAATCCATATTTTATAATTACACCTCAAAAATTACAAATGTCTAGTGGATAAACAGGTATGTTTTTTTTCCTTCAGTGTAACAGAGGAAATGTATATTTTAATGGCAAAGAGCTGTAGTGCAATTAATGATTTAATATTATTAAAGCTCATAAGAGTATGTATATTTACATTTTAGCAGTGTTTAACTGTCAATGTCAAATAATTGTCTGAGGATATACATATAATTTATACATTCTTACAGGAATGGTAAAAACTTTTTTTTTTTTACTTAAACCTTGCTTTAGATATATACATTACAAAAAATAAACAATAAGATAGCTTGTAATTATGAGAAGCACTTTATTTTCTTTTATGCCATATGTATTCTGTATAAATATTTTTGTTCATATTTTATTAGTAAAAGTATGTATTTTAAGGAAATTATATTTATTTTAGTATTTTATGGTCACTGAACTATAAACCTACAGAATTTCATCTTGTTAATAAAAAATGAACAGTTAATGAGTGGTCTATAGTTTAATTATCAAAATAAATTTTAATATACAACACAAGGCTCTTATTTGTCTGGTTATGCAGGAGATTAGTGTAAAAAGTTTTTTAAAGGGAAAATATATATCAGAATCGGCTGATTAAGTAACATGAAATCTGTGATTGGTATCAGTCTTAAAAAAAACAAAAACCTGATCAAAACAATGCTAGATGATATATTTCACCTCTAGCTTTTTACCAATACCTTAATGCAATCCAGATCTCTTATTTGCTGGACTTTCTCTCCCTTAGAAATTGACATTAACTACCTTTTGAAGATGGCTCTGGAGAAAATAGCTTTCCTGCCATTTGGATACTTAATCGATCAGTGGCGGTGGGGAGTTTTCAGTGGACGCATACCTGAAAATCGCTACAATTCTGAATGGTGGTACCTACGGTAAGAAGATTTTGTTTTTGTAATTGGAGGTTATGCAAGGTAAATAATATGCTCCAGGTCCCAGCCTTGTGGTTTAAACCCAGTTTCATAGCCACTAATACACACTGCTGGCTTAGATAATAATACACTTGCAAACAAGGTGCTAGAGATTTCCTTGCAAACATCTCATCTCTATTTGTTGTAAAACAACCCCAAGGAACCAACTGCTTTTTTGAGAGGAAAGACAGAAAATAAAATACATCAGCAAGTGATATTCAAAGACCTGTAGAAAATGAAACGCCAGAACGTGTTTTAGATCATAACATACCGGGGATGTTTTGATTAAAAAAAATCAATATAATATCAATATACCCTACAATCATCTACTAATGGTTTTTCTCCAAAGGCAACAATTAATTTGGCTTGAACAGCATTAACCATTAGAAATAAAAGCACCTGGTAATCGTTATTAAAGGAGCATGACTTTATATTTTATGCGGTAGAAATAGCTAAAGCTTCATTAGAATATAATGCTAAGGATTGACAAGGGCGCCAAGATTTTGTAAGAAAGTTGGGTCAGGATATATTGTAATTAGTAATGAGACACTCTTAAAACAGGCTACTAACAAGAGTGTTGCATCTGTTCCAAGATGCTGACAAGCAGAAAGAAGGTATCTAATTATCTACCTTAATGGATAAATGACACAGAATTCCTTGCATTTCTGCTCAACAGAGCCATAATTACACGACCCAAGAAAGAGGCTTTACTTTTGTTATTTTGTAGTCCACTGATGTCTAATATGTTCACTGCTTTAACAGAACCAAGTATCAAGGTATCTGCCCTCCTGTACCACGAACTGAAGAGAACTTTGATCCTGGTGCAAAATATCACATTCCTGGAAACACTCCTTATATCAGGTAATTAAGGACATGAGTTCATTATTAATTTGTCAAAACACTTTTATCTTCACTTGACATATATACTGCTTATTCCGGTGAGGGTTGCGGAGACAACATGCAAGCTGGAGAAACTAGGTCACCTTGTCTTTAGCATCATTTTCTAGAATAACATTGGCAATTCACAGAAACTTTCAGCTCAATCAAAGGATACAAAGGCTTCTGGGTCTACTTTGGGTCTTCTCCCAGGTCTGCCTGGTGCATTGCTTGTGGGAACAAAACAGGAATTGTCCCAAGTATGGTTCATCTCGATTCAGAGAGGCAGTGGTTCTGATCTGAGGCTATTCAAAAATGCTTCTATATTCTTGTGCTGAGAAACCTCATTTAAGTCATTTTGTTTTAGATGAATGTAGTTATATCACAGAATTCTTACTTTTAATTAAATGCTACTGCTCTCACTTTTTATACAGATATTTTGTGAGCTTCATTCTTCAGTTCCAGTTTCACAAAGCTTTGTGTGAAGCAGCTAATCACAAAGGACCACTTCACAAATGTGATATCTACAGGTCAACACAAGCAGGACACCTGCTATCGTAAGTAGAGGGCTGATAGATCAAATACTGTCCAGAATCAGCCAATCATGGCAAATATTTAGTCAAATCAGCCTTTAACTAATTTTTTGTTATATTAAAAAAACCTGTGTCAAGATATACTGTGGAAATCAAAGAAGGATACAACATTTAAAAATAAATGGAGCAAGGTTGCTTATACAACACATCATACTACTTAAACGAGCATTTTAGGTACAACACATTGATACTGTATCAGCAACACTGTTGCACACCATTCCATTCTTAGATATCTGTGGTTTGAAATTAAAGTATGACAACAACTTTTAAAGCTAAAAAGGCACAGGTACTAATATGGATACTTCATTAACTATTATAAACGCAGTTGCTACAAATATATACATGTATACAGTATATCCAAAATGCCCTCAATATGAGCAGCCTTTGTACCTTAGAACAATGTTGGCAAGGCATTAGAGAAAGTCTTATATAGTACATCTCCACTCTACTTTACATGCATGCCTCGCTCTTCTCTTTAATTTATTATTTAAATTTGACGATATCTACTCTCATCAAATGATACATAGCCTTAAAATATAATATGGCACATCTTAAAAAGGAGATTCAATTTAAACATGAGCATTTAAACCTTGAATGTTGACCCCTGTGTGTTAACAGCAATCCTTTGTAATATTACTTTCTGCTTTTTTGCTGTAAAAAATGACAATTTCAGAATTTTGCTAAATTTGTGGATGAGAGTTGTTGTATCTATATATTCCTTTTACAATATGCCATAAACATGCAAAGTACAGCACAGTGTCACTGCCTAAAATATTACATTTTACAATAAAATATATTCCACAGTCAAGGTATAATTAGTTATAGTCAATAAGAACCTGTTAAACAGGCACACCCTATTGTTGATAAGCAGATTCAAAGTGTCTAAAATCAGAAAACTGAACTGACCAATTGCAGTCTAGATTGGTGCAACCCTAATAATAAGAGCACTAAAATTCATCACTTGGGTATAATCTGAAAATTCACTGAAAAAATCAATTTTATACCTTCACACTTTTTTTTCTTCAAGCTGCTTGCTCTGTTTTTCTATTATAGTATTACTGCAGTTTCTGTTTGAGGAAATTGAGGTTGAAAACAATAATACTTTTCACCCCGTGTATGTTACTCCAAAAAAAAAAAAATGACCCAAGGAAAACAGCATTTCTACAGAAAATAAAAACATACATTTTTGAACATAAGATTATTGTATAGGGAGGAACAAGTTCAACTCCAAATTTAAATAGCAGAATATCTCCATTCCCACATGCATCTGTGCCTTCATATGAAATTCTTTTGTTTACTCAGGACAGCTCTTAGTGCAGGATCTTCCAAACCATGGCAAGAGATTCTTTACAATGTCACAAAAACTGACAAAATGGATGCTGGACCATTACTGGAATATTTCAAGCCTGTAATTGAATGGCTAGAACAGCAAAATAAGAATGAAACTCTTGGATGGCCAGATTTTGATTGGCGCCCTCCCGTTCCTGAAGGTTACCCCAGTGGTACTGGTGAGTAGTGTAGCAAAGTGTTTAAAAATGCGTTTGTGGGTACTGCAAAAACCTGACTTAAAAAAAAAAAAAAACATGCTTTCTGATTATTTACATTTATACCGTTTTAAAAATTTAAACTACAACCATCTACTATCCTCAGATTTTAAGGTTGTATTATCTTCTTACATTATTTATATTAACTATTATAAAAGAAAAAGATACATTTGTTCTACTATGAATACTGATGATTTTTAATGTGCATTTGCAGACAAAAACACAGATGAAACTAATGCAGTCCAATTTATAGAAAAATTTGATATGATGGCAAAGGAGGTGTGGAATGCTTACACAGAAGCATCGTGGGCATATAATACAGATATTAATAGCAAAAACAAGGAGATCATGGTAACTATTTCTCAAAAGTAATTAACAAAACTATTGCATTAAACTTAAAGTTTGTCTTTTTATAAAGCAGGTTAAAGGATCAATGTTTTACAAAGTATAAAATAATACAAAACTTTATAACCATAAAAAGCATTTGTACACAAAACATTTCTTTTTCATATTTAGTTAGAAAAGAATCTGGAAATGAACAATCAAGCCCTTATATATGGCCTGGAAGCCCGCAAGTTTGACTATAGTGACTTCAAAGATGAAAATGTAAAACGCATTCTTAAGAAACTGAGTGACATTGAGCAAGCTGCGCTTCCTGAAAATGAACTGAAAGAGGTGAGGGATCATAAGCATTAGATATTCCAGTATAAGACAAAGTTTTTCATCCTTCACTGTATTTTGTTCTTGTTCAAATTAAGTTTTCTTAGGTTCAAAATGGACACTTCTGTAAGTACTGACTAATTATCCAGTAGACACCATTTGAAACCACAAGAACAGATACAAAATATTTTTACTTATTAAAAAAATGCTTCTTTAAGAAAACGATTTTCCTTGGCAAATTATTGATTGCGAAAAAACAAATTGAAAAACAACTTGAAATACAATATATTGAACATATCCTTTAAAAGCCTTATTTTCTAAATGAATTATTTGTAAATAATTGCTACAGCTAATTTCCTGACTGTAACCACCTAAGGTATTAGTTTTACCTCTTTTATTAAGGCACTGCAAAACCAGCAGAGATTCATGATATCTCCTCAAAGGGGAATACAGAAAAATCACACACTGTCATCTTTGTTTGCTTTTTTAGTACAACACCATTCTCTCGGACATGGAGACCACATACAGTACTGCAAAGGGTTGTCTTAATCAAGATAAATGCCTTCCTTTAGATCCAGGTAAGCAGGTCTAACTCAGGTTTTAATAAATTGAATAATAATATACAGTCTAACATAATTTTCAGTTTAAATTACTTAGATTTGTCAGACTCTAGCATTGTGCAGAACCACGCAGGCTTTCCTAACGATGTATTCATACATATTTTTAACCAAATCCTTCATTAATTGTGTTCCCATTTCCTAGATTTTACACTCTACATGTACTGCATATTCACAACACACCAATAGTCAATGTTTTGCACTTGTTGATACTGCATTTTCCCAAGAATCAAGTTAATCACATTTTACTGTATTTACAAAACTTTATTGTATATTTGCTAGATGGCAAGCATGTTATTCTAAAGAGGAATTTACTCAGAATATCAGGTACTATCTATAAAAAAACCAAGCAGTACAAACAGATACAGCAAACAAATTATCTGTGCACCAACTAGCATAACAATAAAAATATAGCCATTTTGTCAAATTTAAACTGATCATTTAGTATCCAAATTATGAGTGCATATAATTTTTCTTTGATGAATTTGGTCCTTTGACTTTAGTCTGTCTCTGTTGTATAATGTGTGTATATGCACTGTTCAAAAAACATTAAAGGAACACTTTGAAAACACATCAGATCTCAATGGGAAAAAAAATCATGCTGGATATCTCTACTGATATGGACTGGTATGGTAATGTGTTAGGAATGAAAGGATGCCACATCGTTTGATAGAAATGAAAACTATCAACCTACAGAGGGCTGAATTCAAAGACACCCCGAAAATCAAAGTGAAAAAATGATGCAGCAGGCTAGTCCATTTTGCCGAAATTTAATTACATCAACTCAAAATTGTAATCAGTAGTTTGTATGGCCCCCATGTGCTTGTATGCATGCCTGACAAAGTCAGGGGTGGGGGGCATTCTCTTAATGAGACTACGGATGGTGTCCTGGGGGATCTCCTCCCAGATCTGGACCAGGGCATCACTGAGCTCCTGGACAGTGTGAGGTGCAACCTGGCGGTGTCGGATGGACCGAAACATGATGTCCCAGAGGTGTTCTATTGGATTTAGATGAGGCGAGTGTGGGGGCCAGTTAAAGGTATCAATTTCTTCATCCTCCAGGAACTGCCTGCATACTCTTGCCACATTAGGCCGGGCATTATCATGCGCCAGAAGGAACCCAGGACCCACTGCACCAGCACAGGGTCTGACAATGGGTCCAAGGATTTCACCCCAAAACCTAATGACAGTCAAGGTGCCGTTGTCTAGCCTGTAAAGTCTGTGCGTTCCTCCATGGATATGCCTCCCCAGACCATCATTGACCCATCACCAAACCGGTCGTGCTGAACGATGTTACAGGCAGTATAATGTTCTCCGCAGCTTCTCCAGACCCTTTCACGTCAGTCACATGTGCTCAGGGTGAACCTACTCTCATCTGTGAAAAGCACAGGGCACCAGTGGTGGACCTGCCAATTCTGGTATTCTATGGCAAATGCCAATTGAGCTCCACGGCGCCAGGCAGTGAGCACAGGGCCCACTAGAGGACATCAAGCCCTCAGCCCACCCTCATGAAGTCTGTTTCTGATTGTTTGGTCCAGCAGGCAGGCGTCATTTTGTAAGCATCAGGCAGTGCTCATGCTGTTCCTCCTTGCCCAAAGAAGTAGATGCTGGTCCTGTTGATGGGTTAAGGACCTTCAACAGCCCTGTCCAGCTCTCCTAGAGTAACTGCCTGTCTCCTGGTATCTCCTTCATGCCCTTGAGACTGTGCTGTAAGGCACAGCAAACCTTCTGATAATGGCACATATTGATGTGCCATCCTGGAGAAGTTGGACTACCTGTGAAAACTGTGTAAGGTCCAGATATCGCCTCATGCTACCAGTAGTGACACTGACCATAGCCAAATGCAAGACTAGTGAAAAAACAGATGAGGTGGGAAAAATGTCAGTGGCCTCCACCTGTTAAACCATTCCTGTTTTGGGAGTCATCTCATTGTTGCCCCTCTAGTGCATCTGTTGTTAATTTCATTAACACCACAGCAGCTGAAACTGATTAACAACCCCCTCTGCTACTTAACTGACCAGATCAATAGCCCAGAAGTTTCACTGACATGATGCTATACTCTAATTAAAAAGTATTCCTTTAATTTTTTTTGTATATATATATATATATATATATATATATATATACATACACACACTACAGTATATATATATATATATATATATATATATATATATATAAAAATGTAGATGCCACATGAGCTGGACGGGCGTCCCAGACGGGAGACTCCTAAAAGGCAGACAAGCATCCTGGCTTGGGAGGAAAGAAGGAACAGACCCGGAAGGAAGAATTGGAAAGGATGGACGGACAGCCCATTGAAATGAAAAGATGTCTCTGGGGGTTTGTCATTTTCCCAGCAAGCTAGATGGCAGCCATGCCGGATATCGGTACCCAGTGGAAAGCCAGCAGGGCATGCAGGAAAATGTAGTCTGGCAGAGCAGCTATGCTGGAGTCACCGGATGCCACAAGAGGGCGTTGCATGGAGACAAGCTCCTTGCTTTAATGGACTTATGTATGACCCGGAAGTGCTTCCATCGGGCAGGGGCCCTGGCACTGGAAGTACTCCCGGGTCCTTAATAAAAGAGACTGCACTCCCCTGGTCAGGCAAGTCAGAGCTGGGAGGAAGAGAGGCAACACTCGACTGGAGGAGGGCAGCGCGGAGCTGAGACAAATTGTAGTGGTACACTGAATTGTGAAGAGAGAAAACCTGTGTTTTTGTGATTTTGCAAATTTGGAGAGGATTTAGGTGAATAGTTCAACCCTTATTTGAACCTGGGACTGTGTTTGTGTGGAGGTTTGGGCTCGCAGACACCCCGGTTTCCATCACAATATATATGGATGGGTGGATGGGTGGCAATATTCCCTGTTTTACTGTACTGTTAATTGCTTTGTAAACCACTTTAAGATATCACCACACTACCAAAGGCCTTGCAACATATAAAATAAAAAAAAATCAACACAAAGATGTTTCCATATTTATATGGCTATTTTATGCTTTATTAGGGACCTTACTAATTGTTCACAGAAAAAGGAAAAAAAAAATAAAAACAGGTTTTTCATACTCATTTAAAACTCCAGCTAGCCATATTAACTACAGATGGAAAAACATTAGCATAATTAGAACCTCAAGATACTGTACAGTGTATAAATAAGTGACACTAACCTTGTTCCTACAGACTTAACAGAACTCCTTGCCAAATCCAGAAACTACAATGAACTTCTGTTAGCCTGGAAAGGGTGGCATGATGCTTCTGGAAAGAATATCCGTCAGGACTACAAAAAATATGTGATGCTCAGAAACAAGGCAGCAAGACTGAACAGTAAGTGGTTGTGAAGGAAGTAATACAATGAAAGAACACTAGCTTCTTGGTTTATGAACCGGTCACATTTAAAGGCAATTCAGCCTTGTCAATTCTCACTATGAATGGCACATGCATAAACCCATTGTACCTGCCTACCTGATGTAAATACCCTTGTATGTTGAACAGTCAATTATACAGGAAGATCAGGTGAACCTGATCAGGCAAGTACTAAATGCATATGGTATTTGGGATTTTGTGCCAAAGAAAAATAGTGAATACAAGTGCACAATCTTAAACCAGTTCTACGTTTTAATTTGCAGATCATGCTGACAATGGTGCCTTCTGGCGTTCCCTATATGAAACACCTACTTTTGAACAGGATCTAGAAAAACTGTACATAGAACTACAGCCCCTCTATCTTCAACTGCATGCCTACACCCGCAGGGCTCTGTATAAGTTATATGGTTCACAGTATATTAATCTGAAGGGTCCTATTCCTGCTCATCTTCTGGGTAAGCTAAACACTATTTTTAAAACTAAACAATTCTTTTTCTAAAGCTCTCAAAATATGAAGCCATACAAATCAACTACGCTTCCGTATGCTAGTGATAACTACAAAGTGAAACTCTTTTTATACAGTAATGAAATTAAATATTTTATTATGCTAATATACCTAACGCAACTGTCAAAGTTGACAGGGAGTGGGAAGTTACTTTACATTGCTACCTGTCTTCTAATTTCAGGTAATATGTGGGCTCAGTCTTGGTCAAATATTTACAACCTGATGATTCCTTACCCTGATGCCACACAAGTAGACGCTACACCAGCTATGGTGGAAAAGGTACAGCTAATCCAAAGGTTATTATAACTTAAAATAAATAAAATGTCTCTACTCAGTAACCATCAAACTACTTATACATTTCCTGAGCCTTAGGTTTTTATAAGAAATCATTATATGTTTAACTCCTTCACCATAGAAATAAGGCATAGGTCACAATGCCTACGAAACACTACAGTATGATGTCTTGCAATATGAAAAGCATGAAATACCTTTTAACTTTACAAATGTTTGTTCAGCTTCAGTCACAGGTCTGCATTAAGAACTACTGCAATACTAACCAATGGTTAGATAATACGCAAGCAGTCTCTAGCTCAAAGGTCTGCAAAGGGCCAAAGGTCCGTGAGGGACATAGTGTCTTCAGATTTTTATTCCAACTTAACTTATTAATGAGAAGCTAATTATTGCTGTTGAAGCACTTAAAAGATCCAGCAACATTTAAATGCTTCATTTTAGTTTTGTTGCTTATGATTACCCACCTTTAACTCATTATTTTAGTCTAAATCAGTTGCATTCATAATTTCTAACTATTCCTTATTAGCAATAAGATGCAACTTATTTTCATTTATACCAGCGTGTATTAACTGTGCACTATCTGGTTTAACAAATATATGGAATTAAACTGAGAAGAAACAAGTGATGGACAGAGAGTAATCCATTTGCTTTGGGCTACAAATCACTTGGATGATTTGCTTGGAAGGGAAAAAAATCTACCATATATCAATGACCTGATATAGCATAAGGAATACTAACAAGCCATAAAATCGAATAAGATCTGTTATTGGCAAGGATTGGTTTCAAATTAAACAATCAGGTTGGAACAAAAACTTGTAGCAACTACAGCCCTCCAGGAACAGCTTATCAAACCCCTGCTATAGAATATTACACAAGTACTAGAAACTGAGCACACACACAATGTGTATTCTAATTACCACCTTATTTACAATTTAGAAGTGGGATGCTAAAAGAATGTTTGGTGAATCTGAGAAATTTTTCACCTCTCTGGGTCTGCTACCAATGCCACAAGAATTCTGGAACAAATCCATGATAACGAAGCCTACAGATGGACGTGAGGTAGTGTGTCATGCTTCTGCATGGGATTTCTACAATGGAAAAGATTTCAGGTGAGACACTTCAAAGTTGAGACTATCTATTCTACTTAATTTAGAAAACATCTAACAGATAACTTGCAGAAGACCAATCCATGAATTTATGAAAGCCTGAGAAAACTCTGGTATAAACAGAGTATTTACCTTTCGTGAAATGTGTAGTAGTGAACTCATACGACAAACTGCTTAGAATTTTCCCAGATTTTCAAAGATAACGCAAGAAAAAAAAAATTATGTTCTAAATAGCCATCTAGAAACTGGTGGTTACAGAGTAGTGAAATCCAGAGAAAGGATAGGGAGGAAAACTGTCTCAAATTGGCAAAAAAAGAAAATTAGTACTAGCAGATAATAATGGTTATCAACCCAAATTAACAGTTCTTAGGAGAATTAATGTTTACAAATACAAGAGGTAATCAATAAAAAAATTATGAAATTAATGTGAAAGGAAAAAATCTAAAAACTGTCTATAGCAGTGTTTCTAACTAAGTCTCACAAAAATTACATCTTTTTTGTATCACATAAAATTTATTCTATAAAGTAGTAATGATTTGAGAGTGCAGCACAGAGGAAAGATGTTAAGGTAGAGAAGATGCCACCCTAATGTATCATGTACTGTTTGATATATTACAAAGTCATGGAGCCCATCCCAGCAACATTAAAGTCAAGGCTGGAACCAGCTATAGACGAATCATAAATCCATCACAGGGCACACTCACCCACACAGCTATAGTCAATCACAGAGATAAAACATTTCATTAAAGAAACAGCAGAGAGATACTGTACATTGATTGTTCTGCTGCACACACATAAAATAAAGCACTTTGGTCACAATATTTATATAAATTTAAGCTCAGTTGCAATATTGTTTTTGCAGGCTGTTTATTTTTAACCTATGTCTTGTGTATAGGTAGATTTTCTGTATTGTAATTAGAACTGCAAGCATATATTTTACACATTATGTATGTTTTTAGAATCAAGCAGTGCACTGTAGTGACAATGGATGACCTGATTACAGTACATCATGAGATGGGTCATGTTCAATACTTCCTCCAATACAAAGATCAGCCCATTCCATTCCGGGATGGAGCCAACCCTGGTTTCCATGAAGCCATTGGAGATGTTTTAGCACTGTCCGTCTCCACACCTAAACACCTGCAAAGCATAGGACTGCTGGACAAAGTGCAAAATAACCATGGTAAGGAACTTAATTTGCAGTGTAATCTGTTCTGTCAGGCATAAAAATAGTTTGCTTGATTGACTGATTTCCCATATACAGTAGGTTCATATATAGGTTTACAGGGTAATTATTGTTGCATGTACCAAATTCAGTGATTTTCTCACATGCAAATACTAACCACACAACATACCAATCACATAACAAGAACACATAAGAATTCTTAAACATATCCTTAATAAAAGCATGTAATACACATAATACATACTACAACACAGTACATTACAGAATAAAAATGCAACATAAAAAACTGTGTAAAATAATGAGTAAATAAGAATTTCTCAGCAATGAATTTATATGAGCTCAGATAATGCTGTCAGGTTGAGGTGTGAAATGGAGTCCCAGCTCATATGTGACAGCTGCAAGATCAAGCAGCCAAGATTATTTTAAAAAGGGGCCAATAGATACTGCACTACAAACTGTTGAGCACCATTTACATCTTGGATAATAAGCCCTACACATAATATGCAATAATTGACAAAAAAACAAACTAGGGTGCAAGATTCAAGTTGCTACCATCCTAAATAAGTATCATTTTGTTTTGTGTGATAGATTAGATTATTTTAAGTTTATAGCTACATTACATATTTGGGATCTGTGAGGACTGTGAGGAGGGAAAGGATTGATGACACAGCAGCAGCCTCATTTTTCACACACATCTCATTTTTCTAGTTGTATTATAGTGTATATTCTACAAGTAAAAAATGCCACTTTAAAAATAATTGTGTCCATCTAAAATTAAATAATTAATGTCAGGCAATACTAAGAAAAACTGGTTTAGAAACACAGTTTTAATTACTTGGCCAAATTGCTTGCATAACTGAATCATATGTGGCAGTATAAATACATCTCAATATATTCTTAGAAAGCAAAGTATCTCTCAGTCAATCAAAATGTATGTTATATAGCACATACAAAGCATACATAATTGGAATACAATACTACACACAGTAATACCATTTTGAGAGTATGGTGTTATAAGAAGAGAAAATAAGTGCTGTATAAAAATTATATACAGTGACTGCAAGATATATTTATGCAGTATATTTTCAGCTGAACATCTAATGTGTTTAGATGAAGAGCTAGTTACAAACTATAGTGCAATGAACATTTGTAGCCAATTGGTCCTCAGTAAACTACAGTAAATTGAATATTCCTGCAAATAATATACTTTATTGGTATGAGAAAATGCCAGCTGCTAAAACTTTTTTAAAATTAGAAAATTACCTAGATGTCCTAAGACAGATGGGGATTTTTGGTACTGATACTGCAGTTAATATTTTAAATATAAAAAGAACTGACAAAGGGACAGAGTAAATTTTTGTTACCCTGGAAAATCAGATATGCAGTCCTAATTATTTTTGTTGCCAATTTTCAGATAGCACAATTAACTATCTTCTGAGTATTGCTCTGGACAAGATTGCTTTCTTACCTTTTGGATATCTCATGGACCAGTGGAGGTGGAAAGTATTTGATGGCCGAATTTCAGAAAATGATTATAACAAAGAGTGGTGGAATCTCAGGTAAACATCCGCACACCCAAGAGAGTTTCTAGCTGGTGTTCATTAATATTATCACTCTTAAACACCTAACAAACATCCTAAATTAGTTTATTTTTCTACCTTATTTTCAGATTAAAATATCAAGGGCTGTGCCCACCAGTGGCACGCACAGAGGATGATTTTGACCCAGGTGCAAAATTTCACATACCCGCGAATGTTCCATACATTCGGTAAGATTAAATTCAATTCAATTAACTTTTGCATAGTCTCTGAATACAGATATACGTCATAAACTCCAAAACCACAAAAAGGAAAAGAAAAAAATAAAATTGAAATAAATTAAACTAAATAAACATTTTTCTTGAGCTTCTGTAGAGTTTAAATTTCTTTTTGGGGACAAATAGAATTACCTATAAATCTATCTATTCTACCACAAGAATGTTTATATCTGCATTTTAATACTACCCTTTTCAGAAGATGAAATTAAATTTTTTTAGTATCTAATTGTTGTTACTTTATCTTTTACAGATATTTTGTCAGCTTTGTTATCCAGTTCCAGTTCCACGAAGCTCTCTGTAAAGCAGCAAATCAGACAGGGCCCCTTCATGAATGTGACATCTACCAGTCCAAAGAAGCAGGCAAACTACTTGGGTGAGGCTTGTGTATCTTTAACAAAACATGCCAGCTACAAATATAGACTTTAAAATCAGGGGCCTCATGTATAAACGGTGCGTATGCACAGAAATGTTGCGTAAGAACTTTTCCACGTTCAAATCGCGATGTATAAAACCTACACTTGACGTAAATCCACGAACTTTTCCACGGTACCTCATACCTTGTCGTACGCAAGTTCTCCGCTCGGTTTTGCAGACTGGCGGCACCCAGCCTCAAAGCAGTGCTACTGTTCCTGTGTGGTTACACCTTATTTTCCTGATGCTGCTTTATAAATACACCGAAACTAACCGCATATTGTTTATTAGTGTAATGCATCTGATTGTAATTAACTTGTAACAATATAATGGTAGAGGGAACAGCCATAGTATTCCAAATACCATAACTGCTTTAGCGTTGTTACTCTCACTTCTTCTTCTTTCAGCTCCTCTTGTTAGGAGTTGCCACAGCAGATCATCTTTTTCAATATTTCTCTCACTGCACCACTCAGAGTATTTCTATCACTGTATCTGAGTGTGAATCACAGCAGCAGCTGATCGGAAAGGGAATTATCGGTATACAGCTTCAAGGACACGCTGTCTCAGCCACTGCAAAATGTTTTAAAGCCTTTCCTGTACGGACCTCACGGTTCAGAAACAGAAACGATATCATTTATAAGGTGAAATTCAGCAAAATATGTTTATTAAATTATACAGATAAAACTTTAACTTCATTTAAATAATCTATATTCTTCACTGGGAGTGTCGTTAAGGATAGAATAATTAAACATGTACTACGAAGATATTTCAATGTTCTTTAAACGTTTTGAAGAATTGGCGCTAAGCTTACAGATGGCTTAACTTCTATTACAGAGCTGATTGTATGGCGATCGGTTACTTGGGAAAGAAAAGCACTGACTGCAGTGACGGCTACGCCAATATATATTGAATATAAAACAGAAAGAGAAAATAACAACACAGCTAAAAACACAGCGACAAATTTCGGCAAAAGTTAAATGCTTGTGTCATGAGCACGAGGTGGCTATGTGTCCGCAACGGACGTAGCCATCCACTGTGCATAAGCTACCTTACTGATGGGCGGCGAAGGAGCCACCGATTCTTCCTCTGCCCAGTGCCACCACAAGCCTAGAGCCGCCCCTGATTGTACTGCTGCAATAAATTATTTCATCAAGTGAAACACATGTTTAATAACGTGCTTTAACTCCTATCATCATGAAAATGATATCACGTATACATCTCAGTATTTTAGTTATTCAGAGAACTGTAATATTACGAATGTAATTGATTCTGTGTCCAGTTGGAGGAAGAGAGCCAGTTTAAAAAGCAAGTAGTGATTCACACACACAGAGCACATAGAAGATCAAATACAAAACAAAGCATTTAACGTGCTACTTTAATTACGATGTGATTTGAGAAACTGGTTAATTAAACGATTTTAAGATGAAGTTTATGATGTTCTACTTTAATGACAAAATAAACTACGTGATTAAAGTGGAAATGTCGAGATTGAAGTTGACATTTCGTGCTTTTTCCTCACTGTGTGCCTTTTTCTCTGTACCCTAATAAGCTTTCATATGACACTCAGACAGTGGGCTTACAACTCGGCTTTTCACGGCGACTTTGATATGTGACTTCTTTTTTATTTCCGGCACTGTGCGATTTGTGAATGTGAGCTTTCAAGTTTCTCCAACACGCTATGTCACTCGATCAACTTCCTTTTGTTGATTATACCACGGTTTATTTGAACAAATAGTATGTTTTTCATTTGCCTCCACTTGGTATTCGCTGAAATTCTTATATTTTCCCCCGTGCTTTTCCCATTGTATTTTCACAGAAGGCTGCGTTTAAGGGCGATTTATATTGATTTGCATATTCAAATAGGCGTAATTCTGGGAGGATTTGGGGCGTTACATAATGCGCGTGCACGAGCGTTAGTTTTCACGCTGATCGGGATTTATGTAGCGGAAGAACGTGGAAGTTGGAGTACGCACAGATTCCTGCATCTGGATTTTTCTGTGCGTAAACACATTTCGGCTTTTGTGCTTACGCAATGTTATAGTGCGAGTTCTACGCACGGCGTTATACATGAGGCCCCAGGTGATTTTTATAGTCTTTAGGAATAAAGCCTTTACACCTTTCTACAGCTTATACAGGCTGATAAAATAAAGGATAATAAAACTACTGTTAGGGACATGATAGCAGAAAAAGAAAAAAATTAAACTTAAAGTGTATGGACTATAAATAAGAAAGACAATTTTATTCTCAATGCAAAAAATATGCTTATTCAAATTAATTATTTTGACAGTGACTTAAATTATACAAAAAAAAATCTAACTTGGACAATGCAGTCTAAGAATACCTCAATCATGATATAGAATAAATCCAGTTAGCACACAAAATTGTTAAAAGAAAAAATAAAATAAAATCTAAATGAATTCTGTCAAAATAACCTTAAAAAAGTAACTAATAAAATAACATACACAGATAACAATCAGCATCAAAGAACAAGCTCAGATGATATACAGTACTGACTAAAAGTATTACACTGCCTCACGAAAATTATTTTTCAAACCGAGTATCTTGGCAGTCAGTGTTTACTTACTTAAGTAAAGAATACAAAAGACAAATACTGATACAACAAAAGAAACAAAATTGCTTAAGGTTTTCCAAAAATATATTTATATTTTCTTAAAACAGGTCTGGCTCCCAAACCTCTCTCCTCAAGGCACAACAGACATTCTGTGTCTTTCCTACATTCCACCAACTCCACACCTGATTCAAATTAATACGGAAGTTACTAGCCATACAAGGTGTACTAGTTTTTGGGGTTTGTTTTGGTATTTGGTACACTGTATTAATCCCCAAGGGGAAATTGTCTTTTTTCATGTCCTTTGGTGGTCAGAGAACAAGATCAGCCATTGTACAGCACCCCTGGAGCAAATTTCAGGCTATGGACATTGCTCAAGGCACCAACAGAGTAGAATCCCATCCATCCATCCATCCATCCATTATCCAACCCACTATATCCTAACTACAGGGTCACAGGGGTCTGCTGGAGCCAATCCCAGCCAACACAGGGTGCAAGGCAGGAAACAAACCCTGGGCAGGGCGCCAGCCAACCGCAGAGTGGAGTAGAATACCTTCTGGTAGTAACAAACTGAAATCAACGTGCCGGTCATTGCTAAGGAGAAAAAAAAATTAAAAACCAGCAGAGATTCTTGGAATTGACTCTTCCATTGCCTAAGGGAGCTGTTGGGCATTCCCAGTACTGGAAAGGTTGAACACTCTCCATTAAGAGGAAAACTCTTCTGTTAAACTGATCAAGTAAAGATTATGAAAGATGAAACCGATTAACTGAAAGGCTTTAGTAAACCTTTCAATCAACACAAATTCACATAGCTGCCTCATAATTTGCTATGTGTAGTTCAAGCAGGTCCAGTGAAGCATTCACAGTGTCACACACAATGTTTAAGCCAGTGGTTTCCAAACTCAGTCCTGAGGACCCACTGTGGCTGCAGGTTTTTATTTCAGCCAAATTCAATTAGTGATAATTAATTGATCTAATTTATTTAGATGGGCTTTTTCCCCATTCTCTTATCCTGCTTTTAGAAAAGCACAGGAGTTAGTCTTTTACATTCATAAGACACTAGCCATCCCCCCGGCTCTGCCCACTTAGTAGTGAAACAAGACAGCGAGGAGGGCCCTGCTCAGCTCCCCACTCCTGATGTCATGCTTCCCCCTCCCCTCAGCCTGCAGCCACTATCTCAGATTAGCGCAAATGTATCACTCCTGCAAGTGAACTATGATACTTAGTGCTATGGGAAAAGTCACAAAATCAACTGGAATGTTCAAGCAAATTCTAGAAAAATAAAAAGATCTAAATCCGTTAAGTAGTTCTCTTGTTCACTAGCTAAGCGGAGGTAAGGAATGCCCCGAGGCTGGAGTGTGAGTGAGGAGGGTGCCGCTGCCTCTTGGATTTGCGCAAATAGATCGGTACCTATGAGGGAACCAAGTGAACTATGATACATAGTGCAATGAGAGAAGTCACAAAATCAACCAGAATGTTCAAGTAAATTATAGAAAAAAAGAGATCTAAATCCAAGTGGTTCTCTCGTGAAAAGCAGACAGACATACAGACAGGCAGATATTGAATTTTATATATAGAGCGATTTAGGAGCATTTCTACATTTGCTTTAAACGCGTACCTCTCTTTTGTTGTTGTTCTATTGTTTTGTTATTTTTTTGTACAGTTTGTACCCTTCATTGTATCCTAATAATGATAATTAAAACAAACAGAACTGACAGCCAGGTAAACTGGGTTATCATTTTTATGCAGATGACACTCAACTCTATTTCAATGTCAAAAGTGCAACTTCATCAGAGTTTTCTCAGCTCACAACTTACCTCACTGAAATTAAAACCTGGATGGAGAAAAACTCTTTAAAATTAAATTGCAACAAAACTGAACTCCTGCAAATTGGCACTAAAGAGCTACTTAAGAAAATGAACTCTTTTTCAGTCACTCTTGACAGTGATCTCATCAGACCTTCTTCTGATACAAGGAATCTTGGTGTCATTTTTGATTCCTCCCTTTCTTATTCTGCCCACATAAACCACATTAAGAAACTTTCTTACTTTCACCTCCATAACGTATCCTGTGTTCGCTCCTTCCTCTCCTTTTCCAATGCTGAGAAACATGTCCATGCTTTTATCACATCCCGCATCGATTATTGTAACTCGCTGCTGGCAGGTGCCCCTTCTAATCTTATATCACAGCTCCAGTTGATTCAAAACTCTGCTGCAATAGTCCTTACTTGAACCAGCAACAGTGAGCACATCACACCCATCCTGCTTCACCTTCACTGGCTCCCTGTGTCTTAAAGGATTGAATATAAAATTCTATCAATAACCTACAAAGCTTTAAATGGCCTTGCACCAGACTACATCAGTGACCTTCTAAATCACTATGCTCCTGTTTAGATAGATGGATAGATAGATAGATACTGTACTTTATTAATCCCCAAGGGGAAATTCACATACTCCAAAAGCAGCATACTGATAAAAACAATATTAAACAGTAATAAAAATGCAGTGTAAGTTAAAAAATGCAAGGTGGAGAGGCAAGGCAGATATAACAGACAATAACTTTGTAAAATGTTAAAGTTTACCCCCACAAGTGGAATTGAAGAGTCGCATAGTGTGGGGTCTCCTCAGTCTGTCAGTGGAGCAGGACAGTGACACCAGTCTGTCGCTGAAGCTGCTCCTCTGTCTGGAGATGATCCTGTTCAGTGGATGCAGTGGATTCTCCATGATTGACAGGAGTCTGCTCAGCACCCATCGCTTTTCCACGGATGTCAAACTGTCCAGCTCCGTGCCTACAATAGAGCCTGCCTTTCTCACCAGTCTGTCCAAGCGTGAAGTGTCCCTCTTCTTTATGCTGCCTTCCCAGCACACCACCGCGTAGAAGAGGGCGCTCACCACAACTGTCTGATAGAACATCTGGAGCATCATATTGCAGATGTTGAAGGACACCAGCCTTCTAAGGAAGTATAGTCGGCTATGTCCTATCTTGCACACAGCATCAGTACTGGCAGTCCAGTCCAGTTTATCATCCAGCTGCACTCCCAGGTATTTATAGGACCCTCTGTACCCTCTGCACAGTCACCTCTGATAATCACGGGGTCCGTATGGGGCCTGAGCCTCCTAAAATCCACCAGCAGCTCCTTGGTTTTGCTGGTGTTCAGTTTTTGTAGGTGGTTTGAGTTGCACCATTTAACAAAGTCCTTGATTAGGTTCCTATATTCCTGCCCACTCCTGATGCAGCCCACGATAGCAGTGTCGTCAACAAACTTTTGCACGTGGCAGGACTCTGAGTCCGATGTATGTTGGCTGAACAGGACCACCTACTAGGTCCTCTGATTCTGGTAATCTTGTTGTGCCTCACACTAACCTGCACTCTATGGGTGACAGAGCCTTCAGCGCCAAAGCATCCAGACTTTGGAATTACATCCCAAAATTAATTAGATCAGCTGACTCCATTCATTCTTTTAAAAAACAACTTAAAACTCATCTACAGTATTTAGGAAGGCTTTTAACTTAACATTCTGCCCATTCTTTCAGTTTACCTCTCTGTCCAGGTGCTCAGGATAATTTGTGTGTCTGTTATATCACAAATTAGGTTATTTATTAAGTTTTTCTTTTAGTATTGAATTTAGTATTTTACTCTGGTTTATTGTCCTTTATTCTATTTAATGCTTTGTTATCTGTTTCATTGTTCTATTCAGGAAAACATTTGTATCCAATGTTACATATACCCTGCTGTCTTTTTTTTTTTCTAAGACTCTGTGAAGTGTATATACAGTGGTGTGAAAAACTATTTGCCCCCCTTCCTGATTTCTTATTCTTTTGCATGTTTGTCACACAAAATGTTTCTGATCATCAAACACATTTAACCATTAGTCAAATATAACACAAGTAAACACAAAATGCAGTTTTTAAATGATGGTTTTTATTATTTAGGGAAAAAAAAAATCCAAACCTACATGGCCCTGTGTGAAAAAGTAATTGCCCCTTGTTAAAAAATCACCTAACTGTGGTGTATCACACCTGAGTTCAATTTCCGTAGCCACCCCAGGCCTGATTACTGCCACACCTGTTTCAATCAAGAAATCACTTAAATAGGAGCTGCCTGACACAGAGAAGTAGACCAAAAGCACCTCAAAAGCTAGACATCATGCCAAGATCCAAAGAAATTCAGGAACAAATGAGAACAGAAGTGATTGAGATCTATCAGTCTGGTAAAGGTTATAAAGCCATTTCTAAAGCTTTGGGACTCCAGCGAAAACAGTGAGAGCCATTATCCACAAATGGAAAAAACATGGAACAGTGGTGAACCTTCCCAGGAGTGGCCGGCTGACCAAAATTACCCCAAGAGCACAGAGACGACTCATCCGAGAGGTCACAAAAGACCCCAGGACAACGTCTAAAGAACTGCAGGCCTCACTTGCCTCAATTAAGGTCAGTGTTCACGACTCCACCATAAGAAAGAGACTGGGCAAAAACGGCCTGCATGGCAGATTTCCAAGACGCAAACCACTGTTAAGCAAAAGAACATTAGGGCTCATCTCAATTTTGCTAAGAAACATCTCAATGATTGCCAAGACTTTTGGGAAAATACCTTGTGGACTGATGAGACAAAAGTTGAACTTTTTGGAAGGCAAATGTCCCGTTACATCTGGCGTAAAAGGAACACAGCATTTCAGAAAAAGAACATCATACCAACAGTGGTGGTAGTGTGATGGTCTGGGGTTGTTTTGCTACTTCAGGACCTGGAAGGCTTGCTGTGATAGATGGAACCATGAATTCTACTGTCTACCAAAAAATCCTGAAGGAGAATGTCCGGCCATCTGTTCGTCAACTCAAGCTGAAGCGATCTTGGGTGCTGCAACAGGACAATGACCCAAAACACACCAGCAAATGCACCTCTGAATGGCTGAAGAAAAACAAAATGAAGACTTTGGAGTGGCCTAGTCAAAGTCCTGACCTGAATCCAATTGAGATGCTATGGCATGACCTTAAAAAGGCGGTTCATGCTAGAAAACCCTCAAATAAAGCTGAATTACAACAATTCTGCAACGATGAGTGGTCCAAAATTCCTCCAAAGCACTGTAAAAGACTCATTGCAAGTTATCGCAAACGCTTGATTGCAGTTATTGCTGCTAAGGGTGGACCAACCAGTTATTAGGTTCAGGGGGCAATTACTTTTTCACACAGGGCCATGTAGATTTGGATTTTTTTTCTCCCTAAATAATAAAACCATCATTTAAAAACTGCATTTTGTGTTTACTTGTGTTATATTTGACTAATGGTTAAATGTGTTTGATGATCAGAAACATTTTGTGTGACAAACATGCAAAAGAATAAGAAATCAGGAAGGGGGCAAATAGTTTTTCACACCACTGTAAATAAAATGTACTATTATTATTAAAGGCTGCAATAACTTTAGCGTCAGACCCACTAATCATCCATCCATTTTCCATCCTGCTGAATCCGAACACAGGGTCACGGGGATCTGCTGGAGCCAATCCCAGCCAACACAGGGCACAAGGCAGGAACCAATCCAGGGCAGGGTGCCAAACCACCGCAGGGCACACACAAACACACACTAGGGTCAATTTAGAATCGCCAATCCACCTAACCTGCATGTCTTTGGACTGTGGGAGGAAACCGGAGCGCCCAGAGGAAACCCACACCGTGCCGCCCCCCACTAATCAGTAGATAATAAATTAAATTAAACAATCTGAACACCTGTAAAAGCATAATGTAAATCGGGCTGAAAACTGTTAAAAAGTGAAAACAAAATCCCCTTATAAGTGCTTAGTACATTAAAATAAAAAAAAAAATTACCAAACATTTCTCCATTGACTCCAAAACACTGAAACTGGGAAATAACAGCTCACTTAATCAGGCTAGGAGTCGAAATAAAAACAGGAGTTTGTTGGAACAAAAAAAACCTGCAGCCCCAGGGGGTCCCCAAGACTGAGTTTGGGTAGCACAGGTTTAAGCAAATCGTGCAAAAACACAAGTATTATCCGTGACATTTCATTCAGCGCATGTATATGACGCATATAGAAAACATAAAATATTCCCGAAGAAATGTTTATTTGGATGCTCCTGGACTGAGCCGTTACGATAACAAGGTTTAGTCAGTCTGCCTGTCATTATCCAACCCGCTATTATCCTAACACTGGGTCACGGGGGTCTGCTGGAGCCAATCCCAGGCAGCGCAGTGCGCAAGGCAGGAACAAACCCCGGGCGGGGCGCCAGGTTTAGTGACCATTCCAAATGGATTTGAAGGGACCGAATTGGGTTGTGCGTGTAATATTACTGTTATACTCTGGGGTGACGATTAATCGTCTTTACAATTGACATATTCAAAGGCAGAAGTGGCTGTCCTTCCGAATGCTAGTGAGACTATAAGTTAAAACGGGTTTGTTACAGGAAGAACTGATGTTTGAAAAAGCGCGTCTCAAAACATCGAACACCTGCTTAAATAGTTAAAATGTCATTCAGTGTGAACAGATTAATTAACATTAGGGACCTATAGGTAACTATGCTCCACCCCCACTAACTTTAAGGTTGGTATTTGTGGTTGGGGTAGGCCAGCCTAATAATTTAAAATCCAAAAATGAAGTAACCGGCTCCACCGATTTGCGTCACGATAATAGAAAAGTACTAATCCAATACAAGCATTAAATACTTTATATATATTTCTGAATAACACTCGAAAGTCACGAACACATTTATATATGTATTTATTTATTGACTTTTGTCGCACTCACCCACCATTACATGACACGACTCGACTGGACGCCCGTCACCAGAATTTGCGCGGGTGCGCGTAGCCCGGGCGCAGTGCATTATGGGGCGCCTTTCCCATTTGGCGGCTCTACCTCACCCTTCAACTAATGAATGAAGTTGTAAGTGACAAGTGTTGGTGCATTGCCTTTCAGTTGTACTTTTATTTAAGTAAATGGTTTCATTACACAATTGTCAACCATTTTGAGAAAAGGTGCACCGTAAAAATTGCTCCGAAAATTCCAGAGTGCTGGCGAGATGCCTGCGTTTGGGGCAAGTGACCTTATCGGCACGCTGTTAATTACAAAGCATCATATTGGTGACAGTATTAGGGCGAATGATGTCCGTCCTAAGTCTTAAAACATCGTACAGTATTTGCATGCAGGCAATTTGGGTTTTGCTTTTTGAGCTTTGATTTATTCAGGCATGTTTTAGGTAAAGAAAGGTGAGCACGGTGGCGCAGTTGCTAGCACTGTTGTGTCAGCTGGGTTCACTGTCAGTTGATCAGTAATTTTCTCATTTACTTTGGATTAACGTGGATTTGTCTCCTCTTCCTTTGGCTTCCGTTCCAAAGACATACAGGAGAGGCAGCCAGCTGACTCTGAACTGGTATGAATGAGTGTGCCCTGCCCAGCAATGGCCAGGAGTCCCTTCTACTGTTGATTCAGTTTGAGGCTTTTGTTAAATGGATGAATATTTTACATTAAAAAGATCAATCTGTCTGTCTATTGATCATGTTAGTCATTTTCTAACCCACTTAGACCTGAACATGGAGCCAATCCTAGCCAGCACAGGGTGCAAGGCAGGAACAAACCCTGGTCTAGGCACTAGTTCATCACAGGGCAAACACTCACATATCTCAGCCACACTCTAGGGCCAATTTAGTATCACCAATCCACCTAACCTGCATTTCTTTTGACTGTGGGAGGAAACCCACGCAGACACGGGGAAAACATGCAAACTCCACACAAGGGAGGACTCAGAATGTGAACCCTGATCTCCTTCCTGAGAGGCAGCAGTGCCACCATTGCACCACCGTGCCACCCTGCTGTGCTTTGTAAGAAAACCCTATTCCATGACACAAAAAGCTACTTAGAGTGGAGAAGTGGTTAGCACTGGTCCAAATGTTTTGTCTATGTTTGTACAGGTTTTTATCCTCCAGGTACTCTGGTTCACTTCCTACATCTAAAAAGACACATACAGTTATGGCCAAAGTTATATCCACCTAAGCTAAAAATTTTAAAACTCAACGTTTCATAGCAGTTGGCATGGTAGCACAATGGTAGCACTGCTGCCTTGCAGTAACAAGACCAGGGTTCATGTCCCAGGTCCTCCCTGTGAGGAGCTTGTATGTTCTCCCTGTGCTTAGTGCCCAGGTCTCCTTCCACAGTCCAAAGACATGCAACACTACATTGGCCCCAGTGTGTGGGTGTTTACCCTTCAATGGACTGGCATCCTACCCAGGGTTTGTTCCTCCATTGTACCCTATACTGGCTGGGACTGTCTACAGTCCCACCACGACCCTGGTCCAGACGAAACAGGTTAGAAAATGATATGTTTCAGAATGGGTGGCACAGTAGTGCAGTGGTGGTGCTGCTGCCTTGCAGTAAGAAGACCAGGGCTTGTGTCTTGGGTGCCCCCTGCATGGAGTCTGCATGTTCTCCCCGTGCCTGCGTGAGTTTCCTCCCACTGTCCAAAGGCATGCAGTTACGTGAAATGGCGATGCTAGATTGGCCCTGTTGTGTGGGTGTGTGTGTTCATCCTGCAATGGACTGGCATCTTGTCCATGTCTGTTCCTCCATTGTGCCCTATTCTGGCTGGGATTGTCTCCATCCCCACCGCAACCCTGGTATGGACTTAGCGGGTTAGAAAATGACATGACACGTTTCACAACAGGCAGCAGAGGGGTGCAAAGGTAGTGCTGCTGCTTTCCAGTAAGAAGACCAGGGCTTATGTCTCGTGTCCTCCCTACATGAAGCTTGCATGTTCTATCCATGTCCATGTGGGTTTTCTCTTACCCACTGTCCAAAAACATGCAGGTTAGGTGAACTGGCAATACTACATTGGCCTAGCATGTCTGACTGGCACCCTGTCTAGGGTGTATTCCTGTTTTGGGCCTTATGCTTGCTGGGATTGGTTCAACGAGGTGACCCTGGTCTGGATTAAGAGGGTTAGAAAATGACATGACATGTTTCATAACAGATTATTGTCAATGTGGAGTATGCACGTTCTCCTCTTGTACACTGTGTGCACAATTATTAGGCAAGTTGTATTTCTGAGGATTAATTTTAATATGGAACAAACACAGTGCTATCAGTCAATCCAAAATGTTAATAAACCTGAAACCTGAATGTTTCACAACGGAAATGTGAGTGTGAACATCATCAGGGAAATACATATGTGCGCACAATTATTAGGCAACTATTAGTGTGCAGATTTATTATGCAACTAAAGGAAAAATGAAAATTTTCCCATCTCACTTGTTTATTTTCATCTGTTATAGTGAGAATAATAAACAAACACCTCAAAATTTACAAAGAAACATCTCTGACATTTCAAAAAAAATCAATCAATCAATCAATGACCAATATAGCCACCCTTCTTTCCAATAACAGTCATAAGCCTTTCCATTCATGGAGTCTGTCAGTTTCTTGATCTGTTGACGATCAGCTTTTTGTGGAGCAGTGACTACAGCCTCCCAGACACTCTTCAGAGAGGTGTATTGTTTTTCTCCCCCGTAAATCTAGCGTTTAAGAAGTGCCCACAAGTTCTCGATAGGGTTTAGGTCAGATGAGGAAGGGGCCATGTCATTATTCCTTCATCTTTAAGGCCTTTACTGGCTGGCCACGCAGTGGAGAACTTCGATGCAAGTGATGGAGCATTGGCCTGCATAAAAATCATGGTCTTCTTCCTGTATCACTGTTTGAAGAAAGTGTCTTCGAAAAACTGGCAGTAGGTTTGGGAGTTGATTTTGAGTTCATCTTCAATGCAAAAGGTCCAACTAGCTCATCTTTAAAAATACCAGCTCATACCAGTACCCCACCTCCACGTTGGAGTGGAGCTCTGTGCCCATTACTGATCCACAGGTCCATCCATCTGGTCCATCAAGAGTCACTCTCATCTCATCGGTCCATAAAACCTTTGAAAAAATCTGTCTTCAGATATTTCTTGGCCCAGTTTTGACGTTTCAACTTATGTTTCTTGTTCAGTGGTGGTTGGGTTTCAGCCCTCCTTACCTTGGCCATGTCTTTGAGCACTGAACACCTTGTACTTCTGGGCACTCCAGGTAGGTTGCAGCTCTGGAATATGAAAGTACTGGAGGATAATGGGTTCCTGGTAGCTTCACGTTTGATTCTTCTCAAATCTTTGGCAGCTAATTTGCGTCTTTTGTTCTCAACACGTTTCTTGCGACCCTGTTGACTATTTGCAACAAAATGTTTGATGGTTCTGTGATCACACACCAATATCTTAGCAATTCCAAAAGTGCTGCATCCCTCTGAAAGACATTTTACAATTTTTGACTTTTCAGAGTCAGTTAAATCTCTTTTTTGGCCCATTTTGCCTGAGGAAAACTAGCTGCCTAATAATTCTGCACACCTTGATATAGGGTGTTGATCTCCTTAGGCCACACCCTCCCTCATTACACAAATACACATCACCTGACCCGCTTAAATCCAATAAGCATTCAAGTTAATACAGCTTGGAGTTGGAATATACGCATTAAAAATGATGATATGGTCAAAATACTCACTTGCCTAATAATTGTGCACACAGTGTATACATTTTTTTCCAAGTATTCCCGTTATCCTTCCACATCAACCAAGAACATTCGCATTATTCGATTACTCTAAATTGGTCCCCTGTAAACTATGTATGTTTGTGTAAAGCAGGCCCTGAATGCCATCCAGTATTGTCTCTGCCCTTGCACTTGACAATACTTGGCAGTCTTCCCCTGTGGCCCTGAACTGCAATAAGCAGGTTTGAGAACATTACGTGACTTGAACAAGATGAGCCTGAAGCATGTATTGAACGGGAAGCGTACGATCTGCAGTGAAGCGTTCTAACAGTTATACCACACTGCCTTTCTAGACTCTGTCATATTAAATATTAGACATTTTGAGTGACTGAGGTTTTCCTAATCCTTAAAGGCACACAGATTAGCATAAACTAATCCTGACGTTATCTTACAATACACTGCACTCTAGCTAGAGACATACATCAAGAAGACATGAAAGTCCAACAGAAGAATCACTGGGTGCCTTTCAAGTCCCCTTAGCTATATACACAGTAGTGGTTGCTAGTTTTTCCTGTCTAAAATGTGGCTGGAAAATTGCAACCGCTGAGGTGTGGATTCAGTCCCAGAAAATGGATGGAAATGTGAAAGGTGCAGGCAAGTCGTTAATGATTTACTGCCATATGTGTCTTTAATTTACAATGTTGTTATTGCAGGGATGTCATGAAGCTTGGTTTTAGCAAGCCTTGGCCTGAAGCAATGAAGATGATCACCGGTCAGCCCCACATGTCTGCTGCCTCTCTGCTTAAATATTTTGATCCCCTCATTAAATGGCTGGAGCAGAAGAATAACGAAAATAAGGAGATCATTGGCTGGCCAGAATTTGATTGGGTTCCAGGTAAGCCTCGCTGAGAGGGTAGTGTATAGTGAGAAGTGGGATAACTGTAGCCCCAGTGATGGGTTTGCATAGGCCTGTCTAAGTATTAATACATAAAATGGATAGGATTTGTCTACAAGTCTCTTTTAAATTTGGGTTTAAATTGTTGTTTGGAAGAGGTTGTGAGGATAAGGGAGGCAAAAGTCAAACACAAAGGAAAGCTGCAGGGAGAGTTACGCTACCAGCATGAGTGGTACACAAGACATTTGATGGGCAATATTTAGTAAAACACCAGTAAAACAGAGTATTACATCCTAGATAAAATCCTTTAAAGCTTTCCCAGCACGCTAGGGAACATGTGCTCCAATTTTTTATGTATGGCTGTTTGACCCTTCTTAAAAATACTGCATAGATAAGAGTGATGACAGGGAGCAAACGATAAGGTTGGCAACATCTTCCAGCCACTAGATGATCTTAGAAAGAAGCACATGGGACTACGCTGTGGTCATAACAAAGCTGTCAGTATGGAGTCTGCCTGGGAGACCTGGCGTTTTCAGAAGAACTAAAGTTTCAGGGGTGTAATGACATCAAGAACTACTACAGAGAGTTCTGATCTTGCATCCGTGGAGATGTGGAGCTGCCCTTGACTTGAGAAGTGATTTTAGGATGACGTTCAAAACCGTCACGCATGGAGAAGTCAGAGTTTGCAAAACAATTGGTGGGAGAGGGTCAGCTGGCGTGAGGATGAAAGTCCAGGGTCTGAGAAATGGGGTGCTTAGTTGTAGATCTCAGGTGGGTAAGAACCTGGCCAAAACAGGAAAGGACTTAAAACCTGGTTAGGACTGCTTCTAAAACCATCAGCTGTTTTATTTATTTCATTTTGCAATTTATTCTTTATCTGTGATGTTTTATGTCACCAAAAGGACCATTATTTATGAGTATTTAACCCCGAGAACAGTGGTTCCCAAACTCAGTCCTGGGGACCCACTGTGGCTGCAGGTTTTTGTTCCAACCAGATTCACAATCTGTGATAATAATCAATGACAACTGATCTCATTTAATTACCTGGGCTTTTTTACTCTTCTCTTATTCTGCATTCAGAAAAAACACAACAGTATGGCTTTCACATTTATAAGACATTTAGAAATCAGTCAGTCAGTCAGCCATTATCCAACCCGCTATATCCTAACACAGGGTCATGGGGATCTTCTGGAGCCAATCCCACCCAACACAGGGCGCAAGGCAGGAACAAATCCTGGGCAGGGTGCCAGCCCATCACAGGGCACACGCACACACACACACACACACACACACAACGACAACAACATTTATTTATATAGCACATTTTCATACAAACACACACACCAAGCACACACTAGGGACAATTTAGGATCACCAATGCACCTAACCTGCATGTCTTTGGACTCTGGGAGGAAATCGGAGCACCCGGAGGAAACCCACGCAGACACGGGGAGAACATGCAAAATCCACACAGGGACATTTACAAATATTTGTATTTTTTTCTAAGGCTATAAATGCTTAACTCTCCTTTGTTTTCCTACCATTTTCCCCTTTTCCTGTGTAGTTTACTCCCTTCATTTAACCCTAAATAGTGACACCAGCATAGCAGACACCCAGGATGATGAAAGCTGCAATGGCTTAAGTGTCAGACCTGCAAATTGGTAAATTATCAATTAAATAACCAGAACACATGGAAAAGCAGAATGAATATTAGGTTGAAAATACTGGTAACGACTTAAAAAACGACATATTCCCCATACAGCTGCTTATAACATTTTAATAAAAATCTGCCACACTTAGTTTGTAATTTCTACATTGACTCCAAAACACAGAAATTGGGAAATAATGAATCACTTAATTAGGCTAAGAAGTTGGTTGGAACAAAAACCTGTAGCCACAGTGGGTCTCCAGGACCAAGTTTGGGAACCATTGCCCTAGAACAGGGGTCATCAATCACGATCCTGGAGGGCCGCAGTGGCTGCAGGTTTTCCTTCCAACTAATTTCCTGATTGTCCTTGCCGACAATGTAACTTGGGATTTAACTGTTTGGCTCGTTAGTGCTTTCATTCATCCAAGTGAAATTTTAATTGCACTGTAGAGTTTCCTTCTCTGAGAACATTATCCATGTGTTTTGTGGACCAGAACAGATTTAAACTTAATGCTCCTTCCAATTCCCCTCTCATTTATTTCTAAACATTTTTTAAACACAGACACTTTTAATGGTGCATATGCAGAGGTTTAAAAGGAAGCACGTTAGCTGGAGTGCTGCTGGTTTATTGGTTATCTGCATTTCATTACCAGACCCCCATGACCCTGTAGTTAGGATATAGCGGGTTGGATAATGGATGGATGGATGCATTTCATTATGAAATAATACCTGGTTAAAAAACAGGCAACAATTAAAACTTAAATGCAGCTGCTAAAAACTAAAATAGGCAATTAAAGGTTCAGAATTGTAAAAGGCAAGATAACTAAAATTAAGCCCAATTACTTTGGTAGTAAATAAATCGGTTCTAATTAAGAAATTGTTTGAAGTGAAAACTTGCAGTCATTGCAGACTTCCAGGACTGTAGTTGAGGACCTCTGATCTACAATTTAACTAACATTTTTCTTTGATGAATGAAAGTGCTAAGAAATCATATAGTTAAATCCCAAGTTTCATTATCAGCAAGGAACGATTTCTAATTAGGAAACTGGCTGGAATGAAAACCTGTAGCCACTGCGGCCCTCCAGGACTGTGATTGTGGACCCCTGCCGTAGAAGTCTGTCTGAGTGTGGAGGGCTACCGCAACTGCAGTACACTGTAAAAATCTAATTTTTGCCATACTTTGCCATTAATTACTCTGCTGGGTTTTTTTCTGCATGGAAATCAGTTAATTTCTGCATTAAAACAATTTGTATGTTGGGGGGAAATCATGCAGATGTTCAAAATGATCAGAAAATATGTTCAGAGATTAATTATTTTGTATTATTTTAAAGCCACATCCACAAACAATCAAGAAAAAGAAGATTCCAAGAAAGTAGATTTCCTCGGTTTGTCCCTCGACAACAGCCAAGCCATAGCTGGCCAGTGGATCCTGTTCGTTATTGCCATGGTGTTGACCATTTCTATCGCTTTAGTAGGATACAAGTACTTCAGAATAAAAAAGAAATCAAAAATGTCAGGCTCCGAATTGGAACTCAAATGAAAGTCACTTCCTGTTCATATGGTATGCTCTTTTATTTTCCTTCATGTGTTCATGTGATCAGGTCAAAATTATTTGACTATGCAACCAAACCAACTGGATTTTCTAATTTATTTGTAGAATATTGGACATTGAAATAAATTGAAATAAATTATGAAGCCTGTAGTATTTTGTGTGGTTATTTGTGGTGTGTGCAATGTAGACAGAATGAGAAAGGAAGTTTTTTTAAATGCAGTGTTTTATAGGTGTTACTTGAACAAATAACAGCAATTACTTTTTGTTTCTATCTTTCTTACATAAACACATTGTAATCAGCAGTTTCATGTAAAAACAAATAAAAAAGTTAGGCCTGAAATTAGTTCATGGAAGAAAATACACACAAAATCCCACGGTATGTATGCCAATCCAAAATAAATGGTTTTAACTATATATGCTGTTTGCAAATATTACATACCAGTAACAGCATACTGCACGATAACTTGTAGTGAATACACTTGACTCTTTCTCTGTACGTCCATCAGTCGTTTGCTCAGAGGTTGATGCGCTTGCTGCTTCCTGAGCAGATCTTGTTTTCTTCACCCTAGCGGCCCGCTGCTTCTCTTCTTTGGTCGGCATCTTTTCGTGTTAAAACTGATTAAGTCAGTTTTTGTGTTGCAATTACTTAGTACGTTTTCCTTAATTTTTCACTTAAGCTGGCACTTAAATCTTCAATCTGCCTCAAGAATGATTTAAGATATGAAGAGGTACGGGAAGTGACGGCGAAGGTGGTAGGGAATGAGAACGGCACCCACACACATGCGCCACACAGACGCCCTGCTGCGCACTGCTGAGAGTTGATTGTACAATATATTAAAAATAAAAAGAGGAATAAAAATCATCACAACGAAAGCGGACAGTAGAGGTCACGTAGTATATGTGTACCAAATTTCAGGTCAATGGTTCAAACGGTTAATTAAAATCCTGGACAGACAAACGGACAGCCATAGTGTATTATATAAGAAGACTAGCAAAATACCCGCGCTTCGCAGCCGTGAAGTACTACCTTAAAATTTTTATTAAGAAGAAAATTAAACCTTTTTAAACTGAGGGAAAATATACCAATAATTATTTGTTAAGGATCTCTTTGTATCCCACATTGTGAGTTCGGCCCTCCGGTTGTAATATGACCGAGCTGTGCGCTGAGCTTACTCTTGAGCATTCAACGTACAGTTGGCCATGTGAACAGTAATCTTGTTTCAAATCTCACAGCTTGGATTGCTGCTGTCATAATTGGTTTGAGTTTCATGGTTTGTTTCAATTACGTTAGTATTTGTAGGACTTGTTGTGTTGAACTGACATTTGGCATCTGTCAAGCGTTGTAAGCATACAACCAGTTTCATCGATAACTTCACATCCAGCTTTTGAGAGTTTAAACATTCATAAACATCAAAGTGTCCACTACTGAAATCGTCACCTGTCAATCTAAGATGTTTAAGAGGCATTGGCGGTTGTCAAAAGGTGTAAAATATTTGGCCATTTCAGTACACTTGAAAGCGACAACCGAACAATTCAGCGGCAGCCATCAACTCACATGCAGATCCATAGGTGAAGGGCTTAAGCATTTCACACTTCTAGTGCTCCTGTGTAGTCTAATTATCTCCTGTACCGTCATCAGTCCACACCTTGAACCTGTCCCAGTCATTCAGTACATAAGACACAATGGATATCAAGAGTGAGCCTGATATGGCCGTGCAATATGTAACACAGAGATGGAAAAGGCAGGTGCCATCTCCGGGCATGGAAACCACTCGGTAAGTGACAGTTCTTTGATCGATGGTGATCACCTCAATAGACATGTTAATGGGGGTACGGTTGGAATGATAAAGGAAATGTGTACCTGGAAAATAGCCCAAAATCACACAAGGAGTGCCGCAATGGGCTTTAACAGGCCCTCCCTCTTGACAGCCCCCCCAGCCTTGACTCTCTGTGAAGACAAGGAAAAACTCCCAAAAAAACCCCAGTAGGGAAAAAATGGAAGAAACCTCAGGAAAGGCAGTTCAAAGAGAGACCCCTTTCCAGGTAGGTTGGGCGTGCAGTGGGTGTCAAAAGAAGGGGGTCAATACAATACAATACACAGAACAGAACAAATCCTCAATACAGTATACAAATAAAAATTTTAGAAGTACGTAGCAGAATTTAACAGTAGATGATATCCCATAATATGATTTGGATTTGTTTAGAATCCTGGAGACCTCATCCATCAAGCCGCCTCCCCCATTTGGCCATTCCACGGCTGAAACAGCATTGGGCCAGCCAATCCGATGAAAGGACCCCTCTTTACCACGATTCCTGCGATCCTCCATCAGGGATGACTTTACCTTTGGCAGGCAAAACAACTTGGAAGGTGGGCCGTGGCACCAAGTACCACATTTCCATACCGAGAAGAGAAACAGAATAGGTGAGGGTTAATATCCATTTATAACTGTCATGATACTTATGTTTTAGTGCTAATGACTAACAACAGAGATGCGGTCAGTACAGTTAATCAGCAGAGATGCAGTATGTACAAGAGACGCAGTATGTAAAAAATACAAATGAGTCATTTGTTACAGTGTTGGAAGTGGTAACCAGGTCATAAATTACTTGTATTGACAGCAGCATTATAAAATCTCACGGCAGTAGGAACAAATGATTTTCTAAATCTGCTGCGATATCAGACACCTGGCACACATTTGTGCAGAGCATCATTTGTTACAAGCCATGACAGATTATAGCCATCGAAGAAATAGAATTGCAGAGACCAGACAACGGTTAGTGTACAGCCTGAAGCTACAGACATTTGTTGAATTGGAGATGTGAATGTCAAAACTCCACTCCTAATGGCCGCTGCAAGCTGACAAGGAAACCTACCTTTACCTCATGAAAACTGTACCAAGAATCTGTGATAAAATGTATTACTTCTATTTTACTTTGGTTGTCACAAGGATGCCTCAGAAATGCAGAAGGTCCATTCTTTCACTTGGTAAGCTTGAAGGCTTTTGTTTTCAGGTGTGGACCTTGGTACCCTTCAACTTTATTTTAAAGCACGAGAGCAGGCTAGATATTATATATTTAACTTATAAAAATGCTATATAATATCATATGACAAAGTAATGCATACCATAATAGAGAAGAAAAAAACTTAATCTTGGAAAATACTAAACTTATCACCTAAGCTGGTTATTTTTGGTGCCGCCTTCATATGCCAATCTGTGTTTTCACCAGTAACACCATTGTTCTAACCTACTTAATCCAGTTCATGGTCACAGGTGGATGAAGCCTGTTCTAGCAGAATTGGGCAAATGGAAGAAGAGGAAGAAAACTGTCTTTTAATATAGAGTATAAGATTACAGACATTCTTGAATTATTTAAGGGAGAAAAGTAATGTCATGAATGTAAATGTATTGAGAGAAAGGAGAGCTCCAAAATGAATGCATGAATGTTCCGGTCATGACGACCACACACAGGTGACTGGGGGTCAGGAGGGAGAAAACACAGAATTTCCTTAATGGAAACGGCTTGCTTGCTTTTTTTTTTATAAGACAGGATTTTCATTTTCAAGAACATTGTGTTTACTTGCGTTTAAAAAAAAAATCAAAAGATAATGATACTTATTCCAAGAAAATTGCCCTGGATATAAAGAAAAGCTTTTACTCTGATCAACCAACTTGTCTTCTGAAGATTTGCTTTCATTTTTTTTTTTTGCCACTATTGTAATTTTTCTTCCCTGTTTTGTGCTCACCATTCTTTATTTGACAAAAAAACCTTGGTGGCTCAGCACTTAGCACTGCTCCCCTCCATGTCCAGCATTCAAGCATCTGGCCTAGCACCGTCTTTAATGGAGTTTACACATTGTGGTGGATGGCCGGCTTCATATTCTGGCCCTCACCCCCAGGCCGCCAGGAGGAGCTCTCCCGACAGCATGAATGTGTCCCGAGTTCTAGCAGGGCATCATGGACTCTGTAGTTTTTATACCCAGCTCTGCTGGATACCTTGGGGACCACAAGGAGTCACTGTAGGGAGGCTCATGGACTATATGCCCTATAACCCGGAAGTACGTCATAATCCCGTGACAGGAAGAAACGACGTGCTTCCGGGGTGAAGATGAGGACTATTTACCCTGACCCGGAAGGAATAAGGAACTGTGGACTGTTGGGCAGGAACACCTGTGGGTCAGGGAGTATAAAAAGACTATGGGAGCTCCCAGACGGTGAGCTGAGCTGGGTGGTAGGAGGGCAATGCGTCTGGGAGTGGAGGATTGTGAGTTATTGGATTTATTATTGAGTATTGTTATTTATGAGTAGTGTGGAGTGGAGGGTGCTTAGTGCACGTAATTCTTATAATAAAAAGAATCATTATTGCACTTTTACCTGGTGTCTGGCGTGGTACCTAAGGGATCAAGTTGAGCGATAGCGCCCCCTACTGTCACAACATCTCCGCATAACAACATGGCTTTTTATTCAGTGCTCTTTCTTTAAAAAATGAGTAATATTTAGTATATAGGTTATTAAATATTTAATATATGTCTTTTTTGTTAAAGTAACTTTATACTTGTATAATGTTTAAAGGGAAGAAAGCTGTGTGACCAGTTGTGGCTTTAGCACATTTATGACCCTACCAGATCAGATATGTGGAGCCATCTGTGGTGAGGAGAGTTGAGGTAACCAAAGTGGACCAGGTGTGTTTGTGTGTGGGGGGCACTATACATTCTTTTAGTTTGTTTGAGCTTACAAGCCCATCAGCCTCAGGTAGAAAGCTTAGGAAAGAGTGAGGCAGATCACACAGATGTTACAGAGCAGCCATTGAAGGGAGTCTCAAAGTTGAGGTGCAGATCGGGGGCCTCATTTACTGTATAAAGCTTGTGTATGCACAACAAAGAGGACTGAAATGTGCGCACGCAACCTCTCATGTAAATGTTAGGATTTATAAAAGAAAACTTGATGGGAGAACGTGTGTATGCTTACACCAACTCTGAGCCATGCATCGGAGAAACTGAGAAATGATGGCACCTTTGATCAAGCAGGGCAATGCAGCCAAACCAACAAAATAACAACCTGCACATATAATAATTCATATCACCAGTCGTTATTATAATGTGCATTGACATGACAAACATATTACACCTTAAAAGTTGTAACGGCCGACTCACTCTCCCAAACTGGCAGCTACTCCACCAAGATCCATGGCCTGGCAAGATGAGGACAAGCCGTACTTATTCCAAATAAACATTCCACAGTCGATGATCAAAAATAACAAACCGTATGTAAATTAATAAAGTGATTATATATTGATAAAGAAAGAAATGAAAACACTCCAAACAAACAATATATATTGTGACGGACGGCCAGATTCCATGCCCAGCCAAGATGCACCTTCGACACTTGGGAAGAGCTGTGGGCGGCATACTACTTCCCCCGGAACGTTTGGTGGCAGCCCCCCTGGGTTGCATCGGGGCCACAGATATGGGACTTCAGAGCTCAGCCCTGTGGGGCTCTGTGGCCACCAGGGGGAGCTGCATGGCTTCCTGAGCTCGTGTGGACGGGGATGCAGCCGGATCTAGGTCATCAATCACCTGAAACACTTCTGGATGGGCTATTAAAGGGAGCCATCAGCCACCATCAGCAGCCAGAGGAGGACGACAACGCTTGCTGGGAGGAGTGGTGGTGAAGACCAGTGAGCTTTGTTTTGCTGTATTTAATTTGTGCTTATGGGGCTGTGCTGTGGCTGAGGGACATGGGAAAGACATGCCCCACAGTTGAAGAAAAATACATTTCTTTTATTTTTGTGTGTGCCTCTGGGTCTCTGTGTGCTGGGGTCGGACGCCCATATAGCGCCTTTCACAATATATATCCATATATATAATTTGATACTATCCATATGTATGGTGTTCGCGTAATACCTCGACTCAATACAAGTTTGAACCATGCAACGGGACTCTGCCTCTGTAGTTAGAACATAACGTGACAAGTGCGGACGCAGTATTGCATGATTGGCTAAGAATGTTCGAATGCTTCAGTGACGCCGCTGGACGGCCAAGTATAGTAAGTCGGTGTTGATTCGAGCAGATAACAGTAAGTTCGGTTGGTTTCTGGAACATTGGTTTGGTGGGACGTACTTTCCAGGACTAACATCGTCAACTGACTTAAACCCTTCAACAGCTCCAGAACCGTAAGTAATTTAGAATGTATCGCCATTTGCTTGGTACGTCAAAATCAATCTTTGGGCAGTTCGGTTTTGGCATCCGTCCTTCTGACATCCATTGGCAAACTGAGTAATGATGGCTGGGTATTAACAACGGTCATTGTTTAAATTTTAGCCGATCTCAGATCTAAAATGACCACGCCGAACATAATTATTACTCCGACTCTGATTAGAGTCATAAAATACGGTTTGTTTTGAAAATTTGTTTGCCAGAAAAAATCAAAAGAGGGGCGCTGAAGAGCTGAGTTCACGTCCTGTTTAAACAGGAAGCTCTTCATTACATCAGCCGAAAAGGTCTGTTTTAAACACAAATCAGTGCCATGATAACAAAATCATTTCAAGGACTTAAACAAATAATTCTTTGCAGAGAAAGTATGGATTTCACAAACGTACAGTTTGTAGCATGATTCGATTGGGCTCCCAGTCGCTAGTATATTATATATATATCTATACTAATAAAAGGCAAAGCCCTCACTCACTCACTCACTGACTCACTCACTTATCACTAATTCTCCAACTTCCTGTGTAGGTAGAAGGCTGAAATTTGGCAGCTCATTCCTTACAGCTTACTTACAAAAGTTAAGCAGGTTTCATTTCAAAATTCTACACGTAACGGTCATAACGGTTGACAGCGTTCGCCATATTGAACTTTCTTATTTAATTTGGTAGGCAGCTTCCCTGCGCTAACCGAAACCGATGTACTTACTTATTTCGGTGGTATGATGCCACTGTCGGCCGCCATATTGAACTTTTCAACGGTCTTTGTTACTTATGGGCCCATCTTCAAGAAATTTGGTACGCGGGTTCCAACGCTAACTGAATCCTACTTATGTACATATATACGTCCATAGCCTGCAGCTCGGTCACCGTGTGAGGCAGCATTGGGTCCCCCATCCCAACGCCTCCCATGTTGTTGGCTGCCTGCCTATATAAGTCCGTCCGTCGCTCCGGTCTCTACATTCCCTTCCTTGTTTGATTCACGTCTCCCAGCTGATAACTACAGCCTTTTTATTTAATCCACAGCTTCTCTGCTGTTTTATTGTTCATTTATTACGATTATAGTTATTGTGTAGGTATTTTAGACTTACTTTACATTGTTCAGGTACCCATTTCCTTTATCATTCCAACCGTACCCCATTAACATGTCTATCGAGGTGATCACCATCGATCAAAGAACTGTCACTTACCGAGTGGTTTCCATGCCCGGAGATGGCACCTGCCTTTTCCATTCTCTGTGTTACATATTGCACGGCCATATCAGGCTCACTCTTGATATCCATTGTGTCTTATGTATTGAATGACTGGCACAGGTTCAAGATGTGGACTGATGACGGTACAGGAGATAATTAGACTACACAGGAGCACTAGAAGAGTGAAATGCTTAAGCCCTTCACCTATGGTTCTGCATGTGAGTTGATGGCTGCCACTGAATTGTTCGGTTGTCGCTTTCAAGTGTACTGAAATGGCCAAATATTTTACACCTTTGGACAACCGCCAATGCCTCTTAAACATCTTAGATTGACAGGTGACGATTTGAGTAGTGGACACTTTGATGTTTATGAATGTTTAAACTCTCAAAAGCTGGATGTGAAGTTATCAATGAAACCGGTTGTATACTTACAACGCTTGACAGATGTCGAATGTCACTTCAACACAAGTCCTACAAATACTGTCGTCATTGAAACAAGCCATGAAACTCAAACTGATTATGACAGCAGCAATCCAAGCTGTGAGATTTGAGACAAGATTACTGTTCACATGGCCGACTGTACGTTACATGCTCAAGAGTAAGCTCAGCGCACAGCTTGGTCATATTACAACCGGAAGGCCAAACTCACAATGTGGCATACAAAGAGATCCTTAACAAATAATTATTGGTATATTTTCCCTCAGTTTAAAAAGGTTTAATTTTCTTCTTAATAAAAATTTTAATGCAGTACTTTGCCGCTGTGAAGCGCGGGTATTTTGCTTGTGTGTGTGTGTATATATATATATATATACATATATATATATATCCTCAACCAACCCTTAACATAACATATGACCCCAAAAGTTTCCGGCGGAAAGTAATAATAAAAAGAAAAAGTGCAGCACAAAGTTAATAATGTATATAATACAAACCCTCCCTTGACCCCCACACTGAACACGAACTCAATAAGACACACAGAAAGTATGAAACGCACATAAAAGTCCAGAAGATTTAACAGAAAATGGATAATGTTTGTGAACCTGGGTCAGCTAGAAGAAAAGTACACAGATGAAAATGATGGCTCGCTCCTCTCCCCAAACATCAAGAAACAGTCTCACCGTGTTTATCCTTGGAATGGGGCGTGATCCAGGACCCCGGGGTTTTGCAATACAAAGCTATTACTGTTGGCCGTTGAAAGTGGCAGGTAGACAAATGTGTGAATGTTGTGAAGCGGTGCTTTCTCCTGTTTCAGTAGCGGAATGGCGGTCTAGCACAACGAGATGTTTTTTTTTATTTTCTTTCTCTCCTGTTTAAGTAACGACTGATCAGATGCAGTTGATTGAATTGACAGGACCAATTATAGTGCGGGGCTGCGATTCCACAGAGTTATCTGTCTCCCCATTGTTTCCACGGGAGAATATTGATATAGACACACACAAACACCCTGTAAACAGGACAACGCTAAGAAAGATGGGACTTAGCACAAAATACATTTACGAAGATATTAATCATGTAGCACAACTACAAAATAATGAATATGATGTCCACACTGCATTTTAGTTCCCTTTCGAGAGGGTCAATGCTGCGTATTTACATTGAAGAACTTTTTTGTTTTTTTTCTTCAGTTTATATTGGTTACCTACTGTCACTTCTCAGGGATCTGGCCAACACATCCAGAATATCTCAGCTAAGCTTCGCTCCTTCATGCCCGATGTGGTGAAAGCCATTAACTACCCGGCGAGGTGCTACATCCAGCCTTCATATAGTGTGGGTGCACAAACATAAAACATGACAGGTCTTTGTCAACATGAAAAGGCAATTTGCAGCCGTGTACGGTTCTCCTAATGTGATGAGATCATTTGACTGCACTCATATTGCAATAAGGGCACCTAGTGAGAATGACGCTGTGAGAGGTGACATTCCATTACTGCATAAGTCACGTGTAGTTGCTGAGATGAGATTGAGAAATGTCATGGCTCGGTGGCCCAAATCATCCCACGAGTTATTTATTCTGAGGCAATGAAGTGTTGGCAGATGTGATGGTGCTGCACATTGTGGCTGGTCTGTTGGTAAGGTAACTGGCAGTGTTTTACAGGGCCTATACGATTCATTGTAACAGCAATCATGTCATTACATGTGCCAGATGATAGCGGCTACTGGGTCAGACGCTGGCACTTTATGTTTTTCCCTGAGCCCCAGATTACAGAAGACAGACACTATAATGCCACAAACGATTTTGCACTCACAGTCACGCCGGGTGGGGGGCTGCTCTACCAGCCAACGATGTTGTACAGCGTTGTGCTGGCATGTGTATGAGGCTGATTAGCATGCTCCATATATCAGGGGTGTCGAACTCCAGGCCTGGAGGGGTTTTCATTCTAACCCTTTTCCTAATCAGGGACCAGTTTTCACTGCTAATTAAATTTGTTCCCCTTCATGTTTTTATGGATTCAGTCCTCTGAATTGATCCTTTTCTTCATTAAATGTCAGCCAAACAGAGACGTGAAACAAGCCGACAGATGACCAGCTAAAATCGCGCCTTCATATTCCAACCAATTTCACTCCAACCAGTCGATTCTTGCTGTTAATTAAACTCATTATTTAATTCCATAGCTTGTTGCTGCTCACATTCTGCCACAGCAGACATTTCCAAAACTGTTCATTGTCTGTTGTGAGCTGAGAGATCAGCCATACGGAGAACTTCACCTTTCTTTATTTTCAGATATTGCGTGTTGGGCACAGGTGAGCTGGTCGTGTGGCGGCTTGTTTTGTGTGTCTTATAATTATTTGGCTGCTAATTAAGGAAAGGCTTGAGTCAAGTTTATTAAAACTAAGGCAAAAGAAGTTAATTAGGTACTTAAAGGCTTTTGATACAAGCCAATTCCAAACAGCCATACTTCAGACCAATGGGGGGACAGAACATCTTCACACCTGCCCACCAAACCATTTGTTAAGGTAGAGCTTGGCAATTAGGCAGCCAGGCTTTCCTGTGGGAGTCCTGCAGAGAAATATTAGCCAAACTTGTTTGAGGCACTTCACCCCAACCCTGTCGTAAAATTACAAAGAGACTCGGTCCTAAAAGGGGGGAAGCGGTTCTTAAACCATCAAACCATTGCTGTTATTATCTATAATGTAACACTAACATTACATTTGCTTTCTATAAGTTACAAATAAAGACATACAAAATATTTATCAACTTGTCTGCAAATTTTGGGTCTTGTTCAAAAAGCGGACACCACTTGTTTTTAAGATCACACACCCTTACGCTATTTTAAGATTAGGCACCTACTCTAAATTTTTTAACATTAGGGACCCTGGTGTACGAAACCCCCAGGACGCTAGAGGGCGACTTCCCTGCAGCTTAGCGGTGCCCCAGATTGCCGCAGGGCACTATGGGAGATGGAGTTCAGCTTCACAGCCCTGCTGGATACTGTGGGTTGCTGCCCGGGGACACTGCATGGGGATACTGGGAGTTCCATTTCCAATAAAGCCAAAGTCATGGGGATGGAAGGACAGAAGTACTTCCGGGCTGAAGAAAATACAAGTCTCCATCTGACCCGGAAGTGCTAGTGAATCACATAGACGGAAGGACAAAAGTACTTCCAGGTCAAAGACTATTTAAAGGACGGATGGGAACCCAGCAGGGAGCCGGAGTTGGGAGGGAGTGTGACAGAGCTGCTGGGAGGAGAGGAGGAAAAGTATTGTGTTTCTGTTTTGATTTATGTGCAATTGCTGTGGCTAGGGTGCTTTGGATGCACTAGAGGGAAAAAAGAATAAAAAGAATACTTCTTAGTGCTTTTACCCGGTGTCAGCGTCTGCCAAATGGGTCTAATGGGGTAACAGAGTACCCTGGTGTTCATACTGGCCTTACCCCCACAAACCTTAAGTTCAGAGTTTGTAGTAGGGGTAGGCCAGTCTAAAACAAACAACAAGAAGGAGATGTTGTCCGCTTTTGAACAAGACCCCAAAATTTCACATCACAACAGCTTGTCATGTTTTGGCTCATTTTAAATCTCATTATTATGTGGCTGCTAATTAAGGAAAAAGAAACAATTAAGTGGTCTGAGTCTTCAAGAGCAAGTCAATTAAAATGAATTCAAAAGAAGTTAATGAGCGGCAAAAAAGAAAGAAAAGGGTTAGAATGAAAACCTCCCTGCGGTGGGTTGGCACCCTGCCCAGGATTGGTTCCTGCCTTGTGCCCTGTGTTGGCTGGGATTGGCTCCGGCAGACCCCGTGACCCTGTATTCGGATTCAGCGGGTTAGAAAATGGATGGATGGATGGATGAAAACCTCCAGCCACTGCGGCCCTCCAGGAACAGAGTTTGAGACCACTGTGCTAATGTGTCTTTGTCACCGACTGCATGACCACTGTGGAAATGAAGACCACCTCAGCTGTTTTGAAGGGTTACGTGCCGTCTCAAGAAGCTGGGTATGGTCCCAGGGGACAGCGACTTGGCAGAGAGAGGGGGCTATATATTGACATCAGCCTGGGGATGAGTTGCCACCACTATGAGCTGACTGTCCAAGCGTGCAGTCAATAGCAAATGGCTGTACTAAGGACAGCAAGCTACCTAAAAAAGCAACGTAAAGAGCGAGAATCCACTGGCACTCAGCACCAGCACTACAATGGAGTGGAGAAGCCCTGAAAAGAAAACAAGTCCTAAAATGTTGATGTTTCTTTCAATATTCTGACATGCAAGGCAATGAAAACACTGTGGGCCCAGTTAATGGCATAATTACCACCAGCTGGTTGAATACTTTAATTATGCAAAAATAATCATGCACTTTATGCTGTCACGTTTTGCATTTGCAACTTGTGCAACAAGCCAGAAAGTCAGGAATCTCAGAATGCTTTGGCTGCCCACTTGGGAGTCCGAGCGGACTTCAACAGTCTCCGAGGCCACAGATAAGCCACAAACAACGTTTACCTTCTATGGCATTGCTTACTACATTCCAAAGAGCAGAACGGAGAAGTGCGGGCTCCTGTGAGATAAAGCTGGAATCTGCCACCGTTCAAGGTCATGTGAAATAAGAGAGCAAAACAGAGCTGAGGTGCTGCCCTCCTTCGCACTCGCCCGCCATAAGTGTTGTGTTGTCACATATACAGTAAGTGAACAAAGATAAGCTGATTCTGCTTGGTTTGCACTTTTAAAAGACTTTTCGCAAAATGCAACCAAACTTAGGGATGAAGTCAGAGTGACGCTGGCAACACAGATATTCGAGAGATTACATTATGTCAGGACAGAAGTAGGAAAAAAGACATCAAAGCCTGCATGTGTGCCTGCAGCCATGGACTCGATCCGTTTTACAGCCATAAGTGAGATGAATAAGGATGAATGAGGACAAAGACAGCAAGGAGGGCACAGAATGCATAGTGCGTTCATTGAACACAAAGCCAGTAGAGTCCAAAGTGCAGTGCAGCTCAAAAAATAAAAAAAAACTATTAGTATTCCATAAAATAATACCATAGCTAAAACCAATAAGTAAATATATCCAATAAACAGTTAAAACAGTCTTCTTCTTTCGGCTGCTCCAGTTAGGAGTCGCCACAGTGGATCATCTTCTTCCATACCTTTCTGTCCTCTTCATCTTTTTCTGTCACCCCCATCACCTGCATGTCCTCTCTCACCACATCCATAAACCTCCTCTTAGGCCTTCCTCTTCTCCTCTTCCCTGTCAGCTCTATCCTTAGTACCCTTCTCCCAATATACTCAGCATCTCTTCTCTGCACATGACCAAACCAACGCCATCTCTCCTCTCTGACTTTGTCTCCCAGCTGTCCAACTTGAGCTGACCCTCTAATGTCCTCATTTCTAATCTTCGTCACACTCAATGCCAATCTTAGCATCTTTAACTCTGCCACCTCCAGCTCTGTCTCCTGCTTTCTGGTCAGTGCCACTCTCTCCAACCCATATAACATAGCTGGTCTCACTACCATCCTGTAGACCTTCCCTGAGGTCAAATCCATTACAATCTTTTTGGTTCTCTTCCCCTCTCTGTGTCCTCGTTGGGACACCAAGAGTTTCCAAGAGTCAGGCAATCGCATCCCAGGTCTGTCCAACATAGACTTGAACTGCTACCATTTTCTGTATTTCCCTGGATGCCTTGCCCTTCCTTGGATGTCACTGCTTTTTATTTCTTATTTGGCACAGCCCACCACATCCCTGGTCTATCCCATGTAGACCTGAACCACCACCAGTTTTTGCAGCCCCCAGGGTACCTTCCCCTTCCTTGCATGCTGCTGCTCCTTACTTTGCATTCGGCAAAGCCCACTGCCTTCTCAGTTTATCCTGCATAGACCCGAACTGGTACCGATTTCTGCAATTCCCAGGGCATCTTGCCCTTCCTTGGATGCTGCTGCTCCTTATTTCTCATTCGCCACATCCCTGGTCTATCCTGTGCAGACCTGAACCATCACCAATATTTACAGCTCCTGAGGCGCCTTGCCCTTCATTGGATGCTGCTGCTCCTTATGTCTCATTTGGTGCAGCCCACTACATACCCAGTCTATACCACCACCAGTTTCGACACCTCCCAGGGTGCCTTGCTCTTTCTTCAATGACGCTGCTCTTTACTTTTCATTCACCTCATCTCTGGTCTATCCCACACAGAGCTTAAGTGCCACCAGTTTCTGCAGCTCCCAGGGCACCTTGCCCTTCCTTAGATGCAGCTGCCCCTTGTTTCTCATCTGGTGCAGCCCACCATATCCCTGGTCCTTCCCACATAGACTTGAACTGCAACCAGTTTCTGCAGCTCATGGGCCGCCCTGCCTTTCCTTGGATGCCGCTGCCCCTTACTTTTAATTCGGTGCAGTCCACTATATCCCTGGTCTATCCCAAATACACCTGATCCACCACCAGTTTCGATACCTCCCAGGGTGCCTTGCCCTTCCATTGATGCCGCTGCTCCTTCCTTCTCATTCACCTCATCTCTGGTCTATCCCACACACACCTGAACCACCACCAGTTTCTGCAGCTCCTGGGCCACCCTGCCTTTCCTCGGATGCTGCAGCCCCTTACTTCTCATTTGGTGCAGCCCACCACATACCCAGTCTATACCATATAAATCTGAAACACCACTAGTTTCCGCAAACTCTCAGGGCGCCTTGCCCTTCCATGGATGCTACTACCCCTTACTTCTCATTCGGTGCAGCCCATCATATCCCTGGTTCATCCCACATAGACCTGAACCACCGCCAGTTTCCACAGGTCCCAGGATGCCTTGCCCATCCTTGGATGCTGTTACATCTGAACGTCCCTCCTCTTGCCTGCTCTACTGCTCAGAGCACATCCATCCCACGGGACCTTCACACAGCCCTCGGTCCTGCCCCACTTAAACTAGTCAGCATGGTCAATGGTTTGGTTTGGACCTGTGCAGAGGAGAGATATACCGAGAGAAGGGTACTAAGGATAGAGCGGACAGGGAAAAGGAGAAGACGAAGGCCTAAGAGAAGGTTTATGGATGTGGTGAGAGAGGACATGCAGGTGATGGGGATGACAGAGCAAGATGATGAGGACAGAAAGATATGGAAGAAGATGATCCGCTGTGGCAACCCCTAATGGGAGCAGCCGAAAGAAGAAGCAGCAACCATAAAAGTGTCTGACTCTGAAAGAAGAACAGGTTTGGTAAGGCAGTTTATGACTTTATTACCTGTGTAGCCTTTCTTTCTTTCTTTGAAACTACATTTGTGCATCCTTTGAGACTGAAGAAAACGCTGACAGGAACAAGCAGGGTTCAGACTTGACCGGGGTGGTTGCTGAATTTGCCAGAGGGGAGTCTTTGGGATCTTCACACTTCTATTCCTGTGTAGAGGACCACTGACACACACAGGTATGGTCTCTGTCTCTCTGGCATTTTCCATCCTGAGTAGAGGCCATGCAGGAGCAAACACCAAAACAGAGAGCCCCCTGGTAGTCTAAGCAAGATGGCCTGCTTATTACCTAGGATGTATTCGTATTATTTAGCCAACTCTCACATTTGTATTCTGTTTGCTTATATTTTGGGCATATTATCTATAATACATGAATAAATGTGTAACTTCCTCTGTCTGTTCTGGTACTCCATCTAATTGCCTGGTGTTAGAGATGTAAAAGAAAGCAGTAGTGAACTACAATAATAGTCAACCCAAACGGAGGCCTTCTGTTATAGTCTAAGAGTAACGAGTATAAAGGGGAGAATAGAGACCCCCTCAGACCCTACTATGGTAAAACAGCATTTAAAGACAGAAGGGCAGCTGGTGAGGGTGAAACGGGGTGACGTCAGCTGAGTCGGCTAATGGGGCTAAAGTACATGACCTGGCAACACAGCTCACATAAAGACACAAACAGTAACAATAATCATCAGTCACAAAGTCATTTAATAAATACATTTTATTTTAATGAATATGGCCTGTTTGACTCCCTAACTAGGATGCCAATAGCAGCAGCCAGTAGAGGACGGCCGTGACTCTCTCATCATCTTAGCCACTTCTCAAAAAATATAAAAAGTAAAAGGCAGTCGGTGGAGGGGCTCAGGGTGACACTTTGTAAACCTTCCTTAAGTAGCCAGCGAGGCTTTCACATGGCTCAGCTGAACCAGAGGTGTCCGAGGTGCTTGCCCAGTTCCCACAATGCATTTTGCACCCGGGGCCATCACATTCATGTAGCCTTTGTAGTTTCTCAATCAGCTGCTTGCAGCCATCTCTCTCGGCCTGATCCAAGAAGTCCAAGTGAAGGCCGAACCGCTGGGTGCGCGGAAGGTGCAACAGGATTGTCATCACGGCCATGCAGTCTTTAGGGGAGAAGTTTTCCAAAAGCACCTGGAGAAACTCGCCCAGCAGTGCAAATGCGATCTCCGCTCTGAAAATGGCAGACAGATGCTCTCCACCAAGTGACAATAAGAAGGAGTACTTCTCTGCTCCACTGGGAAGGTTCCTGCGCCACTGCCGGTAGAACTCAGCTGCACTTTGTGGAATAATCAAGTGTTCCTGTGGCTACCAAATAAATAAATAAATAAATAAATAAATAAATAAATAAAAGAGATACAATTCTCAAAAGCCAAACTATAGGAACAAAGTTTGAGTCCCTGCAGGGCCACATTCTATGTGTCATATGCATGTCCTCTGTAAGTTCACATGAATTTGCATCTGTCTGACAGACTAGTGTCATTATCCCGGACAGTATCATGGTGCCCCACCGGCTGGCCCTCTCCCTTTCCATCTCCCAATGACCCCATGATGAAGAGAATGTGAGAATAATAATAAAACTGGCACTAAAACCAGGGCTACCCCCCCCCCACCTTGAAACCCTACTTGCAATGACAGCCCCCAACTTCCTGCCACCTTGAAGAGATTCACATAAATGGCCACTGCTGAGGTCAAGAGAGAGAGAGAGGGGGAGATAGGAGGCACTATGTAATAGATAAATAAGTAGATATAAGATAGATAGATAGACAGACAGACAGAAGTGAAAGGCACTATAAAGTAGATAATGTAAGGCACTATATAATAGATAGATAGATAGATAGATAGACAGACAGATAGATAGATGTGAAAGGCACTATATCATAGATAGATTTTAGTACAGTAGACAGGATCAAAGATAGATAGATAGATAGATAGATAGATAGATAGATAGATGTGAAAGGCACTCTATAATAGATAGATAATGTAAGGCACTATATAATAGATAGATAGATAGATAGATAGATGGCATGAAAGGCACTATATAATAGATAGATAGATAGGTAGATAGCATGAAAGGCACTATATAATAGATAGATAGATATCTTATTTTTTGTCCGCTGGGGGTTATCCCTCCCAAACAATTGCTTGTCTAAATAAGCAGGAAAGAAAAGCAAAGTCTGTCACTGTGACTGAAATAAGCACCTTGGCAAGATGGCACCTTAGGGCAAACCAGCAGATTGACCCCAAGATCGTAAGAAATACCTTCTGAGAATGGATGTCATAAGTACCACTAGGAGGCAGTAATCCCACCATAAAGTCCCAGGAGAAAATTGGCTATGGAAACAAAACAAGCTACAGGACTGAGCTCTGGTAAGCCCTGGCCTGTTTTCATCACATGGACTTTGTGGACATGGTTCAGCTAGCCATAGGTTAGAGAAGTAGTGGAGATGGCTACTCAAGTGGTAACACACTTGAACTTGATGTGTTCGACCCTTCAAACAGGTGTATTGACTGGAGAAGTGGAGATGTCTGTAGCCAATAGGGAGGGGCATCTGAGTGCTTTTAAGACAACCATACTACTACGCACCAGTAATGGTGTTATTTTTACATGACAGTTATGGACTGTGTTATTATTATATGACAGGTAAAGTGGTCATCTCTCGGTATCTTATGACAGTTGGTGGGCTCTCATTTTTGTTACACTATTGACCTCCCATTGTGTTCTGAACACATGACAGCTATGGACACAACCACCCCACCTCCCCACATGACAGTTACAAATCTCAAGTCCATCATATTATTACGATGAAAGGACACTGACACTTTGCTATTATGAGACTTTGACTTTTTCCAAAGGATAGTGGTGGAGACCCCCCAAGGCTGATTTTCCCCATGTACGCAAATAGTCAGAGTCCTGGTTTTCCTCTCCTCCATTGACCTTCTCTTAGCGTGATTTCCACTCCACTCACTGGTGCTGGATGTGGACAGGGTACACACTTACCATTGGAGTTGCGGCCTCTGTTGTTGAGGTGGGCTTTTGACCTGAAGATGCTGCCACGGTGTTCCAGGGCTGTTTTCTCTCATCTCCAATTTTATCCTTTTTGTCCAGCGGCTTCAGGTGTGACGCCAAAACGATGTCCCTGTTCACAAAGATATAGGCTAAGATAGGCTGTCAGACCCAATCAGTAGGGGGGGGGATTTGGCATGGTCAGAGGTTCAATGTAAGAGACAAACGATTTGAAGGGGCGTGGTCAGTGGGAAGACCATATATGTAGTGTACTCAGAGGCAAAGTGAATGTGCGAGTGCCCAGGGCATGCTGTGCCCGGCTTTTGGAGACCCACTGTGTATGGGCGTGTCCAAAGGCAAGATGCACCTGGAGGGAGGGGCCACAGATAGGCTGTCATGGACAAGCTGTGCCTGAGGGGGAGTGTTTAGTGAAGCTGCATGTTAGGGAGTGGCCTGAGCCTGTGTGTGGGGAGGTGGCCACAGACTGCATATGGAGTGGAGATAAACTGTGTGGTGGCAGGTCCAGAGGGGAGCTGAATGTGTGGGAGGGGCCAAAGTGGACACAAATGATGAATGGGGGCGTGGTCAGAGATGTGAGGGTGAGATCAAAGGTGTGGCAGTGGGTGTGACTGAGGGTGTGTCAGGGTTAGAAAAGAGCAGATGGATTCAGACACGGATGGATAGATAGATAGGATAAGAAAGAAACTATATAATAAATAAAATAAATAAAAGAGATACAATTCTCACAAGCCAAACTATAGGAACAAAATTTGAGTCCCTGCAGGGCCACCTTCTTCTATGTGTCACATGCATGTCCTCTGTATGTTCACATGAATTTGCATCTGTCTGACAGACTACTGTCACTAAGCCGGACAGTATCATGGTGCCCTGCTTGCTGGCCTCTCCCTGTCCATCTCCCAATGACCCCATGATGAAAAGAATGTGAGAATAATATTATAACTGGCACTTCAACCAGGGCTACGCCTGTACCTTTTGACTCTATTTGCACTGACAGGCTCCTACTCCCTGCCACCTTGAAGAGGTTCACATAAATGGCCCATTGGGAGGTCGAGAGAGAGAGAGAGAGGGAGATAGGAGGCACTATGTAATAGATAAATAAGTAGATATAAGATAGATAGATAGATAGATAGAAGTGAAAGGCACTATATCATAGATAGATAGATATGAAAGGTGCTATATAATAGATAGATAGATAGAAGTGAAAGGCACCCTATAATAGATGGATAATGTAAGGCACTATATAAGAGATAGACAGACAGACAGACAGACAGACAGAAGTGAAAGGCACTATATCATAGATAGATAGATAGATAGATAGATAGATAGATAGATAGATAGATAGATAGATATAGATAGATAGATAGATAGATAGATAGATTCACATAAATGGCCCCTGGGGAGGTCAAGAGAGAGAGAGGGAGATAGGAGGTATTAGGTAACAGATAAATAGATATGAAAGGCACTAGAAGATAGGAGTGTCAAACTCCGGGCCTGGTGGGCCGCAGTGTCTGCAGGTTTTCACTCTAACTCTCTTCCTAATCAGTGCCCAGTTTTCACTGCTAATGAACTCCTTTCCCTTCATTTTAATAGCCCTGTTTTTAAGGATTCAGTCCTCCGATTTGATTCGCTTCTTCATTAAATGGCAACCAAACAGAAATGAGACGTGAAACGAGCCGACAGATGACCTGCTAAACTGGGATGTCAAACACCAACCAATTTCACTCCAACCAGTCTCTTAATGAGAAGCCTATTCTTGTTGGTAATTAAGCCCGTTATTTAATTTCGTGGCCTGTTGCTGCTCTCATTCAGCCACAGCAGACATTTCCAAAACTGTTGATTTTTCTGTTTTTTTCTAAGAACATTGTCAAGATGTTTTGGTGACCTGAGCAATCAACCTTACCGAGAACTTCACCTTTCTTTATATTTAGATAATGTGTGATGGGCACAGGTGAGGTGGTCACGTGGCGGCTCATTTTGTGTCTCATTATTGCTTGGCTGCTAATTAAAGAAAAAGAGACAACTAAGGGGCCTGAGTCACGGTAATTAAAACAAAGGCAATTAGCAGCAAAATCAAATCACTAATGAAGATGGTTAGAATGAAAACTTGCAGCCACTGTGGCCCTCCAGGACTGGAGTTTGACACTCGATAGATAGATATATAGATAGATGTGAAAGGCACTATATGATAGATAGATAGATAGATAGATAGGATACTGTGCCATTTTGCATGATAATACAGGAAATACAAAAAGGCACAAAGACAGTGTGGTGTGATAAGAGCTGGGATGATACATCAATCCATCCATTTCTCATACCAGCTTATCTCTATCTCTGACTGTGGAATTCTTATAAGCAGCTTGCACCCGAGTGAATAAGACCCTGGATGGCCAGGTTGAGAGCCCCTGAACAGTTCACACCGTCCAGTGGATGAATTTAGACTTTTAATGTACTACTTTGCAGCCCACCCGAATCCAAAAGATGGTCTGCCAGTGTTTAACATTTTTCTTCATCCCAATGCCTCTGCTGCCAGTGACGTACCTGAACTCTTCGTAGGAGCCCACTTTCTGATGAATGGCGCGGAACTTGGCATCGTTTTCTCGCTGGTATTTCTTATCAGCTGCTAGTGCTGACTGAAGCTCCCGTTCCAGGGCCAAAAAGTTAATTACTTCCGGCTTCTGCATTTCTGATGGAGTCTGCCAAGGGAGCACAAAGTTAAACAAACAAATCAGCTGCAGGGGAAAAGGATGCAAGGAAAAACGTCTGCAAGTGAAGACAGCACAAAATACTCAGTCTTAAAAACGCAGAGACCGGAAATGTCAGGCGGACAGCCTTTAATAAGCCACACAAATGGAAATGCCAGCTAATGTGTTAGAAACAACTTCACTGGTGCCCTGTGTGCTCTCCTGGAGTCTCATCTATAAAACTGGGAAATGAGAAGAAAAAAAAATATATATATTTCTTTTTATAAATCAGATTTATAAAAATGCACATTCCTATTAACTTTACCCACAGGTGCATCTCAATAAATTAGAATATCATTAAAAAGGTCATTTATTTCAGTAATTCAATTCAAACAGTGAAACTCCTATATTCTATAGATTCATTACACACAGAGTGATATATTTCAAGTGTTTATTTCTTTTCATTTTGCTGATTATGAGCTACTGGTAATGAAAACTCAAAATTCAGTACCTCAAAAGATTAGAATATTACATAGGACCAATAAAAAAATAATTTTTAATACAGAAATGTTGGCCTACTGAAATGTCTGTCCATGTAGGCACTCAATACTTGGTTGGGGCTCCTTTTGCATGACTGACTGGCATGGAGGCGATCAGCCTGTGGCACTGCTGAGGTGTTGTGGAAGCCCAGGATGCTTTGATCGCGGCCTTCAGCTCGTCTGCATTGTTGGCTCTGCTGTCTCTCATCTTCCTCTTGATAAGATTCTCTATGGGGTTTGGGTCAGGCGAGTTTGCTGGCCAATTAAGCCCAGTGATACCATGGTAATTAAACCAGGTATTGGTACTTTTGGCAGTGTGGGCAGGTGCCAAGTCCTGCCTGAAAATGAAATCGGCATCTCCATAAAGCTTGTCAGCAGAGGGAAGCAGGAAGTGCTCTGAAATGTCCTGGTAGACGTCTCGCTGCGCTGACTTTGGATTTGATAAAACACAATGGACCAACAGCAGCAGATGACATGGCTCCCCAAAATAATCACCGACTGTGGAAACTTCACACTGGACCTCGAGCAACTTGGATTCTGTGCCTCTCCACTCTTCCTCCAGACTCTGATTTCCAAATGAAATGCAAAATTGACTTTCATCTGAAAAGAGGACTTTTGGCCACTGAGCTGTTAACAGTCCCGTCCATTTTCTCCTTAGCCCAGGTAAGACGTTTCTGACATTGTCTCTTATTCCGGAGTGGCTTGACACCAGGAATGCTGCGACAGTTGGAGCCCACGTTACCGGATACACACGTCTGTGTGTGGTGGCTCTTGAAGCACTGACGCCAGCCGCAGTCCACTCCTTATGAATCTCCCCCAAATTCTTCACAATCCTCTCAAGGCTGCGCTTATCCCTGTTGCTTGGGTGCCTTTTTTCCTTCCACTCAACTTTCCATTAATCTGCTTGGATGCGGCACTCTGTGAACAGCCAGCCTCTTTAGCAGTGACCTTCGGTGGCTTCCCCACCTTGTGGAGCGAGGGTCTCAATGACTGTCATCAGGACGACTGTCACGTCAGCAGTCCTCCCTGTGATTGTGTGGCCTACTGAAGCAGACTGAGAGACCATTTCAAGGCTCAGGACCCCTTTGCAGGTGTTTTGGGTTAATTAGCTGAGTGAAGTGGGACACCAAGGAGTCTACAATATTGAACTTCTTCACAATATTCTAATTTTCTGAGATACTGAATTTTGGGTTTTCATTACCAGTAGGGGAGTTTGCATGTTCTCCCCGTGTCTGCGTGGGTTTCCTCCCACAGTCCAAAGACATGCAGGTTAGGTGCATTGGCGGTTCTAAATTGTCCCTAGTGTGTGCTTGGTGTGTGTGTGCCCTGCGGTGGGCTGGCACCCTGCCAGGGGTTTGTTTTGTGCCTTGCGCCCTGTGCTGACTGGGATCGACTCCAGCAGACCCCCGTGACCCTATGTTAGGATATAGCGGGTTAAATAATGGATGGGATGGATGGATTACCTGCAGGCTATAATCAGCAAAATGAAAAGAAATAAACGTTTGAAATATATCACTCTGTGCGTAATGAATCTATATAATATAGGAGTTTCACTTTTTGAATCGAATGACTAAAATAAATTAACTTTTTGATGATATTCTAATTAATTGAGATGCACCTGTAAATCACAACCACCTTGTAAATGTGCGCCTCAAACTCCGCCCCGACACATCCATATATGGAGCATGCTAACCAACCTCATACATATGCAATCACAATGCTGCAGAACTTCATTGGTTGGCAGAGCGGCCTCCTACCAGCCACGTCGAGACTCCGCCCCCTACATTCAAGAGTACTGTATCTGGCTGTGCTCCACAACTGAGCGCACAACATCACGTGTGGCATCACAGCGCCCGCCCTCTACACTCTGGGGAGGGGGGCCAGGAAGGTAAAGGGAGCGGGCAGCCACTATCACCGGGCACATGTAATGTCTTGATGGCTGACACAATGCATAGTGCAGGCCATATGAAACATAGTGGGTTCACTCAGCTACTTTACCAGCACGACAGCTGTCGTGTACAACGCTGTCACATTTGTCAATACTTCACCTCAAAATAAATGAGTCACGGCCAGCATGACACCTCGTGTTTCTCCCCTGTATTGGAACAGGAAATACGCAAATTCAGCGATATAAAAATAATCAAAATTATTGGAATCATACAGAAAACAAATTTATAGCACAGACCAGTGGACACATTTATTTTATGTTATCATTATTAGTTTTATTTTTACTTTTCATGATTCCCCCAATACAAACCCTATCCCAGTGTCATCTGCAACAGACGATGCTGACCATGAGACACTTTTTCAGTCTCCACCTATCCAATGTCTGCGTTCTTTTGCCCATTTTAATCCTTTCTTTTCACTTGCCAGTTTCAGACATGGCTTTTTTTTTTTTTAACTCTTCCTTCAAGGCCAACCGCCCAGAGTTGACTTTTCTCTGTGATAGAAAACGCTGGGATTTGGTGTGTATATAGTGGAGAAGGTAACTGAGGACCTGTGATTTGTTTTGTTTCTCACACTACACGCACTCTGATGGTCCTCTTCTCTTATGCACTTCTCCTTCTTTTTCTATCCTGCTTAGATCCTCAGTTCGCCTTCTTTTCTCAAGACAGGAACAGACAAACTTTGTGTGAAATCTTCACTCTCGTGGCAAACTGTCACAAAGACTGACCTTCATTGTGCACAGAAACAACAGACGGACGGGTTTATCGAGAACACCATTTTTGAACCCAGAACTTTGCTTTAGGAATGCTGGGACCTTACAGCACAAGTGAACAGAATAACAGGTGTCAGCAGTGCAAATGAAATTACAAAGGTTTCTCAAATAACTGATTTGCACTTAAATGTGACTAATTAAAGATGAGCTAAGGGAGTCGGCCATTAGGACACTGCAGGAACATATGTGGAAAATGGGAGCATATGTGAATAATAAATTAGAATTCAGTCATTTCAAGCAGTGATGGCCATTAGATAATCTACTAATGCCTACGCAATATTTAAAATTAATTTAACAGAGAGATATACAAATAGGAAAGGCACTATATGCTAGAAAGATGGATTGACTTTATTTGTTTCCACTGTGAAATGTGGCCTTTTAATGAAGATTATTAAATAAGTAAATGCATAAATAGATAAATAAATACACATACTCAGAAGAAAGAAGACTAAAGACGAAAGCAATCTTTTGCGTTGGCCGTCCCAGTGCCAGTGAGGCGCTATACAAGTGTATTGATATTGGTACAAAGGATTTCTTGATTCCTGGTTTGCTAACGGTAAATAAAACGAAACGGGTGTTTTAATTATTATTAATATTAATGTTGTTATTAACCCTTTTTTGCGTTTTAAATGTTGAGTGCACGTTTCTGCGTTCAATAAATGCGACAATCGGTTAACATTTGCCAATTAATCAGCACGGGCCATCGGGAAAAAGAGACTGTCGCACGAATCGGAAGCACTCGGCCAACTTGACACAAAGTAAAACAACAAAAAAACGAAACTTCCGTCACAATAAAAAAAAATTAACTCTTAACTTCAATGAATTTCTGTAAGATATGGGGTGAGCTTCCAGGGGTAATAAGAATAACAGAAAGAAATGCTCCCTTACCTCTCCTCCATGCGCTAAACTTCCAGTTTCAAGACGAGCTCAATCAAATAAAAATAAATAAAGAAGCGTTAACAAGACGCGTCACTATGGCAACCGGCTTTCCCGGGCAGCATTTCCGGGTCAACTCGCGACTACATCCTTAATCACCGCCTCCGCCCGCACGTCTCTCCCGCCATGTAATTCTTCACCTGCTGGTCTTGGACACCACCTGCTGGCAAAATCGTAAATTGAACGCCGTTTAACTAAATAATTTCCTGGAAACAAGGGGATGATGAACACATACGGAGATTTATTTGATACTTAGGTGGGCACTGGTGCAAATACGGTTCTTTCATCCAAAAGATAAAAAAAGAAAAAAAAAACAATGCTATCGTCGCAAAGAATGAATTTGACATCACACAAAACTGGCAACATATTTTCTCAAACTGATTAAATACAAAATGAAATTTAAATTAGATATACACGATAAGGACACATTGCATTGTACTTGTTTGGTTGATGCCTTTAACCAAGGCGAATACGACATTTGGCTCCATTTCTTTGTTTTTCCAGTTGTAGCACAGGCAGGTGACAGTGTCTGAAGCGAAACAACAGACACAAGGTCTGAAGTCTAAAGCCACTACACAAAAATGCCCGCCTAACCTAGATATCTATTATATAGTGCCTTTCAGATCTATCTATCTGTCTATCTATGTATCTGTTATATAGTGCCTTTCATTTCTATCTTTCTATCTATAGTATCTTCTGCCTGGCCCCTGCTCTGCACCTTCTTACCATGACACCCCTTTGCCCTGTCACATAAATAGCGACTTCTGCCGGATAATAGACGTTCAGCCAAGTCAAACCCTGTGTCAAACCCCGTCATAGCCCGCACCATAGGCGTGTCTCTGCAGAGCCACGCCCCTTTCACCGAGACACCCCACTGCACTGTGGACTGCGTGTCAGTTCGACCCCGGAGCGCGCGTGTCTGTAGCTGGCTTTAGTAAACGGAAAGCCATCACATTGTTGGGGCTGCACGATGGCGGAATTGTAAGCGTCTGTCAGTCGTCGGAGTTGCCCCCGGGAGGATTTCGGCACCCTGCGACTCGCCAATGGAAGAAGAGATAAAGTAAAGAATAAAAAGATGATGGGTATAAAGTAAGCGGTAACGCAGTAAAGGCTCAGAATACAAGCGTAGTCAAAGAGGGCTCCACAGCCCCCCTTTAAAGATTAAACTTCAGGTACTCTCAAAAGCGCCACTTAAAAATAAAAATAATAAAGCAGTGATATCAGTCAGACATACAGATCGATGTGTATAAACTGATGACTCTAAATTATCACCTCTTGTGTGCGCATGCCCTGCCGTCCACGGCTGATCCCAGGCGAACTGAACCTGACATTGAAAATTGATGTAAATACATCATTCATCACTTCTGCCTCAAGGTCGAAGCCTGTTGTGTCTCGTTCTCTTGATGTCTGATCTGCTGGTCCTTTGTATTTCCCAGCACACGCAGGTCAGATTATTTCATGGCTCCTAATTGTCCCAGTGTGACTGTGCCCCGTGATGGACTGGTGTCCCGTCCACACCTGGTTCCTGCCTTATGCCCGGCATTGCCAGTGCCGGGCTCCATACACCCCCCATCCCCTAACAAATAGATTGAGCAGTTGACAAAATGTGGTATTACGGTATTTGTGGATGGAATGGAAATGAAAGAGGGCCGGGTAAGAAACAACGAATTGCATTTAATATCAATGCCACTTCATAAAGTCTGGAAGGTTTGCTGTTTTTATTTCTTTGCCTTGCATTGTTTGTTTTTCCTTCCTTACCTCTGATAGATTACAACGTTTAATAAAATGATTAGGAAGGAAAAGATTTTCATTCAATCAGTAAAATGAAAATTCCTCTTGTAAATCGAGTGCAGGATTGACGAAGATGGGGAAGAGGCGTGGCGTAAACCAGAGGGCGGGGTCAGAAAGCAGAAAGGCCGGAGGAGACGGCGGGGCTGCGAATTTAGGAGCCAGTGGAAGAAGTAGGTCACCACTAGAGGGCGGCATAAAAAAAGCGCCGGAAAGTAAACTGAAGCAAAGTTTGAGGGCGCCTGCCACGGTAAGAACACGTGACTCCAGGATTTAGGCGACCACCTTACCTACAGTGGCGGAGTGGGTGTGATGAAAGCAGCCACAAGTGTGACTGCCCTGTTTGGCAGATGGTAACTTGGTGCTGTATGACTACTGGTGTCATCAATTTTCTTCAGTCACACTGTAGTGTTCTCTCTGTGTTTATTATTATTAAGTGCCTTGAGCATGGGAAAGGCACTATATAAATAAAATGTATTATTATTAGTAGTAGCTGTAGTAGTATTATTTGGAATCACTGACATTCTCAAGAGCACAGCGGCCTCCCTGATCGGAGAAGATAGAAGAAGTCTGGAGCAACCACATCTCTCCTTAAAGGTGGGCACCCAGCCAAACTCAGCAATCCAGAGATGGGGGACAATTTAAGAAAGGCAACCAATAACTGGTATCTGGCTGGTAATTTGCTTGTGCAATGCAATACAGACAATTATAGAAGAGGTGGACAAAATAAGAAAGCAGTGAGACTTGTTACAATAGATATTCTGTGTAAGGCTGACATGATGAGGAACTGTTGGTTCAAGTCCTGATCTGATTATTGGCCTTTGTAATCTCCCTGTGTTGCACTTCCCTAAATTAAGAGCTCAAATGAACACTGATGTTGTGTGTAAGGACTGATCTGCAATAAGAGGCTTGATTTGGGTTCAAATCTGCAGACGTACCTGGTGACTTCTCCATCATAGGTTGCATTGACAACTGCGGTGACTCGTAGGACTTTGTCTTGTGGTGCAGGCAGAACCACCTGCAGACCAACATCAACAAGTCAAAAGAGTCGGAGGTGGACTTATGGCGTGTTAAGAGCAGTCACTGTCCACTGTGCAAAGCACCTGAGGGTCCACATGAACAGCAAACTGACGACACAATGGTGCTGTACAAGAAAGGTCAGAGCAGACTGGACTTCCTGAGGAGACTCGGGTCTCTTGATGTGTGCAGCAAGCTGCTGGAGATGTTATACCAGCCCGTAGTAGCCAGTGCAGTGTGTTCTTCTACGTTGTGGTCTCCTGGGGAGGCATGTTGAGTTTCGGTGATCCAAACCTCCTGAATAAACTTATCAAGCCGGCTCCATCGCAGGACTGACTCCGCACACTCTGGAAGCTGTGGTGGAAAAACTGGATAACATCGAGAACAATTCTGTTCATACCACCCAGGGGACACTTTCTTTGAGAACTTTCAGTCACAGGTACATTTCTACAAGAAATCACCTCTGGGGACTTTTTTTCTGCCTGCTGCCATCAAGCAATTCAGTGCCTTCCCCCGGGGTCCCATCCATTCACTCTGGCTGGAAGCCACAGGATGAAAGTTGAGACTCGAAACTGCTACAGTAATTTTAACAAAATATTTATTGTACAAACTGTGCTGCCCGTCTAAGATCTAAATAATCAATGTAGACTTCAGTGGAATGTTTGCAGAGCACCATCTATTGATATGCATTTTGCAATGTAAGTAGTAATAAAATGCATTGCATTTGCCATTCCAACAGATGGTGCGTCACAAACATTTGCAGTAATAAAATGCCTTGCATTTGTCTTTCCAACAGGTGGTTCATCATAAACATTTGTAGAAATAAAATACATTGCATTTGTCTTTTGTATAGATGGTGTATCACAAACATTTGTAGCATTAAGATGCATTGTATTCATCATTTCAACAGATGGTGCATCACAAACATTTTCTAGTAATAAAATGGCTTACATTTGTCATTCCAACAGGTGGTGCATTACAAACATTTGCAGCAATAAAATGCCTTGCATTTGCCTTTCCTTCAAATGGTTCATCATAAATATTTGTAGAAATAAAAGACATTGCATTTCTCTTTCCAACTGATGGTGCATCACAAACAATTGTAGAAAAATAAGACATTGCATTTGTCATGGCATTTTTCTTTTGTAAAGATGGTGCATCACACACATTTGTAGTAATAAAATGCATTGCATGTGTAATTCCAACAGATGGTACATCACAAACATTTATAGTAATAAAATGCCTTGCATTTGTCTTTCCTTCAAATGGTTCATCATAAACATTTGTAGAAATAAAAGACATTGCATTTGTCATTGAATTTGTCTTTTTTGTAGGTGGTGCATCACACACATTTGTAGTAGTAAAATACATTGCATTTGTCATTCCAACAGACGGTGCATCACAAGCATTAGCACTGCTTTTCCATACTAAATGGCATGTAACAGACGCATAGCAAGTGGATGAGCACACACTTGTCCTTTTATTAGGATGGCTAAGCTGATTTGTGTCCGACCAGCAGTCACTCTGTGTTGAATGCATTCAGTGTTAATGCTTGCAGTGCAGTCTGTCTGTCTAGTTGCTATGTCTCTGTTATATACCATTTGGTATGGAATTCATAAAAAAGGATTAATGTTTGTGATGCACCATCTATTGGATAAGGGAGAAATAGCAATCAGACAGATACACAGACTCTTTTGTTAACGTGGATTATATGTTTTTTTTCTATTGTCATATATTGTACTTTGTGTTGATAGCTGTGTATTTTATGTATTTTGTTTTGCTATGGTATACTTTTGAATTTCACACTGATGATCAGTAACACATATCTATTCTAATTTGATCTAATCTAAATCCTGACCCAGTTACTGTCTGCATGTCGACCTCCCTAAATGAAGACTTAAAATAAACCCTGATGTTGTGTGTTAGGGTGACATGGCAGTGAACTGATTAGACTTGAGCTCAGATTCTGGTCTGGTTAATGTCTGCATGGAGTTTCATGTTCTTCTTATGCTTATGTGGCTCTTCTCTGGTTTTCCAAAGATATGTGGGGTACACAGGGCTCGATTGCTCCCTGGAAGGAAACTGGCGAGTCTGATCCAGCCTGCACGGTGGAAATGCGTGTGCCTCGTGATGGTCTGGCGCTCTGTCCAGCGTTGGATCCCACCTTACATCTGATCCTGTCAGGATAAACTGTGCTGGATCCACACTGTGAATTGCATGAAGTTTCAGGGAATGTATGGATGGATTGTTCTTTCTGGCGTTTGCCGTGTCAAGCTTGTTTGTATTTCATTTGCGTAGTTGGCCACTGCCTTTTGCCAAGCCAGGGCCGTTTTAATAGCATCATAGGCCCCTGGGCAAAGAAGTGCGCTGGAGCCCCTGTTTTGATAGCAAAACAGAAACATACATAGGCATCAGCCCTTACACCTGCGGGACCCCCGGCCAGTGCCCATTGTGCCAATGCGTTAAAACGGCCCTGTAATGCCAACCACTGTTCCTAGGATGTTTTAAAATATGGAGAGATAGTTGACTGAAAGAATATTTACGTTTACATGAATTTGTTGACAGACACGTTTATCCAAAGAGATCATTGCATGATTTCTGTGTTTTTCTCACAGGCACCAAAGCTGTTACTTCTCCTTTTGCACTTGGCAATGGCTGCGCAAAACGCGCACTAACCTCGCCAGTGTTAACACTTTTAAGTGTTTGTATAACGATTTTACTGCCTGATGTGCACATTTCGGCCGTTTGCTCAGCTCGATTTCCTCCCAGTTCACTTTATTCAGTTCCTTTTGCTCGGCAGAACAACAGAGATTAAAAGAGCGCCAGCGCAGAGCCCTTTCTATTTGGTTCCTCCTTTTGAGTGCAACAACTTTCTGAGTTTCGTGCAGCGAACAGCTAACCACAAGTACAACTTCCTGCGACTTACACCTTCGTCGCCCACCTTCTGACCGCATCCTCTCTGCGGACCTTAACCTTGCACTTTCAATGAGAACAAAACGCCAACTGGAAAGACACCGGGCGCAGAGAACTCCAAGGTTCAGGAACGCAAAGCCAACGGCCACCAGACAGCGACGCTGTGCCGCCTTTTAAAGACGGGCCGTCGGCCGGGAGGGGAGGCGGGACCAGCCGCTGACGTCACTCTGTACCGCCCACTCCACTCGCTCTGCCACAGTGGGTGTTCGTATTCTGTCAGCTCGTCTCCGCAAGCTGAGAAGTTGCCGGCAGCAGGTTGAACAACCCAAAGATAAAAAAATAAAAAGCAAAATAAAGCAAAGCATACAGTATCAACAGGAACCATTGTCCTCTCGCATTAGGAAGAAGAAATGAAGGCGCAAAATTCTGTTGAGGAGATGCACAAAATATTTCAGGAGGCTCCAGAAGCCAGACGGGCACTGCTGGAAAACTACAGCAATCTGCACAAGGTGGCCGAGTACTGCGAGAAGAACTACCTGCAGGTAAGGCTGTGGTCCTGAAAACGGGGGCTGTTATGGGGTGGGCACAGCCACAAGTAGGGGTTCATTACATAGGGAAGGGACCCCTCAGATGGAGGTCTGTTATTGAAGCGGGGGATAATACAGAAAATTGTTCATTACATGGGGGCATTCTGGGTACAAGACATGTAACAAGGGGGCAAAGTCTCAAGTAGTGGCTTGTTAAACATTGTAAAGACCCTTTAGGTAGGTGGTCTATTATATATTATATACCGTATATGTACATCCTACCAGCCACTGTATAAATCCCATTTATGCTGAGCAGGTTTTTGGGGTAAGCTGAAGCCTATCCCAGCAATCACAAAGCACATACACTCACACACACTCTCTGGCCAGTTTAGCACACGCACACACATATATATTCTGAGGCTAAGGATCTGCGCTGGTATCTCAAAGGTTGCCAGTTCAAATCACCGTCACTGCAAAGGAGATCCTACTCTACTGGGCCCTTGAGCAACGGCCTTAACCTTCAATTGCTGCAGGGGTGCCGTATAATGGCTTATCATGCGCTCTGACCCAAGGGGTATGCGAAATAAAGAACAAAAAAAAACAAAACAAAGTATATATATATATATATATATATATATATATATATATATATATATATATATATACATACAGTGTATACTGGACTTTATTTCCTGCCTTGCACCCTGTGTTGGCTGGGATTGGCTCCAGCAGACCCCCGTGAACCTGTAGTTAGGATATAGCGGGTTGAATAATGGATGGATGGATATATATTATGGCCATTTGGGGGCATCACTGAGCTTCACATCCCATACACAAGTACCCCAGCTACAGCCTGGGTTCAAATGGTCAGTTTTATTTAACAAAATCCCTCCTTCTTCCACAATACACAATACAATTTCTTTTCTTATTACTTTTTCTCTTCCACTCCTCCCAGGTGAGTTTGTTCACCTCCTTTCCCAACTCCAATTCTCTGCACTCCCCTTTTGAACCTTCCAGTGCCCCATCACTGCCTCCAGGGAGCACATCTGGGTCAGGTGAAACCACCCCAGCACCCAATAGCTCCCCCTGGTGGCATCCACAGAACAGACACACGCCTCCCATGCTGCCCAAACAGAGACTCGCCAGAAGAGGTGCTGCCCTCTAGCGTATGGTGGAGTGACTTTGAATACAGCGGGGAGGCTCCCAATGCCATTCACTCACCTTGGCCTCCCAGTCAGCAGAGGGAACGCTGACCATCCATTTTCTTGCCTCTCCTGTAAGGTCCTTGGCCCGTTCCACTGTATTTATCTCGAGATGCCCACATACTCTGAGGTCACCTTTTAAGATAGCTACCCACCAGAAGTGAACCCACCCATCCACCCCTAGTGGGACACCAGGCTGGCTACATCTTCTTATTGATTGACCAAGACTATTCTGTGTCAACCTCCCATCCAGGCAAGGAAATGGGGGTCCACCTCCATCCATTACTATATATACAGCAGATATACAATATATGGCAGATTTCTGTGCAGCCAACCACTGTAAGGTCCTCTAAACTTGTGAGGTGACCCCTTAGCTTGCTATTTACCCATGAGGTGACCACTTAACTCTAAGGTCATCTGCACCTATGAGGTGACTTCCCCACTTTACGATTCCACTTATACACTATACACTAAGAAGACCCTGTGGTGAAATACCCTCTATGCCTCTGGAGTGACCCATGTACCCCCTTAGAGACCCCCCTCACCCACTATATGGTCATATACACCTGAGGTGACCACTAACTGTAAGGACCCCTGACATAACTTCTCATTTGTATGTATCCCCTTTGTCTGTTGGCCTCTGTGTTTGAGGTGGACCCTTACTGTGAGGACGTCAATACCTCTGAGGTGGTCCTTCACTATAACATTCTATAAACTCCTACGGAAACCAAACCCCTTGCTGAGATCCTCTGTGCACCACCTCTGTACCTCATTTTAAGTTTTTATACACCTGAAGTGTCCACCAATTGTAAGGTCCGCTTTGCCAGTGAGGTGACCCCTAACTCCAGTATTCTTGCTGTAAGACCAATGTGGTGACCCCTCATTCTCTCGTATACCTAAGGTGACCCTTTAGTCTAATGCCCTCTGCCCACCTGTGTGCACTGTAAGGTCCTCTCTTATTCTAAAGTCTTCTTTTTCTTATGAGGTGACTCCTCATTGCTAGGTCCTCAGTACCCCTGGAGTGACCCCTTAATGTCAGGTCCTGCACTCTTGAAATTGTCCTTTTCTGTAAAGCCCTCCGCCCGTTCTGTTTATCCCAAGGTGCCCACTTACTCCAAGGTCACCTGTTGGGATATCCAAACACCTGAAGTGAGCCCTGATGCCTTTTTACACCCATGTTTGGGTGCCCACGCCAGAGCCCAGCCTCGTTTTTGCAAGACAGCTTCTTGATTATATTTGTAGCCTCACGTGACGTTTCAGCATCTTTATAGAAATCTCGTCTGTACAGTTCATATCTGGAGGCTTTTGGTTTATGAGGTGGACGGTCACTTTTTAAATGACGGCATAAAGATTCTGAGAAATGAGAAGTGGTTTCTCTCAGTGGGTTCCTCTGTGGCAGCAGCAGTGAGGCACTTCAGACTTGCTCTGCACGTCTCCGGCGCCTTAAAACAAAATGAGCAAAATGTTGTGCTAAAGTGAAAGCAGCATGGTGATGGTGGCAGCATCAGGGACTAGGAGACTGGTCAGAGCGGAGGGAAAACTGAACGGAGCAAAGTACAGAGCTGTCCTTAATGAAAACCTGCTCGGCATACTCTGGACCTCAGACTGGACTGAAGGCTTATTTATTTATTTAGGGCGGCACGGTGGTGCAGTGGGTAGCAATAAGGAGACCTGGGTTCGCTTCCCAGGTCCTCCCTGCGTGGAGTCTGCATGTTCTCCCCGTGTCTGTGTGGGTTCCCTCCCCACAGTCCAAAGACATGCAGGTTAGGTGCATTGGAGGTCCTAAATTGTTCCTGGTGTGTGTGTGTGTGCTTGATGTGTGCCCTGCGGTAGGCTGGCGCCCCATCCAGATTTGTTTCTGCCTTGTGCCCTATGCTGGCGGGGATTTGCTCCAGCAGACCCCCGTGACCCTGTATTAAGATATAGTGGGTTGGATAATGACTGACTGACTGGCTATTTATCCATCCATCCATCCATTGTCTAACCCGCTGAATCCGAACACAGGGTCACGGGGGTCTGCTGGAGCCAATCCCAGCCAACACAGGGCACAAGGCAGGAACTGATCCTGGGCAGGGTGCCAACCCACCGCAGGACACACACAAACACACCCAGACACCAAGCACACACTAGGGCCAATTTAGAATCGCCAATCCACCTAACCTGCATGTCTTTGGATTGTGGGAGGAAACCCACGCAGACACGGGGAGAACATGCAAACTCCACGCAGGTGGCGCTACCACTGCGCCGCCCTCTGGCTATTTATGTATTTATTATATTATTTTATTAAAAACAACATCAAGGATAACCAAAGTGCTGTACAATAAAACCCAACGTATCAGACACACAAAAACCAAAAGGGTAAAAGAAACAGAAACGCATAAGAGCTGAAGAAATTCATAATAAAAAAGTACACAGATAGTCAGCATACCATACTGGCTTAAAGGCCAGAGAGTAAAAGTGTGCGTTTTAAATTAGATTTAAAGACAGCGAGTGAAGGAGCCTGCCTAACGTACAACGGCAAATCGGTTTGGATGTGCAACTGAAGAAGCTGATCACCTCGGAGTTTGCATCGTGTCTTAGAAACACATAAAAGCATCTGATCTGCTGACCTGAGCGGGCGAGATGAGACATAAGGGGGCAGCAGTTCTGACAGATAAAATGGGGCACAACCGTTAAAGGATTTCAAAACAAATACAAGGATCTGAAAATGGATTCTAAAATGAACTGGAGGCCAGTGAAGGGAAGCCAAGAGTGGGGTAACGTGCTCTTTCTTGCTTGTGACAGTTAGAAATCGAGCAGCAGCATTTTGCACCAGCTGTAGGCGAGCAATGGAGGCCTGGCTCATTCCAAGAAGAAGCGCATTGCAGCAATCGAGACGAGAGCTTCTAAAAGCGCATATCACTGTTTCAAGGTTGTGTTTAGACAAAACAGGCTTGATTTTTGTCAGCCGCCTCAACTGGAAAAAGTCAAATTTTACCACTGCATTCACATGGCTATCAAATTTTAAAGAAGGATCCATTTTCACACCTAAATTTGTGATCATGGATTTCCCGTAGTGAGCCACAGTGGAAAGGTCAATGCAGGGGTTCACCCTCCAACACAAATCCGCGATTTCTTTTCACAAACCCCACCTTACAATCCAGAGAGTTTTATTTTAGGGTCGGACAGCAGGGTCATCTTATTTGTATGGCGCCCCCAATTGTAGGTTAAGGGCCTTCCTTACTCAAGGGCATTCCCTCCATCACTTCCGGGATTCGAACCAGCAACTGTCGAGATACCAGCCCAGATCCTTTAGCCTCAGAGTTAGGGACAACTATTAGGGCACAGCTAGAGCCCCGACTTGAACCCAAAGGAGATGCCTGACAATAGCTGCCCACCCACGGCCCCCCATCCAGACATGAAAGAACTTGAGGTGATCTGCAGTGAAGAACAACAGAAAATCGACTGGAAGTGCCGCCAAAGGGGCTTCAACTAAGGGATGAGTAAAGGGTCTGAAGACTTGTGTCAATGGGATGTTTTCGATTTTTTTATTTTTTATTTTGAATACATTTCCAAAAAAAAATTCTAATATCCGCTTCTTGCTTTGTCATTCTGGGATTGTGAGTGTTTCTGGAGGAGCAAAAACACGAGGCTGCAACATCACAAAATGTACTAAAAGTGAAAGGTCTGACCTCTTTCTGAGGGCACCGAATATACAGGTCAGGTCAGGTTTGGGAGCAGGCACTGGCACAGCGGGTTGCTGCACCCACTACATAACGAAACAGCTTGGGATCCTGGCTGGTAACCCTCCAGGCAGACACGCGGTCCACTCCTACCCTCCGGAAATGACCCTCTGTCTCAGGGGTGCCCAACTCCTGTCATGGAGGGCCGCAGTGGCTGCAGGTTTTCATTCTAACCCCTTTCTTAATGAGTGACCTGTTTTTGCTGCTCATTAACTTCTTTTGAATTCATTTTAATTGACTTGCTCTTGAAGACTCAGGCCCCTCAATTGTTTCTTTTTCTTTAATTAGCAGCCAAACAATCATGAGACATAAAATGAAATGAAATGAACGAAAATAAAACTGTGACCATCATACAATATCTGAAAACAAAGAAAGGTGAAGGTCTCAGCAATGCCGATCTGCTCTTAGAAAAGAGAAAATCCACAGTTTCAGAAATGTCTGCCATTGCACAATGCGAGCAGCGACATGCCACGGAATTAAAGAACGAGTTTAATTAACGACACCTCATTAAGCAGCTGGTTGGAGTGAAATTGCTTGGAGTTTGAGGCCCTGACTTAGTTGGTCTTCTGTTGGCTCCCTCACTTCACATTCCACTTCTGTTTGGGTGCCATTTAAGGAAAGAAATGAAGAAATTCAGTGGAACAACCAACAACCAATTAACCAAGTTAATTAAAATTAATTCAAAAGAAGTTAATTACCAGCAAAACAGGTCACTAATTAAGAAAAGGGTGAGAATGAAAACCTGCAGCCACTGGGGTCCTCCAAGACTGGAGTTGGGCACTCCTGATCTATCTGGTGTTACATGGACATCCCCTTGGCCTGGTCCAGACACTCGGATCCTCAACAATGAGCCAGATCACCCTCGGTTAATCGCGCCACATGGCCGTAGTGCCGTAACTGACGCTCCCTCACAATACAGGTCATGTGCCTCATTTGGGACCCCGTGAGCAACACAAAGTCAAACCAGTGGGACCCAAGGACCTTCCGAAGAGACACCAAAGGAGTCCAGTCTTCATTTCAGCCCACTGGATAGCGTCCATGTCTCACAACCGTATAAGTATATAATAAACGTCTACGTGTGGAAGTGTGTGTGTCTGTCTGTCCGGCCCGGAAGTGAGAGGTGGAGTCAAGGCTAAGGGCTCCACCTCTGAGGATACACAAATGATGCCAGCACGTCGGCAAAACGAAACCTCTGAAGAAAGACAAAGTCGCTTAGCCGCTAACACCAGAAAACTGGTATCCTTTTTACTTTTCCTCCCGCTGCTAATACACAAGTGAGGCCAGCACGTCGGCAAAACGAAACCTCCGAAGAAAGACAAAGTCGCTTAGCCACTAATAACACAAGCGAGACGAGCACAGCGACAAAACGCTATCCCTTTTGCTTTTCTTCCTGCCGCTAATACGCAAGCAAGGCGAGCACACAGGTTAAAGGAAACCTCTGAAGAAAGACAGTCACTTAGCCGCCAATACAGAAGCTAGGTGAGCACATCGGCAAAACGAAACCTCCTAGGAGAGAGATGCCCAAAGTAGTTGCGTTCAGTTGCCTGACATCTCTACATTTCAATTTTTTTTCTTTCTCAATTTCAATAGTTTCTGGCTTTTTACAGCACCGGCTTACACGGCTAGTATGTATATAATAAGGAGCGAGAGGAAGATCATAAAGGGATCGGGGTCCATCCAAGCACCCCACTTAACACAAACAAAAATGAAAATAGGGAAGCTAAAGTGCAAAGGAGGTCTACCGTCCTACAATGCCAAAGCTTTGCCAACTCTTCCTAAGCCTGTGTTTTCTGTGTTTGAGTGCCACCTACCAGGGGCTCCGTCCTCATTAGAAATGGGGTGGTCAGTGAATGGCGACATCACTCTTGAAGTGGGGAAGCGGCAAGACCTTCTGGTGAAAACTGGGAGTGATGTCAAAGCTTGTCGCGGGACTTGTCCTCCGGTCTGCAGATGAAACGGAAGGAGTTGGTGGAGGTGTTACCCAACCTGAACCTGGTATATGATCAATATGGGCGCACACCTGACTACACACATATATACTACATATTGTAAAAGAGAGAAAAAAGGCAGAAAAAGGTTTGGGGTAGCCACCCCGTGTACTTGGTATGAAATCTACTATAACTGAAGCACAGAGTGATCACCAAGGAAACACTGTTCTGTGTATTGTAATTGTATTGACCCCCTTTTTTTGACACCCACCTACCTGAAAAGGGGTCTCTCTTTAAACTGCCTTTCCCGAGGTTTCTTCTGTTTTTTCCCCTTACAAGGGTCTCCATGTCTTCTTAGAGAGTCAAGGCTGGGGGTCTGTCAAAAGGCAGGGTCTGTTAAAGCCCATTGTGGCACTTCTTGTGTGATTTTGAGCTTTAAAAAAATAATTGTATTGTGTTGTATTGAATTGTAATGCATGGACTCCACACGCCCTCTGAAGGTGTCCTGTGGCAACAGATCCTGTAAGTTGCGAGGTGGGGCCTCCATGGATCGGACTTGCTTTTCCAGCACTTCCCACTGATGCTCAATCGGATTGAGATCTTTTGGGATTTGGAGGCCGAGTCAACACCTTGAACTCTTCGTCATGTTCCTCAAACCCAATTTTTGCAGGGACGCAGGGCTGATTACCCTTCTGAACGAGGCCACTGCCATTAGGGAGTACCGTTGCTACATGAAGGGGCTGTATGTGCTGTTCAACAATCTTTAGGCAGGTGGTATGTGTCACGGTAACATCCACATGAATGGCAGGACCCAAGATTCCCCGGAAGAACACTGCCCAGAGCGTCACACTGCCTAAGCCGGCTTGCCTTCTTCCCATAATGCATCCTGCTGCCATCTCTTCTCCAAGAAAACAAGGCACACACACCCAGCCCAATGAAACTGGGATTCATCAGACCAGGCCACCTTCTTCGATTGCTCAGTGGTCCAGTTCTGATGCTCATGTGCTCATTGTAGGTCCTTTCATCGATGGGTACCTTTCTCTCATGGCCAGCATTAAGTTTCTCCAGCAATTTGTGCTACGTTTGTGGGATCGGACCGGACAGGCTATCCTTCACAACCCCACACACATTGAGTCCCCATGACCCTGTCCTTTCTTGGACCACTTTTTGGTTGGTACAAACCACTGCACTAGACCTGCTGCTTTGGAGACCCTCTGACAGAGTCGTGTAGCCATCGCAGTTTGGCCCAAATCAAAGTGGCTCAGAGATGTTTACGCCTGCCCACTTTTCCTTCTTCCAACACACTGTTCACTTGCCGCCTACCCTATGCCACCCCTGGACAGGACCCATCAATGTCCTTTCTGCCACCTGTCAGTGGTTTGAAGGTTGTGGCTGATTGGTGTGTACACCCAGTTATGTAAGCGTAAATACAGCACAGTGTTTGCTATCAGGACTGCGCAACTGCAGTTACTCCAGTTGAGGATTGTGGGAGCTTTTTATCATGGTAGCACAGGGTCAGACCAAGCCATCAACAGCTTATAAACGGATAAATGAAAAAGAAAGAAAGAAAGAAAGAAAGAAAGAAAGAAAGAAAGAAAGAAAGAAAGAAATCAGCTGCTCATACGGCCAAAGACCACCAAATCTGATTAATGGCAGGCATGAAGCTCGGTTGGATTGAGAATGGCAACGCTTGCTGCTTCTCCATCCTGTGGAAACTGGGGGGTCTTTGACCCAAGTAGTTGTCCCACAGCACTCTGCACATTTGCTCCGTGAACGTTATGAATGTCCGTGGCAGGTGGCACAGAGGCTCCAGTCATCTTCGCCGATGTCCGAGTTTCTCTCTGCTGCAGATCTGCCCACGTCTTCATTGGCACTGTTCTCATTTTGGTGGTCACAAGCAAAACAGCAACATTTTTTTTTAAACTTAGACACACCAAATTTAGAGCCGTGCAGAGGAACAGAGACTGAGAACGAAGATAAAATACTGAGCCTGAGAACTTTAAAAAGCCACCGTGTAGTGCAGCGGACGCCTGGCGTCAGAGGTTTCTGCACTTCCTGTTTCGCTTTTCACACACACTGAAGAAGAGGCTGGCAGATGACTTGCAGCTCTCATGAAACTGCTGATACGGTGGGACAGCCCCACCAGGGCTGAGCAGGAAAAATAAAATAAATCAAGATGCTTAGGGCATATCTGGGGTCACGCTGACGTTATTTTATATAGCAACTTTCATCACACTCCACGCATCTGTTGCTGTCAGTGGTGACTTTGACATCGGACTGCTAACTGCTAGGGGGTCAGCCTGGTCCCCACCGCCAAGGGAGTCACTTCACCTGCCGGCTACACCGCAGCTCCACGCCTGCCATGGTGGTTCACAGTAGAAAGGCGCCATATAAGATAAGGGGTGCATCATTGTGTGAGTAATGTCATACTGCCCAGAGGTTCAACTTCAAGTCCAGCTACTTGTAACCACCAGAGGGAGCCACTGGGCCCCAAACCTCAGCCACAGTAATGCCCAGCACACTTTTAGATTATTTATTAACGCACAGCACCTTCACACATAATCACTCTTCCTAAGATCAATCACAGTGCCAATAAATCTACCAGTTTCTTCATTTAAGTGTTGTCTCCTGACTCTCTGATCTGAGGCGGTGGGCTACTTTTCAAGCTGGACCCGGGAATGTGCCACACAATGCCTTCCTGAAAGCACTTCCGGGTCATATAGAAAGTAGGGAGGTCTTCCCCTGACAGCGCCCTCTATCGGCACCCAGGGACCCTAACATGGTTGCACTTCTGGACTTCAACTCCCAAGCACCCCTGCGGGTATCCCAACTGGGTTGCCACAAGAGGACCACTGCCACCTGCCGTATCAGGAATGGAACTGCTCCCCACTTTCGGATTCCGCTGGTTCTTCAAGTATTATTTTATTCCCAGCTGGGCACAAAGTTGTTTCTTTCATCTTGTCTGTCTGGCTAAGAACCCATCCTCCTTCCTGGCCGGGATGCCCGTTTTCCTTCTACACACTAAATTTATCACAAAAGCAAAGAGCGCCCAGGTGTAAGGGAGTTGAGACGTTCAGATGTGGATGAGTTGGGTTCAAGGCAGAAGTCCACCGAGCTGGTATGTGAAGTAAGGACAGGCCACTGTGCCAACAGGCTTTGGTTTATAATGATATCATCACAGGGAGTACAGAGAAGAGGTGACTACTCCATCTGTTAAAATGTCATCAGTGGTGTCCCTCAGATATGTCACTTGCTCTGACTGATGTCAATGACATGGATTTCAGTTTAATTCGTAACTTGTGAAGTTTGTGGATGATGCCAAAATTGGAGAAATGGCAGACGCTGGAGACAATTCAGAAAGACCTGGATGAGCCTCACAACTTGGAAAATGGAGTTCAATGTAGGAAAGTGCAAAGTGCTACATGTGGGCAGCAGGAACAGTCAGTTATAAATACAAGGTGGGGGACACCGAGCTACAGGAAGTGACCTCTGAAAAAGATTTAGGGGTCTCTGTTGAGACAACATTCTCATCGTCTAAAGCAGGGGGTTCTCAAAGTCGGTCCTGGGGGTCCACTGTGGCTGCAGGGTTTTGTTCCAACCAGATTCATAATCGACTGAGCTCAGTTAATTAGCTGGTGTATATTTTTGTATTCTACATTCAGAAAAGCACAGTAGCAGGATTTTTACATTTATAAGAAACTTTTCTGTTTTTGCAATTCATTTAAATGCTTAACCCTCGTTTCGTTAGATTTTGTCCTTCCTCTGTGCAGTTTGCTCCCTTCCTTGTCTTGTATATAAACGACTACGCGTGGAGCTGCGTGTGCCTGTCTGTCTGACCTGGAAGTGAGGGGTGGAGTCAGGGTAAGGGCTCCGCCCCCGAGGAAACCGATATCTCACTCAGCCGCTAAATACACAAGCGAGGTGAGCAGGTCAGCAAAACGAAACATCCTAGGAGAGAGACGTCCCGAGCAGTTCCTTTCAATTACCTGACACCTCTGCATTTCAATTTTTTTTCCTGACGATTTCAATAGTTACGAGGACCCCGGACTTTTTACAGCACAGGCTTACACAGCTAGTATCTTAATGACGACAGTTAAAAACGAGCAGAGCGGACACCCAGGTAAACAGCACTGAATCATGACAGGCTGCAAGTACTTTAGCGTCCGAGGGAGGTGAAGGACATTGAGTCTGAATGGGCCATGTTCCGAGCCTCCATTCTCGAAGCAGCAGAATGGAGCTGTGGCCGCAAGGTTGTGGTGGCAATCCATGAACCTGTATGTGGACACCTAAGGTTCGAGAGGCCATCAAGCTGAAGAAATAGTCCTATTGGGTCTGGTTGACCAGTGGGACTTCAGACTTAGCTGAGGGTACCGGCGGGCCAAGCAGGTGGAGGCATTGGCTCTTGCAAAGGCAAAAACTTGGGCATGGGAGGGGTTTGGGGAAGCCATGGAAAACGACTTTCGGTCGGCACTGAGAAGGTTCTGGAAAACCGTCAGGCGCCTCAGGAGGGGAAAGCGGTGCTCCACCAACACTATGTACAGTGAGGATGGGGCCCAGCTGACTTCAACTGCAGACGTTATTGACCGGTGGAAGGAATACTTTGAGAATCTTCTCAATCCCACCAGCATGTCTTCCTTAGAGGAAGCAGAGCTGGAGGACTCCATGCCCGTCCATGACAGGAGCCGAGGTTGCCGAGGTAGTTAAAAAGCTTTGAGGTGGTGGGGCTCCTGGGGTGGATGAGGTTCATCCTGGGTCCCTAAATGTTCTGGATGTTGTGGGGCTGTCCTGGTTGACACGTCTCTGCAACATCGCATGGACATCGGGGGCAGTGCCTCTGGATTGGCAAACCGGGCTGGTGGTCCCCCTTTTTAAGAAGGGTGACCGGAGGATGTGCTCCAACTATAGTGGGATCACACTCCTCAGCCTCCCCGGTAAGGTCTATTCAGGGGTGCTGGAGAAGAGAGTTCGGTCGATGATCGAATCTCGGATTCAAGAGGATCAATGCAGATTCCATCCCAGCTGTGGAACATTGGACCAGCTCTACACCTTGGCCAGGATCCTGGGGGGGGCTTGGGAGTTTGCCCAACCAGTCCACATGTGTTTTGTGGATTTGGAGAAGGCATTCGACTCTGTCCCTCAAAGCATCCTGTGGGGTGTGCTCCAAGAGTACGGGGTACAAGGCACGTTGTTATGAGCCTTTTTATGAGCCGTTTCTGGACGTCTAGAGTTGTGTTTCTTGACCACATTTGGGGCGCCATTTGCTGTTGTTCATATTGGTAGTGGGGTATATTGTGCCGCGAGGGGGTCACCCAGTGCTTAAGCCCCTGATCTCTCTCACTCAACCCCTGGTCTTTCAGTCTCAGATGTACACAAACACTTGCGGCGAGCCCCTGATCTTCTTGCTCTCCGTGTATCACTCATATTCCTGTCATGCAAAAAATCACTTCCTTTTAAGTTCTCACTTTTTTATATCATTTAAGTTAATTACTGTTTTAACTCTTATTTATAGCTAGATGGGGAACTTATTGCAGTTCCTTTTCTCCTTTTATAGTAATTTTGATACTGAGGTTATATGCTAGTATTGGTCATTTTGTAAAACATGATGTTTAAGACAACTGAACGACAGTAAGTCACAGACCCTCCGCCACTAACACACATCAGTCGACGTCATTGTCACATCACTTGATAAAAACTGTATCACCGTCCAAATATGTACAGGACATAAAACAGTTCGGCCCACTCAGACAATGAATTGTTTAAATGTAAATGTGGATGTATTGATCTATTTAATATCATAATTCCATCCATCCATTATCTAACCCGCTATATCCTAACTACAGGGTCACGGGGGTCTGCTGGAGCCAGTCCCAGCCAACACAGGGCACAAGGCAGGAAACAAACCTCGGGCAGGGCACCAGTCCACTGCAGGGCACACACACACAATTTAGGACCGCCAATGCACCTAACCAGCATGTCTTTGGACAGTGGGAGGAAACCCACGCAGACATGGGGAGAACATGCAAACTCCACGCAGGGAGGACCCAGGAAGCGAACCCGGGTCTTCTAACTGCGAGGCAGCAGTGCTACCCACTGCGCCACCATGCCGTCAATATTATAATTCTAACTGTTTATTGCATTATAGTTTTTTTTTTACTGGGCAGATAAACAGTTAATGCATTAGATTGTTGCTGGCTTTTTTGGCAGTGTGTGTGTCTGAGCCGCCCCAGGCCTCTTTGAGCTCCATTTTTAACTCCATTGATAAAGTGCAGATTTAATGTCATCTACTAACGCATGGAGTTGCATTCTGTTATTGTTTTTACTTTTAAATTCAACTCATTGTTACAAAACTGTTTAATTAACAAAAATGTAATAAGTGACCCTTGGAAGAAGTAAATCAAAACGTTCCTATCAGTTCCCCTAAAAACCAACATCCAGGCCTTCAATGACCTCTTGATGCCACAGAGAAATCACTTCCGACTTCCACATGAATGGTCCAGATGGAGATGTCATTTATTTATATCAGTGTCACACTCCATAAGTAACCGTGACTAGATGATAACGGCTTCTGATCTGAAAAGGACCCTCGCTGCATATAAAACCACAGGCCGACTTCAGGTTTGCTTCATCTGTTTGTGTCCTGCAGCCCACCCTACATTAAAGATCTCAGTTTTTCTCTCCACATATTAGAAAATTCAAAACAAAAAGAACCAACTTCATATGGAAACATCTTGTCTCATAATGAAATGGCAATGGAGCTACGAGGAGCCAGTAAAGAACCGTAAAGTGCCAGAGAAGCAGGATTTTGAAGAGTGTACCAGCTTTAACACAAGAGGACATCTTCAGTGCCACTTGAGCTGGTGGCTCACGATTATGCCATAAATCTGTCACTGTGGCCGGTCCTAACTTCTGAACTGTTGTAGATGTGGTGTGTTAGTGTTGGCAGGAAACCCATCGTGAAAGTTGGCATAGCGAGTGGCAGAGCCTTCATTTGCTTTCGAGGTCCACGTTTAAAAGTGAAGGTGCCAGAGTGCTTCTTCAGAGCAATGCCACAGGGAAGCCATTTTTGGCTCATTAAAGACTAATCCACATGATGGTACCAGAAAGAACCTCTCATTTATTTAACGGGCTCCATAAGTCACCCTTACTTGAGTCTGATGATCACTGGGAGAGGCTCCAGCTGCCCCATCACCATGCCCGGGATAAGCAGGTTAAGAAAAATGGATGGACTGATGGACGATAACAGATTTGTGAAATCCCAATGGGTTCCTAATTTTCCAAGGACTCTCACCGCACACCATCACACAGGCTCAGTTCAGGTTACCTTCATCTTCTGGGTCACCTACTAGACATTAAAAGGTTTCTGTTTTGTCCACATATTAGAAAGTCCAAAGACGCAGCTTCATTTGCAAGGAACTCCTTCTGTTTTGTGGTGTCAAAGGTGTCCATGAAAGGCACTTTAACTTCTAAGTTACTTTTGAAACACCCACTGATGGACTCAGTGCCAGTGCTTGATTATTTTGTGCCCCCTTGCCAAGCTTAATAGTGTGCCAAACCGAATGTTTGGTAGTCAATCTGTGCGGCTGGACTGGGCTGGGCTGGACTGGACTTTATCCCCCTGAACAACCTCCTCCGATGATCTGCGCCCTAGGCAAATGCCTACGTTGCCTTAATGGTGGCACCGGTCCTGGATGGACTGGCGCCCTGTCCAGGGTTTGCTCCAGCAGACCCCCAGTGACTTTTGAAACAGGGTCATCTTAAAGTCCCAAGCCTCCATTTCACATATTCTTACAAGCATCTACACCGCGTTCCAGATTATTATGCAAATGGTATTTAAGTGTGATAAAGATTAAATATTTTGTTTTTCAATTAAACTCATGGATGGTATTGTGTCTCAGGGCCTTTTTGATCACTGTAATCAATCTTGGACACCTGTGATAATCAGTTTGCCAGGTGAGCCCAATTAAAGGAGAAACTACTAAAGAAGGATGTTCCACATTTTTAAGCAGACCACCATTTTTAAGCAATAAGGGAAAGATAAAGGATCTCTCTGCTGCCGAAAAGCGTGAAATAGTTGAATTCCTTGGACAAGGTTTGAAAACCTTAGATATTTCATGAAAACTTAAGCGTGATCATCGTACTGTTAAAAGATCTGTGGCTGACTCAGAGCACACACGGCTTCGTGCAGATAAAGGCAAAACGAGGAAGGTTTCTGCCAGACAAATACATCGGATTAAGAGAGCAGCTGCTAAAATGCCATTACAAAGCAGCAAACTGGTATTTGAAGCTGCTGGTGCCTCTGGAGTCCCGCGAACATCAAGGACCAGGATGCTCCAGAGGATTGCAGTTATGCATAAACCTTCTATTCAGCCACCCCTACCCAATGCTCTCAAGCAGAAATGGCTGCAGTGGGCCCAGAACTACATGAAGACTAATTTTCAAACAGTCTTGTTTACAGATGAGTGCCGTACAACCCTGGATAGTCCAGATGGATGGAGTGGTGGATGGTTGGTGGACGGCCACCATGTCCCAACAAGCAAGGAGGTGGCGGAGTCATGTTTTGGGCCAGAATCCTGGGGAGAGAGCTGGTCGGCCCCTTTAGGGTACCTGAAGGTGTGAAAATGACCTCTGAAAAGCATGTGGAGTTTCTGACTGACCACTTTCTTCCACGGTACAAAAAGAAGAACCATGCTTTCCGTAACAAAATCATCTTCATACATGACAATGCACCATCTCATGCTGCAAGGAATAAATACCTCTGCATCATTAGCTGCTATCGGCATAAACGGAGAGAAACTCATGGTGTGGCCCCCATCCTCCCCTGACCTCAGTCCTATTGAGAACCTCTGGAGCACCTCAAGCAAAAGATCTATGAGGGTGGCAGGCACCTTACATCCAAACAACAGCTCTGGGAGGCGATTCTGACATGCTGCAAAGAAATTCAAGCAGAAACTCTCCGAAAACTCACAAGTTCAATGGATGCAAGAATTGTGAAGCTGCTATCAAATAAAGGGTCCTATGTTAATATGGAACTTAACCTGTTAAGAAGTTTTGGATTGAAATAGCTTTTGATTTCAGTAGATATGACCTCCTAATGCTGCAAATTCAACAAAACGACCATTTTCAGTTCTTTACAACCTATAAATTGTTCTAAAACTCTGTTGTGCGTAATAATTTGGAACAGTGCATTTTAAGTTTTTTATTTTTGAAAAAAATACCGTTATCGTTAGGAGGTTTGTTCGGTAACATTCAAATTATACTCTAATGGTTGATGACTCAAAAATTATGCTGACTTCCACTTGCATCGACTATTTAGGAAAATCAGAGAAAAATATAATTTGCATAATAATTTGGAACGCGTTGTACACTCTGGTTATTTTATCCAAAGCTTAACCACACACATTCTACTGAGCAATGACACCCTTTTAACAACTTTATACTTATTTTCCCAGGATTCTTGTCTATTTTACATACACCCCTGGATTTTGTACACTCATGATAGTTATTGCTCCCCATCCCAGTTGGGATGAAAGAATAATGGATGGATTGGGGGATTCTGAACAGTCCAGTATGAGAGGGGGGCCGTGCTCCTCTGGTTTTTGCCCCATTCCTGGACACCTGCAAGGTTCCCCCCGGGACTTGCAGTTTTGAAGGGTGATGCTGTCGGGGTCCGGGGGTGCTGGTTTGGAATGCTTCTGTTATGCGAGGCGGAGGCTCTCTAGGGGGGGGGGTCTGTCATAAAAGGAAGCCATCTCACTTCAAGGGGCGATTCAGAGTCGGGAGGCAGAGGGCAAAACTCAGCTGGTGGAGCGTAAGGAGACTTCATTGGTGATTGTAAGATGGGCCTTGAATGCTGGAAAAAAAGGCATTGAGAAGAATAAAAAAGCATTTAATTGTACCCGGGACTGTCTTGGTGTAATTGTCTGGGGTTTGGGGCTTAGTGGTAAAGAGGAGGTCACAAATTGTTATTTTAGAAGAATCTGTGGGGGCCAAACCTCAGTGAATTCAGGCTTCCTGCTCCTGCTGCCACTGTCTGCAAGACATTTTGCTGTTCTGAGATTTAATTCTATGAATTGTATCTCAGGGTGGCCCGGTGGCACAGTGGCTCACAGTTTTGGCCACCATAATCAGTCCAGCATAGTTGGCAGTTACTTCCCTTACCCTCAGGGACACCTAAAAGACCACTGCACCATTATGATACCCTCAACATCAGCTCAGACTTTAGTGCTTTTTGCAGAGTTCACAAATGTTTCCACAATTTCACCAAACTGATCAGCAACCAGTTTTGCCCATCTTACAGGCCAGCCGCTCACACTGGACCCCCACATTCAGCCCCTTCATGTCTGTTTCACAGTACACAACTGTCAAGAAAAACCGGGATGATCTTGAGGAGAACGTGTTGAGCCCATCACGCTTAGGAGACCCAGCAGGATTCAATCCAAGCACCTCCTGCAGGGATGTGACAATGCTAAGTGCTGTGCCACCCTCAGCTGCTGATTAGCTGGGGGTCCCTGTTGGTACTCCCTGTTTGTTCACTTGTTTTTTTTTAATTTTTTGCTTTCCAACCCATAACCTATTATCTATGGTGGAGAAGAGAAAGCTTTAGATTCTGTAAAAATTACGATCTCCGGTTTTTGACATATTTCGACATTTTAGGGCCCCCTGATGCCGAAAATGTCGATGTCTTGATGATGGGTGTGCATCTGTCTGTGAGTCACAGTCCCTTGAGCTAAAATGGCTGGGCAGAAAAATACCAAACTCAAAACGTAAGCCTGTTATGAGATGACGATGTGCAGGGGTCGCCAAGTCTGGTCCTGGAGGACCACTGTGGCTGCTGGTTTTCATTCTAATCCTTCTTTTACTGAGTGACCTGTTTGTGCTGTGTGATGGACGGCCAGGACGCCTCTTTGGCACTGAGCACCGGTGTTCCAAGATTGTGGCCCCAACGCAACCCAGGGGGGCTGCCACCAGGCGTTCCGGGGGACATAGTGTGCAGCCCATGGCTGTTCCCCTGGATTCAGTGCCAAAGGGTTTGGGTCCCGGCAGTTAATTAACTTCTTGTAAATTCGTTTTAATTGAATTGCTTTTTAAAGATTTTGTTCCCCTGAATTTCTCCATCGTTCCTCTGAATTGCTTCTTTTCTTTCCTTAAATGGCACCCAAACAGAAATGAAACGTGAAGTGAGGGAGCCGACAGAAGACCAACTACATCAGGGCCTCAAACTCCAACCAATTTCACTCCAACCAGCTGCTTAATGAGGCGCCGATTCTTGTCATTAATTAAATTCGTTCTTTAATTCCATGGCTTGTTGCTACTCTTGTGGTGAAATAGCAGACGTGTCCGACGTTGTGGATTTTCTCTTTTCTAAGAGCGCTGATCAAGTACAATACAATACATTACAATTTATTTTTTGTAGAACCCAAAATCACACAAGAAGTGCCGCAATGGGCTTTAACAGGCACTGCCTCTTGACAGCCCCCCAGCCTTGACTCTCTAAGAAGACGAGGAAAAACTCCCAAAAAAACACTTATAGGGAAAAAATGGAAGAAACCTCAGGAAAGGCAGTTCAAAGAGAGACCCCTTTCCAGGTAGGTTGGGCGTGCAGTGGGTGTCAAAAAGAAGGTGGTCAATACAATACAATACACAGAACAGAACAAATCCTCAATACAGTATAAAAATAACCATTTTAGAAGTACGGAGCAGAATTTAACAGTAGATGATATCCCATAATATGATTTGGATTTGTTTAGAGTCCTGGAGACCTCAACCATCAAGCTGCTGTCCTCATTTGGCCATTCCACGGCTGGAATAGAGCTAATCCAATGAAAAGACCCCTCTTTCTCACGATTCCTGCGATCCTCAGGGATGACTTTACCTTAGGCAGGCAAAACAACTTGGCAGGTGGGCAGTGGCACCAAGTGCCACATTTGAGTACCAAGAAGAGAAACAGAATAGGTGAGTGTTAGTAACAAATTCTGACTATCATGTTACTTGTGTTTTAGTGCTAATGACTGACAACAGAGATGCAGTCTGTCCAGTTAATCAGCAGCTCTAGTCAGGGTGTGCTAAACTGAAGTCGTGAGTCTTCAGCCAGGAGACCAAAGGGGCATCTCTTATAGGAGCAGGCAGACCAGTCCACAGTTTAGGGGCCCTGTAACTAAAAGCTCGACCTCCACCTGTTATTTTATTAATTCTTGGAATCTTAAGCAGACCAGCATCTTGAGATCTTAATGTGCGCTCAGGTTTGTATGTCATGATAAGTTCAGACAAGTAAGCTGGACCTTGGCCATTTAATGCTTTATACGTTAAAAGAAGGATTTTGAAATCTGCCCTAAACTTAACCAGGTGCCAGGGTAAGGATTGAAGAACTGGAGTTATTCATATTGTTCATATTTTCTTGTAATAATTCTTGCAGCAGCATTTTGGATTAACTGAAGGCTGTATAACATCCAGTGAACACCGCATTGCAGTAGTCAATCCTACTAGAAATTAATGCATGACTTAATTTCTCAGAATCCTGTTTATTTAGAAAGCGCCTTCATTTTTAAGGTGGAAGAAACATGAAACGTGTTTTGTGGACCTGAGCAGATCGACATTCCCGAGACCTTCATCTTTCGTTATTTTCAGATATTGTATGATGGGCGCCAGTTGTTTTGGTTCATTTTATATCTCATTATTGTTTGGCTGCTAATTACGGAAAAAAAAAAAAACAATTAAGGGGTCTGAGTCTCCAAGAGCAAGTCAATTAACTCTTTGAGGGCTGAATATTTTTTCCAAAAAACTCAGTTTTCTGAAAAAGCACACAATGCACTAGTTTCACACATAAATCAACGCCTTGTTGCTTTGTGCCGTGGCTGCTGTTGGCACCTGTTCTGCATCTCGATGACCAGCAGGAATGCACGGCAGGCTGGCCACCTCTCTGTTTTCGCAGAGGAGGTGGGCGATGGTGGCATCTGCAGTAGTGACGTAATATGACGTCTTGTCATTATAAGTGGTGGTCCTCCTTGGCGAATGCTGCTGTAGGTGCATCAGCTACACAAACATGTTGAGCACCAAATCAGCAAAGCTACGTAACTTTCCTTCAAGCAAAGAGAGTCAAACTAAAACGTAACGGCGAGTTTTGTTGCAGTTTACAGCCGATTACCGTCCTCTACCCCTGAATTTCGACAAAAGTCAACATCACCCTTGAAAGAGTTCAAATGAATTAATTAGCAGTAAAAGCAGGTCACTCATTAAGAAAAGGATTAGAATGAAAACCTGCAGCCATGGTGGTCCTCCAGGACCAGAATTGACGACCCCTGCTCTAGAGGAACCCTCAAATACCGTAATTCTGCAATTAATGATGAATTCTTCTCATCAATTGCTATCATAATGACATATTTTATGATCAGAACGATCAGCATCAGGGCGGTCAATAATTACTGAAATGTTAGAGAATAGTTTGGGTCACTTGGCTCCTGGGGATCTAAGCCCACTGACGCTCACGTCTCACTTTTTCAGGCCTGTCCGTGCCTCTTGCCTGCCATTTTCTTTGCAATTCTCTCCTTCTTCTGCGTGACCTTCTTTAGGCCACTAAAGAGTCGTTTTCAGTTTTTGGGTCAGTTATGTAATTAAGTACCCATCCACCCCTGCTGTTCAAGCGTGGGTTTGCAAAGAGTTGATGCTAAAACAAGCTGCAGGTTTGGTTTGGGGTTTGGGGTCGGACCAAACGTGCAAAGAAAAGAGCAGAAGAAGAAGAAGACGAGGAGGAGGAGGAGGGGGAGGGGGAGAAATGACTAATTGTGAAAGCAGAAGCCACAGAGGAGACTCGTCTCGCTGGGCCTCCTTGTAGCTTTGCCCGCAGAACAAATGCCATTTCAGCAGCACTGGCAGATCTGTGGTGCCGCTAATGCTGGCCTTGAAAAAAAAAATAATGAGAGCAAATGCCTTTTCTCTCTTTTTTTTTTTAGGCCTGGTTTAGGAAATTGGCAAATAACAACAGTGATGTGTGAGGCAGATAAAAAATTGAAAGGGCATCAAGAGATGGCCCATCAACGGCACAAAGTTTCAAGATAAAGGTGGTGCCACGCTGCACTTCAGAACAGGTCATCCACATGAAGCTCAGCATTTCTGGGGCCGGCCAGTGCTTGGATGGGAGGTGTGGGTGAGGCCAGCGATTAACCCTGTGGTCTGTGTGTGGACCCCAATGCCCCAGTGCTGTAAATATGACACCATCCTTCAGATGAGACTTAAAACCTGAGGTCCCGACTCTCTGTGGTCAGAAACAATCCCTTTGAAAAGAGTAAGGCACCCCTCGATGTCCTAGATAAATTGCCCACCAAGACCTTGTCCATTCTGGCCCCCTAATCACCACTGTCTATATCTCTCACCCCACACCACCTACTAGCTAATGTGTGATGAGTGGACTGGCGCAAGAAATGGCTGCCGTCCTGTCATCCAGGTGGGTGCTGCACATTGCTGCACCTCCATCTATCCATCTGTCTATTATATAGTGTCTTTCATCTATCTGTCTGATAGTGGCTTTAATCCATCTATCTATTATATTGTGGCATTCAGCCATCCGTTATATAGTGCCTTTCATCTATATGTTTAATTATTATAACAGTGTTATATAATATCTTTTATCTATAAGCTATATAGTGACTTTCATCCATCCATCTGTTATACAATGCCATCAATCTATCTTTGTATTATAATGATAATGTCGTTCATTGATAAGTTATACAGTGCCTTTCCTCTCTATTATATAATGCCTTCCATCTGCCTATCCATTAGATAGATGACAGGCACTATATAATGGATATACAGAAGAAAGGCATTACATAATAGAGATATAATAGAGAGGAAAGGCACTGTATAACTTATCAATGAACAACATTATCATTATAATACAAAGATAGATTGATGGCATTGTATAACAGATGGATGGATGAAAGTCACTATATATCTATCTTAAAGTGGCTTTAATCCATCTGTTTATTATGCTGTGGTGTTTATCCATCCATATAATATAAAGTGCCTTTTTATCTATTTATTTATTAGCATAATAGTTTAAAATAGTATCTTATTGATAAGTTGTATAGTGCCTTTCATCCATCCATCTATCTATCAATTATACAATGCCTATTATAATATGTCTGTTATAATAATAGTGTCTTTCACTGATAAGTTATACAGTCGTAAGAAAAAGTTTGGGAACCCCTCTTAATTCTTTGTATTTTTGTTTCTCATTGGCTGAGCTTTCAAAGTAGTAACTTCCTTTTAATAATCGACATGCCTTATGGACACAGTAGGATTTCAGCAGTGACATTAAGTTTATTGGATTAACAAAAAATATGCATCATAACAAAATTAGACAGGTGCATAAATGTGGGCACCCAACAGAGATATGACATCAATACTTAGTTGAGCCTCCTTTTGCTCCTTTGAGCCTCCAGACGCTGTCCTCCTATAGCCTCTGATGAATGTCTGGATTCTGGACGTTGGTATTTCTGACCATTCTTCATACAAAATCTCTCCAGTTCAGTTCAATTTGATGGACAGCCTGCTTCAAATCATCCCATAGATTTTCGATGATATTCAAGTCAGGGGACTGTGATGGCCATTCCAGAACATTGTACTTCTCCCTCTGCATGAATGCCTTTGTAGATTTCCAACTGTGTTTTGGGTCATTGTCTTGTTGGAATATCCAACCCCTGCGTAACTTCAACTTTGTGACTGATGCTTGAACATTATCCTGAAGAATTTGTTGATATTGGGTTGAATTCATCCGACCCTCAACTTTAACAAGGGCCCCAGTCCCTGAACTGGCCACACAGCCAGACAGCATGATTGGACCTCCACCAAATTTGACAGGAGGTAGCAGGTGTTTTTCTTGGAATGCCGTGTTCTTCTTCCACCATGCAAAGCACTTTTTGTTCTGACCAAATAACTTCATTTTTGTCTCATCAGTCCAAAGCACTTTGTTCCAAAATGAATCTGGTTTGTCTAAATGAGCATTTGATACAACAAGCGACTCTGTTTGTGGTGTGAGTGCAGAAAGGGCTTCTTCCTCATCACCCTGCCATACTGATGCACTGAATTGTAGAACGATGTACAGATACACCATCTGCAGCGAGATGTTCTCGCAGGTCTTTGGAGGTGATCTGTGGGTTGTCTGTCACCATTCTCACAATCCTGCCTCTTCATATGCCGCTCCTGTATTCTTCTTGACCTGCCAGACTTGAGTTGGTTTAACAGTAACTGTGCCTGTGGTCTTCCATTTCCTTACAGTTGAAACTGACAGTTTAAACCTCTGAGATGGCTTTTTGTAGCCTTCCCCTAAACCAGGAGACTCAACAATCTTTGTTTTCAGATCTTTGGAGAGTTGCTTTGAGGATCCCATGCTGTCTGTCACTCTTCAGAGGAGAGTCAAAGGGAAGGAAGCACAACTTGCGATTGACCACCTTAAATACCTTTGACCACTCATGATTGGACACTCCTGTCTATGAAGTTCAAGGCTTAACGAGCTCAGCCAGCCAATCAGCATTGAGCAGTGACAGGCATTCAAATCAGCACAATGACAAGGGGACCCACATTTGTGCACAGCCAGTTTTTCACATTTGATTTCATTTCATACAACTAAATACTGCTTCAATGAAAATCTTTGTTCGGAAAACACCGCAGTACTCCGATGTTCCTAGGAAATGAAAGACATACCACTGTTACCTTATTTGTTGAAAGGAGAGTTAATTATTATGCAGGCTGTGAGGGATTCCCATACTTTTTCATATGACTGTATAGCGCCTTTCACCCACCTATTTAACTCAGCGAGTTTATTCGGTAACATGTTTCCCCTAAGGCTACAACTCCCATTTGTTTCTTAATAGCATGCTGGGAAGTGAAGTTGTGATGTGTTACTGTTTTTTTTTTTGCCGTTGCTTTATTAATTGATTGATTGATTGATTTTCTCCTTGTTTTCCCCTTCCTTGCAGTCTGATGACAAGAAGGCGGCCCTGGAGGAGACAAAGGCCTTCACAACTCAGTCTCTGGCCAGCGTGGCCTATCAGATCAGCACCCTGGCCAGTAAAGTGCTGACCCTACTGGACGCCCAGGCGGCCGATATGAGGCACATCGAGTCGTCCGTCAATCTGCTCTCCCAGGTCAGTGGCCCGCAGTCACTGATGTCCTCCTTTTTCCCCCCGAGTCTCACCTCACTCTACCCCCGGTGTCAATGTTCCGTTTCGGAAGAGGACATTTCACTGGAGACCGCACGCTGGCCTTCTTCTTAATTCCTGCCCATGCAGCAAATCGTTTTGTCTTGCATATCCGACACACAGGCGACTTGAACAACTGAGCAGAACGAGACCCTCGTTGTGGGGGTCCCGTTAATCAGGTTTCGTGCGAGCGGTGGAATTTAGTGCCGGGTGGGGGTAAGGGGCTACTTTGAGCTTTGTAACACATTGAAAACAAGAGGGGCCTAATTAATGTGCCCATTAGAGATAAACACTTTTGCCCACTGGAGCGCAATATGGACACAGCGGGTGACAACGAGCTCGAAACAGTCTGAGACCCCAGCTGAGGGGGGCTTCGTCCTGCCTTAACGTTTTTCCCAGATGACCAGAGGCCACAAAGTGTCTTTCCAGCAGTAAATCCGCGTTTCGTCTTACCGATGTATGCGGGGAGTTTACTCCCCAACCCCCCACTGCGCTGCGAGCTCTGGGCACTGTGACCGGGGTATTAAACTGGCCAAGGGCTTTCAGAGCTGGGATGGCATCCAAGAGCCTTTGTGGAGGAGCAGCGCGCAGCTACGGCGTGAATAGGCGCGGGGTCAGCCGGGGAGTCCGCGCGTCACGCATTCTGACAGTCGCTGCGGGGGAAAGCCGAGCGCTTTGTGTGGGAAGGGGCGACGGGGGCGGGCGGCGCTCAGCGGGGAAAAGCGACGGGCGCAATGAGCCTTAAAAATCATCAGCATCGTCATTACAATTCTTTGATTCAAGAGTTTGGGGAAATCTTTCTAAATAAATAAAGACGCAACACGTGAGCGTAAATAATGAAATGTGTCATAAAATGCGTTTTGTTGCTTAATTCTTTATGCGGGTATTTAAACATTTCAGTGACTGCGCACGCATCCCGAAAGACGCCTTGAAACTAAAACTCATTTTCACCCGTCAGATTTGAGAGGGCGGAGTCTAACGAGTGCTGTGTTTTGATTGGCTTTATATGGCGCCTTTCACGTCTGTCTCTCTGTATTTATATCGCACATTTCATCTGTCTCTCATATAGTGACTTTCATACCTATTGTATCCCATATAGAGAATCTCATATCTATTTTTCTATCACGTAGAGCCTTTCACACCTATTACATGACGCCTTTCATCTTTCTAGCTCTCTATCTATTATTTAGTGCCTTTTAACCATCCGTCTAATTAATATCTTTATCTCTGTCTTTTACATAGTGCCTTTTGCATATATTGAATTTCATATCTATCATATAGAGCCTTTCACATCTATCTATCTATCTATCTATCTATCTATCTATCTATCTATCTATCTATCTATCTATCTATCTATCTATCTATCTATCTATTATACAGTGCCTTTCATATCTATCTATTATATGCCACCTTCAATCTTTCTAGCTCTATATTTATTATATACTGCCTTTCATATATTTAATAATTTATCATATATATTTTGACCATCCATTATATAGTACCTTTCATCTGTTTCTCTTTCTTTTATATAGAGTTTTTCATATCTGTTGTGATATAGTAAATTTTACATCTATCTAATAATCATATGGTGCCTTTCATCTTTATTGCTCTCTAGTGTCTTTCATATCTATTATTTATTGCCTTTTAACCATCCATCTCATGCAGTGCCTTTCATCTATACCTCCATTTTTATAGTGTCTTTCATATCTTTTGTATGTGATATAGTGCCTTTTACATCCATTATATAGATAGATAGATAGATAGATAGATAGATAGATAGATAGATAGATAGATAGATAGATAGATAGATAGATAGATACTTTATTAATCCCAAGGGAAAATTAAATAATGAGAGCATTTACTCCCCCGGGTGGAATTGAAGAGTCGTATAGTGTGGGGGAGGAACGATCTCCTCAGTCTGTCAGTGGAGCTACTCCTCTGCCTGGAAAGATATATATATATATATATATTCATCATATAGTGCCTTTCACATCTATTATTTAGTACCTTCTAACCTTTCGTCCATATCTCTATCTATTATACAGTGCCTTTCATCCTTATTTCTATCTTTTATTTAGTGCCTTTCACATCTGTCTACCTTGTTTCCCACGGCTGTTCATGTGAACTTGTTTATGTAGTGCCTTTCACTTATTCAATCTATCCATGACAATTTACCATTCTAAACACACAGTACACACCTCTCAACTTTGATGGGTGTAAATGATCGCTTTAGTTTGAAGGTGTATTTCATGCTGTGTGTGGGTGTCACTGAAGCATTCAAACACATCATCTCCTTTAGACAGCACTTTGTCTTTGCGCTCATGTCCGCTGTTTTAAGTAAGCTTTGTGAGACCAGCAGAGGCGTTTGCCCGGTGGTCTGTGTGTGAATCCCAATGCCTCAGGGCAGTGATGGGGGCGCTATGCTGTAAAAACTGGCGACGTTCTTCAGATAACCGAGGTCCTAACTCTCTGTGGTCATAAAAGACCTGTGGACATCCTTTTCCTTTCGGGGGCTCCCGTTAGGGGTTGCCACAGCGGAATGTCCTGGCCAAATTACACACCATGCCGTCGTCCATTCTGCTCCCCAAATCATCCATTGTCTGTCTCTCTCACCTTGTCACCTCCTAATTGCCAATATGTGGTAAGCGGACTGGCGCAAGAATAGCGTCCGTCTCATCATACAGGTAGATGCTGCACATCGGTGGTGGCTGAAGTGCAGGCTGCGGCACTGCCTATGTAAAGCTATCTGAGTAGGTAGAAAAAAAACTGCATACATTATTATTATTATTATTATTATTATTATTATTATTATTATTATAAGATGTTATGAAAGTGTGTCGACCAATGACCGTAAAGAAAAATCCTCAAAAAAACTGCACTGGATCCTGGCAGGTTGAATTAAAAGGTTTATGAACGACGCTTATTGCCAACTGTTCCATAGCACTGGTCTCCGTGATAAAAGGCGCTATATTAGAAGACTGCTTCACAAAGCACTTGGACGTGCTTGATATGGCGACACTTTAAGTGGCCGATTCAAAAGGCACCTTATATGCTGCCACTTATCTAGAAAGGCGCTACACTATACACAGTTTTATAAACTGCTTTGTCCTTCTGTTAAGAGAGGCACTATATACTGGACCTAAATATCTACTAAAATGGCGGCGTTTTCTTAAGACAACACAGTCTTTCTTCGGCTTGGGGATGCAGTGCGGTCTTGTTGGCCCTCCCGACTTTGTGCCGCCTGTCCCCTTCTCTAATTGTGAGGACGCTGATCTGTCGGTTTGCAGGAATTCGGAGACCCCTGGGGAAGGTAAGAACGGCGGCTCCTGTAAAACCCGTCCCGTCCCTTTGCCTTCCGTCCTCAAATGGTGACACAATGACATCTTTGAATGACAGTTTTCTTTTCTTTCCTTTTTTCCCCAGTCGGTAGACATGTACCAGGAGAAAGTTTACCGTCGAGAAATCGGCAGCTTCACCGCCATCAAAAGGCTGCCGCGCAGTCAGAAGATCATCGCGCCGACCACCCAGGAGGAAAGGGCCAAATACACCCGCAAGCCCATCATGTACTCGTCCTTGGACAACGTCGGCCACGGGGTCAAGGTGAGGCTCTCTCCTTGTTGCTCCTTGTTTGTTTGAGTCCGGTGGGCGACACAACCCCTTCAGTCCTGGAAGGGGGGGTTGGGGCATTTCTTCGATGTGTAAAATCCGCAGTTCTGTTTTGCAATCAGCGATTTTTTTTTAATAATTACATCATTAGGGTGGCAATGTGGCACTGCCATGTCACTTCAGATACCTGGGTTCAATGTGTCGGTTGGGTCTGCATGTCCTTAAATAAAAGTACTGCAAAATATTACAGTAAATAATAACATAAAATAAGAGTGACATGATATATACGTTTGATGCTTATTTCCTTATTTATTTATTTAGTTGTTTCTTCATTTATTTACTTCAGCGACATGAAATAAGCCGGGAAAAGAAACCTGTCACTTTCACTCGTCAAAGCTGAGAGGGCGGGCTCTAGTGAGTACTGCTTTTTGATTAGTGAAACGTCCACAGAGTGACCGTAACTCTTCGGGCATCATGTGCCACATTTACAACACACATTTCAGATACAGACTCCAAACGATACATTCAGAGTTTCTTGAATTTCAGTTGTCACTTTGCATGGCAGTTTTCGACAACGTTATCTAGCTCCCATATCGAACGAACAAGGCTACAACTTCGAGCGTGCGCACTAGCCACAGTCAAGCAACATACACGTCTTCTCTGCAGACGATTCACCAATCAAAAAACAGTACTTACTACAGCCCGCCCTCTCATCTTTGATGAGTGAAAGTGACAGTTTCTTTTAGAGTTGATTAGATATACTTCATTAATCCCCAAGGGGATATTGAAATGCAGGCTACAGCAAAAAAAAAAAACAGAAAAAAACAGAAAATTCACAGATCTGGACTCAAAAAACAATATAAAACAATATAATAAAAACATATACAGTACAATACATATTCTGAAAATAGTGAAGTCAGTACTAGTTCCCCGTTGCTTCTGACTGGAGTGAAGGAATAGACATCGGGAAGAAACAGTGAAGTGCCTAATGGGCCAAACATGTGTTTAATGACACATCTAATTAATTATTATTGTCACACTAGCTGTGCCTCCTGACTAAGACAGATTAAAATCTAAGTAATCAACATTGACCTCAACATTAACATTTACGGCACATCATCTAGTAGAATGTATTTTGTAGTGATTCTAATAATAAAACACATCCATCCATCCATTTTCTAACCCGCTGAATCCGAATAGGGTCACGGGGGTCTGCTGGAGCCAATCCCAGCCAACACAGGGCACAAGGCAGGAACCAATCCCGGGCAGGGTGCCAACCCACCGCAGAACACACACAAACACACCCACACACCAAGCACACACTAGGGCCAATTTAGAATCACCAATCCACCTAACCTGCATGTCTTTGGATTGTGGGAGGAAACCGGAGCGCCCGGATGACATTTGTCATTCCATTCTATTGTGCCATCTGCTAGAACGACAAATGCAAAACATTGCATTCCTACAAATGTTTGTGATGCACCTTCTGTTGAGATGACAAACTCTGTTATATGTCATTTAGTGTGCGATTCGTATAAGCAGTGTTAACACTTGTTATGCGCCATCTGTTGGAATGACAGAGACACATAGTAACTGGATGGACACACAGATACACCGCCATGCAGATACTTTTCCTGTTATTAAGGTGGATTTTACAGTACTGTTATTTATTTATTTATGTCCAAAATATTCCACCGTTCTAAATAATGTTCTGTTATCCCAGCCAAGGCAGGAGTGTCACTAACTTAACTTATTAGGAGTTATACTTATTAGGATTATAATAGATATACAGTATATGTAAATCGGGGGGCGGGGGTTATTGTGCCTTTATGGATTCACGTGCAAGTCATCCATGCCAGTCAGAATTCATAACCGGAGGAGAGGGGTGCTGGGCTCTCAATGACCAGGGGCTGAACGCTTGAAGCCATTAGACAAGGTGTTTGGGGTACTTTCGACGATTAGGGGCTAGGCAATGGAGATCAGCACCCCACCCCCAACCCTTCAAAAACGCCCACCCTGTGCTCCTACTTCATCAATTTTGTAGAAGGAAAAAAAATGTGGGGTTAGAAAATGGACCAGCTAACATTTTGTTTGATTTCCACTAAACAGGAATCAGGAACGCAACTCGGAAGAACGGGTACCATGAACAGAAAAACAGTCAATAGGGACCCTCAGGGAACTTTGGGGTAAGCTCTGGAAATCACTTGTCGCACAGCATTTTATTTTGAACCTCGGAACTGCACGTGACCCTGTGGGCTTTTCTGCTGGTCCACACCCCAAGCGCATGCGTGTTTAGTTAATTGGCGGATCCGGATCGGTCCTGTTTGAGTGTGTGCCTGATTGGACCTTGACTGATCCCTGATTGGTTCCCGATGTGCTGCAACTCCTCCTACGATGGCCTCGATCGGACAACGCACGGCTTTGAGAACGTCGGTAGATTAACTACTCGTCTACTCTAACTGCCATTTTTCTCTTGCCCAGTAGAGGGCGCTCTGTGACCATTTACAGGCTTTGTTCAGCACAGCTCGCCGCCAAATTTATTCACTTACTCCAGCGTTTCTCAACCTTTAAGTATTTGCGACCCGAGTTTTCATAACAGTTTTAATCGCGCCCCGCTAACTTTTTTTGAAAGGAGCCCACTAATACCAATTTGTTCTTTTTTAATTAATGATATATCATAGATGCATATTTTATTGTACCTACTTAACTTTTATCAACATTTATCTAACTCGATATTTTTTTTTCTAGTATCAGAATTTAGTTTAAGTTAATTTGCTTTGGTTTCAATAGATGTATTTTTCATATTTTTGATTCTTGTTTTCTTTATTTCACATCTTCGCGCCCCCCTTTTTGTTACTTCTCGTCCCCCTAGGGGGGCCCGCCCCATAGGTCGAGAACCACTGACTTACTCGAATGCATCCTGTGTGGCAGTCGAATGTCATCCCGTATGAAACAGCCATCATACTCCAAAGATATGCAATTAGATGGAAGGGCGACTCTAAAATGGCTCAAAATAAAAAGACTTCTGAAGGTGTTTTGACATCCCACCCAGGATGAAGTCCTACTTTATATAGCGAGATATAATCAGACTTTTCATATCTCACGGTATGAGTCAGCTGATCACCTCCTGGTGGTGAGTTGGGTCAGCCGGCGGGTGAGGCTTCCGGAACACTAACCCTGAAAAGCCCAAAGCGATTAGTGACGATGGACTGCAAACATCAGGAGAAGGCTCCTGTCCAGAAGACTTTCAACTCCCAGAGCTTTTCCCACATCCTGGAGGAGGCTTGAGACTTGTTTAACTGCCTCCATTGCGGAAGCGACTTCCAAGAGCTGCAGCCTGAAGGCCTTAGGTTCCTCTTCAGCTGAAACCCCAAGGACCCATCTGTATTGCTTGTTTATGCTTGTTTTTGTGTTACTACAAATGCTTGTGATGCACCTTCTGTTGAAATGACAGAAGCAATGCATTTGTCTCTGTTATATGCCATTTGGTATGGGATTCGTATAAGCCATGTTAACATTTGTGATGCGCCATCTGTTGGAATGACAGAGATATAGCAAATGGATGGACACACAGATGTTCTGAGATGTTCTCGGGCTGAAGAAGAAGGCCTTCCATGTATGGTTAACACAGGAGACTCGTGAAGTAGCAGAGGGGTACTGACAGGCCAAAAAGGCTGCAGCCTGGATGCTCAGGGTAGCAGTAACTTGTGTGTTGGAGAAGTTCGTAGAGATCATGGAAAGTGACTGTCATTGGTCATTTACCTGGGCTAAGCCCCCTTCACCCATATTGTGGGGTATAATTTGACTTGCAAGAGTTTTAGGACCTTTTCTCATCATGCCCCCCGCAATTCATATTTTGGCATTGAGCTTGGGGACAAGTGGACCAGCAGAAAATCAGTGTGGAGAAGAGCAGTCGAGGGTGGCAAACATGCAGACACAAAGACGTGTGTGAGTTGTCACCATGTTGGCCTCAACAGCGTGGCCCTGTCTGTGACTCTGCAGCGCCGTCCCTGCTAGTACAGTCGTTCATTTTATATGATTGTGAAATTTAAACAGAAGTGTGAGTCATTTACCTCTTAATGCTTCCTTTCTTCTTTGTCTTCAGAAGAGGCACTCGACAACCCGAACCCGTCCAGTGCCCCATGGTTCCCTCTCTGACCAAGTGTGTCTCAGTCACCTCTCTGAGTGACCGCGCCAGCAGGTGAGTTGAAATCTTTACTTGGACCTCAGCTGAAGACCCCCAAAGCTGACTTGAGAGCAGGAAGGGCAGGCACAGTTAAAAAAAGCCAATGTCCTCTGTGGTGCTGCTGTCAGGAGAAGGTCTTCATGTCACACACAGTTCATGTTGCATGGTGTCTTTCAGCAGCGCCATTTTCATCAGGGTTGTGGTAAAGTGCAATTTCTTATGAGCAGCGGCCCTTTACTGGTCCTTTACTGGGTTGGGTAGTTCTTTCCTTCCATGTTGAATCCTTGTTTGGCCAGAAACCATCTCAGTCTTGGAGGGCTTCTTTGCACATATGGGATATGGTCTACAGTGCAAAAACTCATTCTCGATTAAGTGTACTCGGTCATGGGAGGATTTTCAGAAATGGTTTGTTTAACAATACGTACACAAAAAAAAATAATAATAATTCTTTACATTTATAGAGCACTTTTGTCACTACTCAGATATGTATGTCTAGGGGCAAATGACTGGTACCTGACATAGCAAATATACAACACGTGTAAAGTGAGATTTTTTATGGAAGTTTTGATATCGCTGGCTGCTTTTTCAGTGTCGGTGCCCATTGAAGCTTGTTATGTTAGGAACCCATCACTTCAAACAGCGGATAGAAAGATATCATTAAATAAAGAAACAAGTTCTGAATAATCAGTGCTTCTGTATAAATATGCCCCTGCACCAATCATACCCAATTTAAACAGACACACCCCCTCATTAATACACTTCCACTTTGAATAGGCACATGCCCCTCAATAATCCAGGCCCACTTTAAATAAACACACCCCCTTACTAATCCACTCCCACTTTGAATAGGTACACGCCCCTATTCCCACATTCATTAGACACAAACCCTTCATTAATCCCTGCTCTCTTTAAATAGACACATGCACTTTATTAATCCACTCTCACTTTGCATAGACACACCCCCTCATTAATACTCTCCCACTTTGAATAGGCACACACCCCCTCAGTAATCCATGCCCACTTTAAATAGACACACCCCTCATTAATACTCTCCCACTTTGAATAGGCACACACACTTATTAACCCACTCCTACTTTTAATTGACACACCCCCTCATTAACCCACTCTCACACACCCCTTATTTCCACATTCATGAGACACAAACTCCTTAATAATCCGTGCCCACTTTAAATAGACACATCCCCTCATTAATACACTCCCACTTTTATTAGGTACACTCCCCCTCAGTAATCCATGCCCACTTTAAACGAACACAAACCCTTATTAATACACTCTCACTTTGAATAGGCATACACCCCTCAATAAGCTGTGCCCACTTTAAATAAACACACCCCCTCACTAAACCACTCCCACTTTGAATACGTACACACCCCTATTCCCATATTCATTAGATACAAACCCCTCATTAATTTTTGCTCTCTTTAGATAGACAGATGCACTTTATTAATCCACTCTCACTTTGCATAGACACACCCCCTCATTAATACACTCTCACTTTGAATAGGCACACACCCCCTCAATAATCTGTGCCCACTTTAAATAAACACACCCCCTCACTAATCCACTCCCACTTTGAATACGTACACACCCCTATTCCCATATTCATTAGATACAAACCCATCATTAATTTTTGCTCTCTTTAGATAGACAGATGCACTTTATTAATCCACTCTCACTTTGCATAGACACACCCCCTCATTAATACACTCTCACTTTGAATAGGCACACGCCCCTCAATAATCCATGCCCACTTTAAATAGACACACCCCCTAATTAATACACTCCCACTTTGAATTGGCACACACCCCTATTTCCACGTTCATTAGAGACAAACCCCTCAATAATCCACACCCACTTTAAATAGACACTTGCACTTTATTAACCCACTCTCACTTTAAACAGACACACCCCCTCACTAATCCACACCCACTTGGAATAGGCATATGCCCTCTCAATGATCATTTCCAACTTTAATTAGACAAATGCCTCTCATTAGTCCATGCCCCCTTTAATTAGACCCAAGCGCCTCAATAAAATGGAGTGACACGAGGAGAATGTGCAGTACACTGGATCTGTGAGGCAGCCACACTAACCACTGCATCACCACACCGCCTTTAAAATTTTATAAATCAGTAAAAGGTGTCAGGAATTCTGTATTCTTAATGTTCAGGTGAGCTTGTTGTTGTAAATTAATTTGCGCAAATAGCACCTTTTATAATGCCAAGTGGAGAGAACGCAGATCAGGAAGCAGACCATTTTTGGTTGTTGTAGCAGGACCTGCAGACAGATTCAAGTTGTCCCCTGAGGCTGTGAGGCTCGCGTGGAGACCCTCTGCACTCTACTTGGGCTGTGCGGGCTGAGGTCGTTCTTGTTGACCAAGACATGTAGCTTTATTTCTTTATCCTAACCTTTATTTTCACTATGTATTGCAGTTCCAGTTTTGGCATCGCTGTACCTCCTCCAGTGATTCCTCCGACTCCAAGCATGGCAGATGTGGCGTCACCTCAGACTGATGAAGTTTTGCCCCCTCCACCACCTCCACCAGTAGACCCTGCGTCTGAACCTATCTCAGTGGTCCCTGCTCCACCTCTGTTAACAGGTCAGTAGGGCCGCTTCGCTACCTGTTTCATATTTGTGTGCCCGTCCCTATCAATCTTCGGTGCCCAGTGTATTGGTCTGGTATGAGAAGAGATAACAGAAATGAGCTGGCGGACGCTTGCTGCTTGCCCGGGAGTGGAGAACATAATCACGGCTGTTAATTATCACTTTGGGACAGAAAAATAAATATCAGCGGGCAAATAAAAAAACAACAACAAATGAGCAGTAGCCAAAGACCCCTGAAATGAATGAAATTTGCAGTTTGTATCTCAGCAGGCCTCAGGGTTAACATGCCAGCCTGGCCTTGGCTGCCTAATTCAGGCTGAGGTCCAGGTGTGTCTGGTAGAGACGTCAGAGATAGTGAAGATGGCCGAATGTGCTGATGACTCACAGGGAGCAACACACACTGTCAGTGTGACGACCTTTGTGTCTCAAGGCGCGCCTTTGACTCAAGACCAGTCAATTAAAGAGCCTCAAAGGGGACTGAGCTGTCACATCTCTGACTGGAAAACGAATGCAGCAGGTACAGGCAATGGACTATCGGGCGGTGGGCATAGGGGATCTGGGACAGACAAATTGTACTTTACTTTCATTCACCAGATTTGAACTGAACCAAAGGTTTAAAGGTGGTCCTGGAAAACCATGGGCAAGACATGAGCCGCGGAAGAAATAATCTGCCTGACACCCGCAGAGTTTCAGATTCTGTCTCCTCCAATGGAATACGGTGGCCCATCCATGCAATATTCCTTATGATGAATAAAATATCTACCTATCTACCAAGCAATGACGTGGGGGAAATGATCCACAGGAGCCTGGTGTGGACCCCAACCTGTTGGTCACGTAATCCCATCATCCACTGGGGCAGGACACGTGCATCTTTAGTCATAGATTAATATTACGACATTCAGGAGCAGGAGGAGTTGAGGGTGAGCGGAACCCATCCAGTGGAGGGAACGTGACATCTGTGTCTGCTCCATTAAACCGTGTCCCCCATCTATCTATCTATCTATCTATCTATCTATCTATCTATCTATCTATCTATCTATCTATCTATCTATCTATCTATCTATCTATTATGCAGTGCCTTTCATATCTATCTATTATATGCCACCTTCAATCTTTCTAGCTCTCTATTTATTATATACTGCCTTTCATATATTTAATAATTTATCATATATATTTTAACCATCCATCATATAGTGCCTTTCACATCTATCTATCTATCTATCTATCTATCTATCTATCTATCTATCTATCTATCTATCTATCTATCTATCTATCTATCTATCTATCTATCTATCTATCTATCTATCTATCTATCTATCTATCTATCTATCTATCTATCTAGTTGGTCACAAGTGTATTGTGACCGGTTGCCTAAATGATCAAAATACCAGTACGGTTCTTATTCAACAATTAAAAGCCAACACTGATGGTTGCAGTCATTTTATCAAGGGAGACCCCCGTCCCCCCACGTTGTGGTTCATGAATACACAGACAGGTAAAACTAGAACTGGGTCTGAACACTATAAAGGGTTGAGAAATATTGTATTGCTTTTCCACCATTTACTCCTTTTCCACTGATTTCTGTAGTTCATCGTAATATTTCACATTTGGTCTTCAGCACTTATTAGGAAGTATTGCCAAGACTAATAACACACATATTTAGGTTCTTATGTCTTGGAATTATGTTCCCAATATTCATTTAAAAGTAAGTTTACTGCTCTGCGGTCTTATAAAATGGAGGGTCATGATATAGTCAGATCATGGAAAAAGATCACGCCGACTACGCCAATGCCTATATTTGGACAGAATTTACACACGCCATCAAAATCTTTCTTTTGATTGGCCAAAAAGACGCTTGATGTCATACTGTTGATGAAGGTCCCAGGGTGGGAAGCCCTCATTTTTGCCTTTTATTACAGCTGCTCTGGCACTGGATACAGAGGCTTCACTGCTAATCTTCAAACACAACATCTGGAAAAGACACATCAAGATGCAAGAAAAATCAGACTTCCAAGGACTTGATTAATGGATGTCTATCTAAACTTCCTTCCTACCTTCATGGTCATTCAAAAGTGTCGTTCTGTAACAAAAACCTGAAATCTAGCGCCTTGCTCATACTGACCCTGTGTCTACCAGTCTATTTTGATCACATGTGGAGAGACAGCAGGCCCTCTCTGCCTGTTGAAAATGGCTGCTGATAAGTCTGAGGTGAAGCTCTTCTCAGTGTTTTGCTCCACTCTGCTTGTCCTCGGTGGATTTCACATCCTACTTTCTCAGCACTCTTCATATTGCTCAGCCAGGTCCTTTTTCTTTAATCCTAAGCTCCATGTCTCTTGACCTTACCAGGGTTCTCCTCCATCTCCATCCCACCATGGTCTGTCCTGCTTCATGGCTACCTGGTTCCTATTAAACATCTCAACAAGCTCACCTGATGAACTGAAGGCAGAAGACTCAATTCCACCCAATGGCGGAAGCAACACGTCAATTTGTTGTCGTTGCCACATTGTCATACTGTAGACGAGGAGCAACGTGTAAACATTTTTAAAAAGCGACCAAAGAAATGAGTAGAAACTTCAAAGTAAAATTGAATGTAAAATTGCTGATTCCTGTGGGCTCTCCAGTGACCTTGACCCTGACTAATGGACTCCTTTGCTTTTTTTTTCCACAGGCTTCTCAGGTCTTGATGGACTTTCATCACCTGACACTCCGGACTTTCTGCCTCCTCCGCCATCGGCACTATCTGGTTTGATCCCCCCACCTACAGCTCCGCCCCCACCACCGCCCCTGGAGGATGAGCTTACTTTTGGTAGGTGTGGTCTCAGATAGATATACATAAATGTGCTGCTAGCCCCGCCTTTTGCACTCCATCCAGTGGGCTTTGAGCTTTTCCTCTTCTCACTCCTGCTGAACTGAGAGGCAGCGGTCCCCATGACTCCTTTGTCGCTAGTTAGATGGTGGCTTTGTGACTCTCGGTGGCCTCGTTAACGTGTCTTAATCCTCTTTCCCTGTCTTTTCAGCCCGCTTGCCTCTGCTTTCTTCTAAACTGTCAAGGGGTCAGCAGGGTCCTGACAGGCCATGTGAAAGACGTCACCCAGCGCGCTCACAGCTGCCTCACCCTGTGGGTCAGAGTCTCTCAGTGTCCTCTTGGTGCACATGTAAGAACGTCTTTATCAGAAATTCCATCCATCCCTCCATCTGTCTGCCCATTCATGTGTCCATCCATCTTGGTCTGCAATGCAATTGAGTTGCCAAACTGAACTACGAGGGCGAGTCAAAAATGAGCCGCACTCCGGTTATATTAAAACTAGTGTTGGCAGCACTGTCTTATCAGCGCTTTCTTTCCCTATGAGGTCCCCGTCTCCCGAGTCACCGCTGTGCAGGTGTGGACATGTCACGTCAGATCATCTGTAACTCGGTGCAGCTTGTGATTTGCACGAGAGAAGAGCAACGGGCAGTGATTTGTTTATTTGTGGTCCGAGGGTGTGTCTGGTGCCGATATTTATTGAACACTTTGGGCACAGTATGGAGAAAGTGTTTTGTCACAAAGAAGTGTGGATGAAGGTCACACGAGTGTCAGCCATGAAGAAGGAGCCGGACGCCCGTCCACGTCCATGACTGATGACAACACTGAGAGTGCACAGGAAGGGATTCTGATGAATAGACGAGTGACAGTCGATGATCAGCTACGGCTCTGCCTGTGCAATAATCCACGACAGACTTGGGTTTCGAAAGAAGTCCTGCGAGGATGAAGATTTACGTCTGATTGAGAGATGAAGACAGCGATGCATTCGGGGCTCGCAGCTCAGCTTAACACATCTTTTAATGAAGGAATACGAAAGAAAGCTTGTTGACAGATGGACAACGTGTATTGAAAAGCAGGGAGACGATGTCGATAAACGTCTTTTCTGAAAGTTGATTAAAATAAATTCTACAGCTGGAGCGCTGATCATTTTTGACTCGCCCTCATACTTATTAACCATTATTATTAATCCATGGCATCGGGCCCTCAAAAACCACCCCGAGCCAGCAGGGTCCTGGAGTCTTTACATTGTCACAGGAGTAACGTCCTCCAATCAGAAAACATAAAATCTGCATGTGTGGCCTAATGGCTAAGGCAACCACTAACTGAATGTAAAGATTCCAGTCAAAATCCCACCGCTTACACCATCTGTGTGTCCATGAGTGGGTCACTTAGCCTTCCCTGTAGCTGCCATGGATGTTTTGAGACCATCGTATTGTGCCTTTCATATCTATCTATCTATCTATCTATCTATCTATCTATCTATCTATCTATCTATCTATCTATCTATCTATCTATCTATCTATCTATCTATCTATCTATCTATCTATCTATTATATAGTGCCTTTCACATCTATCTATCTATCTATCTATCTATCTATCTATCTATCTATCTATCTATCTATCTATCTATCTATCTATCTATCCCGCCCCCCCGAGATGACTGCCCGGTCACTGCCCTGTAGTGCACTCGCCTGTCAGCCTTGGCTGATTGCTTTATTATGTCTTGCAGTTTCCTCCTTCTTTTGTTCACTTTGTACTTTTATCACATGTTCCCTGTTTATGATTTCTCTTTTTTGGGTGTGTTTTTTTTTATTCTCTCCCCCCTTAGTGATCATTCCTCCCCATCCCTCTTATCCCCCCCCAGTAGCTCCCCCTGCCCCACAGATTCCGCTCACTCGGTTGGCCACGTGGTTTCTCGAACACAGTAAGTACCCACACAGCACTAGGCTGCCGATAAAACAATAGACTAGAGCATATTTTTCTTTTTTATAGCGCCTTACACATGGAAGCATCCCAAAGAAAAGTGAAAATAAAACTCCTTGATATAATCAAAGAAAAAACAAAAGGCTAAGCTGAAACAGTAAAGTGGGTGAGCCATATAGCTCCAAAAAGCTGGCATCCAGTCAGGCCACAGATAAGTGCACGACCAAACTTATGGAAAATTCCCGGTGCATGCTGTGTTTAAAAGTGAAATCTTTACCTCCATCACATGCTGTGGCCCACCTGAAGACCCTCATTTACCCCTCAGTGATGGGCACACTTCATATTAGAATGTCTGTTTAGATATCTGAGGTCTGGGTTAGGCCCAAGCCTGGCATCTAGTTTTGGAGGCTGAACACGGGCACAAAAGTGTAAGTACGCTTAATCAGAACATAGAGGCCCCTGCTTTGTGCCCAGCACTGCCCAGGATAGTCTTTGGACCCCCCATAACCCCAATTAAATGGGTCGGAGGATGTTGTGCTATGAAGGATTAGATTCCCTAGCAGGAGTTGGCCTACTTTCCCTGTGATTATCCCCCCTGCCAACTGTATGCTATCACCTGTCATCTGCTGCCTTGCCAGTTGTACTTCCAGCATGTGATCTAATAAAAGTTTACACGGGAAAGGCAGAATGCCAGTGGACGATGGTGACGACCCCCAACACTTTCGTAATACAGAACAGCAACTGAAAGCAAAAAGTCTATGCAGGATTAAAAAAAAAAAAAACTACAGAGGGTCTGAAATGGGGAGGGGGTCCTAATGTTACAACCCACCCCCCCCAAACAAATACACAAATTGTAGTCTCCTTTGAAATGGATGATGGTGCCCCCACCACCACCCACGAAAACTTTCATAATACAGAATACCAACTGAGAGCAAAAAGTCTATGCAGGATTAAAAAAAAACAAAAACTACAGAGGGTCTAAGATGGGGAGGGGGGTCCTAATGTTACAACCCCCACCCCCGACCTAACACACTAATTGTAGTCTCCTTTAAAATGATCAGAAGGGCCCCACAAATTTCACAAGAGCACCACTCATGATTCATTGTCCTTGTAAAGTGCTCTTTGTGAAAGGCGCTATATAAAGTAATGGCTGATTGAGTGACTGATTGATGGGACCCCCCGGTCCATTGCCTGGCCAGGGTGCCACCTGTGCGTAGTTTGAACCCTGATCCTGTGTTTGTGTGGTTTGTCGCCTAGTGACCCTGCAGTGGTGGTGATGAACGAGCGCCCCCTAGAGGACAGGCACCTCCTGTAAAAGGGGCTGCTGAACTTGGCTCTGGCTCCTCTGTGGTCCGCTTTGGGAGAGCTGGAGTGGTGGAAAAAGGGTAATGAATCATGGCAGCTCAGATGGGATGAGCGCACTGTGAAGATGAGACCCCTTTACCATCAAAAGCAAGCCGAGCTCAGCTTTGCTTTGATTATCTAACACACTTGTTGTTTTTTTTTTCTTGGCAATCTGAGCAGAGTGTGGACCCCCAATTTGTGACCTGTGTGATGAATGCCACTTGAATGAAGAGAAACTGGTTACATAGCTAGAAATTGGGGTGAAGGCTTTTAAACAAGAGGGGGTCCATCATATCATAACAGACCACCAGCATGACCACACTGAGTCACCCCGGGACTCTTTTTGAGAGATGAACAGCAGAGTCGGCCCCCCACACATTCAGCCGTCACTCAAACCTGATGAATGATGATTGGATGTTTGATTTATGACTGCAGAGACTTAGCAGGTAGTGTCGTCGCCTAGTGGTCAAGATGTCAAAGTGTAAACTAGAAGAATTGGAGGCTCCTCCTTATCCACGTTTATCTTGTCACGTGACCTTGAGCAACACAAAGTGGTGCTTTGTTTTTATGAAAGGCGCTATATACAAAAAAATGTTTTTATCTCCAGGATTAAAAATGTGGCAGACTCAGTGGAGGTAGGCTGGCAGGACTGGCATTCTGTGTGGTGCTGAGGTGTCACCTGCTGCACAGCTGCACTCGGGTCCCACTTTGGGTGGTTCGTTGTTTGGTGGGTGCGACAACGCGCTGTGTCCTCTGTAATAATACGTGGAGTCCTGCACCCTAGGGAGCGTCTTTAATAGTTTCTGCCCATCCGCTTTCTGTTTCTACCCCCAGCCCACCACCTTGAGCTCCTTTCCTAATGTTTGCTTTCTATTTCCAGAGTCCGATTTCACAGCCCCTCCACCGGATGAGCTCTTTGAATTCAACTCCACGGAGCCTCCTCTTCCTCCCCCAGTGGACTACGACACAGACGCCCCAGCCAACTACCTGGAGAAAGGTAAGGGCTACACTCCTGCCTTTTGGGGGATCATGGTGGTAAACTAGTGGTGCCAGTGATGCCAATGTGAAATGCTGTCCTGTGCAGTAATGGGGTGTGTCGGAGAACGAGGAGAGGACCCCCAGACCTGGGTGCGCTGAACCTTTAAATTTATTTGCTAAGCAGGCAAGTCAACAAAAATCGAGTAAACGTCAGTCTGGGGGGCTGCTTGGGAACAGTTGTGAAAGGACAAAGTGACAGAACTGATCATGGCAGGCGAGGAGCTCAGAATGACATACAACATTAATTTCAATTCCTGGGCTAGAAAAACCTGAGGGCTTACATCAGAGGGAATTCCACCAAACAAAGGGGTCTTTGAGCGCTTCTTAAACACATTGAGGGAGTCACATGGAGGTGGGCAGCTCATTCCACCAGCCAGGAGCTACACAGGAAAAGAGTCTGGACTGAGATTTGATACCACGCAGGGAGGGGGCATCACCCAGATGCTATTCAATAGCAGAGCCAAGCAGTAGAAAAGGAGCAGAGGACCCCAGCCGGGTCTCCATATATCTACAGGTGGCTGCCCCTCTGACTACCCTGTAGGCAAACATCAAGAATATGAACTTCAAAGTAGCAATCTGAAAAGAGGAAGAGGAATGACATGTCCCCACCTCAGCTGCTCCATTTTGGTGACACATGCCAGTTCTCCTGTCAGCCGATGTGACCAAAGCCAGGACCAGAACTGGTGCTGCAGACTCTTGTGGATGTTACGTGGAGTGAATCTACCAGACTCATAAACTGTAGCAATGCGATCATTGAAGGAGAACTGGTCCATCGATCACCACCCACGGGTTGTGTGCCAGCTATGCAGGTGTTTGTGACATTGAGGCGAGCTGAATAGAGAAGGGGTGCCAAGTAGGTGGACAAGGTGGGATAGTGAGAAGGTCTGATTTCTGAGGCTGAGCTGGAGATGGCATTCCTACACTCAGGGTGATCCTTGCAGAGATTCTGGCCGATAACGTGTGGTCCTCTGAAGGGAAGGACGGGCACAGGTGTGTCTTCAGCTTAGCAATATGTCAAAAGAGGAGACAAAAGAGCCAAAAAAAAGGTTTGGGGCAGCCTCCCGTATAATTGATTCTGGCTGCAAAATGATTAATGGTGTGTACCATTGTGTACAGATTGGGGTCCAAAACAGAACTGACTGGTGAGGGTGAGATGGTGGGTTTTTAAAGTGTGGCAGAGGAAGTGAGGCAATTATGACTGGAACCGGAAGTGATGTCATCAGGGCTCATGACTGGACGTGGTGTCCTCTGAACCGGAAATGACGGGCTCCATCGGGCTCATGACTGGAAGTGGTGTCCTCTGAACCGGAAGTGACATCATCTGGGCTCATGACTGGACGTGGTGTCCTCTGAACTGGAAGTGATGTCATCGGGGCTCATGACTGGAAATGGTGTCCTCTGAACCGGAAGTGACATCATCTGGGCTCATGACTGGAAATGGTGTCCTCTGAACCGGAAGTGACGTCATCTGGGCTCATGACTGGATGTGGTGTCCTCTGAACCGGAAGTGACATCATCTGGGCTCATGACTGGACGTGGTGTCCTCTGAACTGGAAGTGACGTCATCGGGGCTCATGACTGGAAGGGGCGACATCAGGCTTGTGACTGGAAGTGGCGTCATGGAGGTCAGGCGGAATTTCCTGTAACTGGTCTGCAGTGGAAAGACATAAAGGTTTAATGCCCCTCACCACCCCCTGGTCTACCATGGAATTACCTTTCTTTGAGCCCTTTAGCTGCCTCCCATGCGCACGTGCGTGAAAACCTGATAAGAAACACCATGGGACTGGGTGATGCGGCCTAAAGAAGAGGTGAAGAGAGAAAAGAGGAGAGGGCCCAGCATCAATCCCTGGGACACCCCAATGCTTGCCTGGTGCCATCTTCCCCATGCTGGTACACATTGTAGGATCTGCTCAAGAGGCTGGACTCAAACTACCTGATGGTGGTCCTAGTGATGCCAGGGTTTGAGAGGGTAGCAAGGAGGACCAGGTGGGTGACCATGTCGAGGGCAGTAGAAAGATCTAGCAGGACGAGGACAGATGACACGCCGGTAGCTCTTGCCAGCCACAGGGTGTCGACAATGATAATCGGAGCCATCTTGGTGGGGTGGCCTGCCTGATTAGGTCCAAGCCATCTGTTGTTGTAAAAGAAAGTGAGAGACCTGGTAAGAGACAACACAGGTAAGGAAGGAGAGAAGAGGGACTGGACTGTCTCTAAATATCTGAGATGGGTCAAGAGTGGGCGATAGCGCCACCTACTTTTGTTTTTTTGTCTACAGCATGTCCTGGCTTGACTATTCTCCTCTCTCGTTCCAGTGGTGGCCCTCTACAGCTACACGGGCAGCAGGGAGGACGACCTCACTTTTCAGGAAGGAGATGTGATTTACGTCATGAAGAAGAACCCTGACGGCTGGTACGAAGGCGTCCTCAACAATGTGACGGGTTTCTTCCCTGGAAACTATGTGCAGCTGGCGTGATGGTTGAGGACACCTGGAGGTCGGAGACTTGAGGAGCACAAAGCGCTGGACTCTCATGTTAATGTTCTTAACTTTTTTTTGGTAACTTGCGTCGCATTTCATGTTATGGCAGACACTGGAGAGGCCCACCCTGCCTATGCAGGTGCCCATCCTGCACTTTGTGAAATACACAAGTGGTAGGGCACCCTCCTGGTGGCCACACTATACTATAACGAATCAGGCTAACGTGCAGGTAAGAGTGTGGCTACCTTCATGGGAAACATGAAGATGAGGGAATACTTCATAAAAAGTGAAGCGTAAGACGCCCACCTAAATATGCAAAATTTAATGGCAGATGAGTGAAGTCGGCTGGTGGCTGGGAATGCCAACTTGTCCACTCACCCCCCACCTGGTTAAATGCACAGCTTTTGTTCATTTCTAGTCTGTCGTTCTCCCCTTTCTTCTGAGGCATCGTCCTGCTCTACAGCCAACGTCAGTCTCTGTGTGTGTGCCTGCTCTGCCCACTGGGGGCAACATTTACCCTCCATCTGATTCATTTGTGATGGGTTCCTTTGAACATTAATAGACAAAACATACGTCAATTTGCAAGGTTAGAGGGTCATCTTTTGGATTAGTCCTCACTTTAGGCTACCAAAACCCTACTGAAATGGTAGGCTTTGGCCTGCGCTGGCCTAAAAACGAGACTTAAGTTATTCAAGTTAAAAATGTCTACAAGGAAAGGAAAACAGGGAATACAAAAAGAAAACAACATCAAATTTCATTTCATTATTAACCTCATTAGTGTTACATTTTTAATAATAATAATAATAATAATAATAATAATAATAATACTAATAATAATACTAATAATAATAATATGAACAGCACACTGCTCATATGCAAGTGACGCAAGTGTCAGTTTCAGATTCCCAGAATCCTGTTCGGTTTCAGAAACCATTTCAATTTCACTGCCTGAAGACAGATTCACTTTGTCTACACTGTTTCCCAGGTAACGCTCAGGCCTGATGCTTATGCATGACATATCTATACCGTTGCCCGGGTAACGCTCAGGGCTGTTGCTTATGCATGAAATACCTATAATATCTATCTATCTATCTATCTATCTACTGTTGCTCGGGTAACGCTCAGGGCTGATGCTTATGCCCAACATGCCTATACCGTTGCCCGGGTAACGCTCAGGCCTGATGCTTATGCACAACATGCCTATACCGTTGCCCGGGTAACGCTCAGGCCTGATGCTTATGCCCAACATGCCTATACCGTTGCCCGGGTAACACTCAGGGCTGATGCTTATGCCCAACATGCCTATACCGTTGCCCGGGTAACACTCAGGGCTGATGCTTATGCCCAACATACCTATACCGTTGCCTGGGTAACACTCAGGCCTGATGTTTATCAGTCAGGCCTGTCGTGTACGCAAGACACTCCTATACTGTTACCCAAGAAACACAGGGCACTAACGCTGTAGGCACTTTTACAGCCCAAGTAAACCGCGGGTCTTACGCGAGAGGTGTCCATAATGTTGCCTGAGTGACACTCGGGACCAACACATTGGTGGTGCTCAGGTCTAATACTAAGGATGTTAAGAACATGTCTAATGAAAAATGAAGTACAAAAAAGGCAAGCCCAGCAAAAATGACTTTTGTCTAAAAAGGAAAAAGCCTCAAGGAAACAAATCCAATAATCACCAAATCACGGGTCAAAACCAAGAATCCAAAAAAATAATCACAAACAGGAATCGGAAAGGTCAAAAAATGCAATGGCGAAGCTGCTGATGTCTGCTTGGCTTTGGCTTAAGTACTACATGAGCCTTATTAGGTGGTCCTGCCTCCTTAGGCTCCACATACAAGAGGCAGGGCAGATAAACAAAAACAATGAAGATATAATTAACATAAAACAGAAGAGCAAACTTATTCAATAGCATCAAATCACTTAAAAGCATCATCTTGCATAAACTAAAGGACAAAACAAAATTCACATAATCTGAAAAATTATGAGGGGGGGCTCAAACATTCCTAGAATTACTAAAACAAAAGCATTTATAATAAACGTATCGTAGTTCCCTTTTAGTCGCCTTCCAAATGGTCTCCTTGAGGTGCAGTATGCGCGTCCCAGCTGTTCTCCTGTTCCTCTTAACATTTCCGGTACTCTTACCGTGTCCAGAGTTTACTATCTCACAGCTGCTTGCCTTTCCTTTTTTTTAAAGTCAGATAATCCTGCCCTCTTGTGGATGCAGGATGACATTACACTCAGATGTATGCCACACTGTTTGCTGTCTCACACCGGCAGCTTTTCTTGTTTTGCTTTGCGCCCCTCCCCCACCATAATCCATCATGCATCGGGGGAAGAGCAAAAGCTTTAAATTCATCGAAAATTTCGATCTCTTTTTTGACGGATCTTGACGTTTTAGGGTCCCATACTGAAAACATTGATATCTCGATGTTGAGTGTGTGTCGGTCTGTGTTTGTGTCTGTGTGTGTGTCACAGTTTCTTGATGATGGACCAGAGCTACAACGGCTGGACGGAAACATACCAAACTGGAAACTTAAACCTGTTATGAGATGATGATGGGCTTATTAGTTTTTAAACCAAATTGTACAAGAGAAAGAGGAGCTCTATCGGAGCCGTCAAATGCCGTAATTCTGCAATTAATTCTGAATTCTTTTTGTCAATTTCTATCATAATGACCTATTTTATGATCAGAAAGATCAGCGTCAGAGCGGTCAATAATTACTGAAATGTTAGCGAATAGTTCAGGTCACTTTGTTCCTCGGGCGCAAAGCCTACTGACGCTCAAATCCAAATTCTTATTTATTTTTTTAAATCGTATTATCATACCGCCCTCTTGTGGACATAGGACGGCATTACACTCAGACGTACACTGCCCTGTTTACTGTCTTACGCCAGCCGCTTGCCTTTTCTTTTTTAATTGGATATTCCTGCCCTCTTGTGGATGATGGATGACGTTACACCCAGAAAGAGCACAGACGGCAGACAGACAAGGGGTCTTATCGCTTTATCTATTTAGAGGTCTCCTTTTTACGTGCGGGTCCTTTGAGGTTCTCATCATCATGGTCACCTATAGGGGGCACTACAGGAAAACCAGAAAAACAATGGTGGCATTCATGTGCCAAACTGCTCCAGGAAAAAGAAATATTTATGTGTCAACAGGATTGCTAGTAATGTATTTTTATATACTGTATGTAAAAATGAATTATTATTATTAGTATCATCATCATCACTCTTTCAAGTAATGTCTGGGTGTAACTAATTTTGAATTAACAACTCCCTATTATTGAATTAAGTGTTTATGTATTTAATATATGTGCCATATTTATGTGTAGCAAATGAATGGCAGTTTTTGTGCTTGAATTCTTATCCTTACAGTCTTTGGTGGGCTCTCCTCCTAATGTTAAATGGGTTGGTTTAATTCATGGTTTGCATGCTAGTATTGTTTTATGATGTACGTTGTAGAACAAACGCAATATGAATGAAATACATTATATTACATTTTTTTTTCACTCTGTGAAATGGAAGGCCAGGCCAGTTACTGAGTGAAGTGGTGTGTGGCGGACCTCGGGGTGAAAGGCGCTATATCAAGATGAATGTTGCTTTACTAATTTTTGTCATGCAGGCTCTGTTGGTGTTCACTGTGAAACCCTCCGAATAACACAAAGTGGGATTTTCTAAAGACTGCCAAATAAATATTGATTTTTTTTTTTTGTTAAACTAATTTGCTTGGTTCTTCTCTACAAACAAAATCGCAGTAAACATTCTTAAGAGGCAACTAAATATGAAAAGATCTTCACAAAAAAGGGTTAATTGCTTATTTTTCATTTTGGTGAAATGTGAAGATGATGATGGCTGCCCAGCTGGTGCAATTCAAGATGCTATACAAATCCTGCCCCCTATTGGCCATTCTGCACCTTCAACAGCTGCCCCCCAATGCCACCCACCATGAGGAAGAAGAAGACGTGTCTATATAGCGCTTTTCAAGACCCTCAAAGTGATTTACATACATCAACCTCCACCTGGATGACGTGATGGGGGGGCGCAGAATTTCCCCAGAGCAGGGGTCGCCAACTCCGGTCCTGGAGGACCACCGTGGCTGCAGGTTTTCATGCTAATCCTTTTTTTGATGAGTGCCCTGTCGTTGCTGCTGATTAATGTCTTGTGAATTCATTTGAAAACTCTGGCCGAGACGTAACACTCACTAAGCCAGGGGTCGGCACTCTGCGGCGTGCGGAACGATTTTCAATGGCACGCTGATTGAATTGAAATACAGTAAAGACTTATATTTCAATTCCAGCGCACGTGTTCACGTCCTCACCTACGTTCTGCGCATGCGGCTCTCATATAAAGGGAAACCACGTGTTCAGTGCAGGCTGGGGTGTGTTAAAACAAAGCTCTTGTTATTATTATTATTATTAATTAATACACTGCCCTAAAATAACTCATAAAAGACAAAAAACTTTGTTCGCTCTTTTCAAGACTCTTGGACGAATGAACATGAATTTGTGCGAACAAAGGATGCGTGCGCGTGCGTTATGCTGTGAAAGTGTCGTGTGTTGTACGTCAAGTGTACAAAGATATTATCAAACCAAACATCAATCCACGTTTAAAAACTCTGACGAGAAAAGTGAAGCTACAAAAAGAAGTTGTCGAACACGTGAACATTCAGAAGCCTGCGTGAAGCTAAAAGTGACCAACTCCACACCTGATACGGAGCAACTGAGCAGGGACGAGGGTGGCATTAATTGATTAATAGCTCTTCTTCTTCTTCTTTCAGCTGCTCCAGTTAGGGGTCACCACAGCAGATCATCTTTTTCCATATCTTCCTGTCCTCGTCATCTTGTTCTGTCACACCCATCACATGCATGTCCTCTCTCACCACATCCATAAACCTCCGCTTAGGCCTTCCTCTTCTCCTCTTCTTCTATCATTAGTACCCTTCTCTCATTATGCCCAGCATCTCTCCAAACCAACACAATCTCTCCTCTCTGACTTTGTATCCCACCCGTCCAACCTGAGCCGACCCTCTAATGTCCTCATTTCTAATCCTCTCCATCCTCGTCACACCCAATGCAAATCTTAGCATCTTTATCTCTGCCACCTCCAGCTCTGTCTCCTGTGCCACCGTCTCCAGCCCATATACCACAGCTGGTCTCTCTACCGTCCTGTAGACCTTCCCTGTCACTCTTGATGATACCCGTCTGTCACCAATCACTCCTGACACTCTTCTCCACCCACTCCACCCTGCCTGCACTCTCTTCTTCACTTCTCTTCCACACTCCCCATTCCTCTGTACTGTTGATCCCAAGAATTCAAACTCCTCCACCTACACCAACTTTACTCCATCATCCTCACCATTCCACTGACCTCCCTCTCATTCACACACATGGATTCTGTCTTGGTGGTCCTCCTGACCTTCATTCCTCTCCTCTCTAGAGCAGATCTCCACCTCTCCAGGGTCTCCTCAACCTGCTCCCTACTCTCGCTTCAGATCACAATGTCATCAGCAAACATCAAAGTCCATGGGGACTCCTGTCTAATCTCGTGTGTCAGCCTGTCCATCACCATTGGAGATAAGAAGGAGCTCAGAGCCGATCCCTGATGTAATCCCACCTCCACCTTGAATTGATTAATAGCTCTGATTAGTAATAAAGAATAATTAATCATATTAGAATTCTTGATAACTTTTTCTTATTCAAACTAATTTTGAAAAAAAAAAAATAAAAAATTGTAATTTATAAATTGTAATACAATTTTTAATAAATGTGTCTCGAAAATTAAAATTTGACAAAATATTCTTTTCACATATGATCCTATGTATTTTAAAATATTGAATGACAGATAATATAAGATCCAGTTATAATGAGCTTCAAACGTATATAATATTATTTTTTATAAATATATATATATAAGTATATTATATACTGTACATTTGAAGCCCATTATAACCCGACCAGTTTTGATACTATATATAATAAAATTGGTAGAATTATGCCAGCACGCAGTGACATCACATTGTAACACGGGTTTGGCGCGACACCGCTGAAAGGTTGCCCATCCCTGGGCTAAAGGATCCTGCTGCTGGTAGAGACGGGCAGTGTGTGCAAAGGGCGGGGACTTAAGACTCAGTGTGAGCTAATGACTCACATTTACTGGGAATTTCTCATTTGAGGGGAATAATTGCCAGCCCCGGTCAGCCCCCATCATAAATGGGGGTCCATGTCCCTCCCAGTCGGGTTGATTCATTCATGGAGGCGCGCATGCAACCCCTGGACATCCCAGACCTGTTGATTGCTCAATCTCACGTGGCACTATTGGCCTCTAGGAACTTTTTGTTCTGCAGGACGTGACTGGCGCGAGTAGGCCGCACTTGTTGCAATTTGGTTTACGCTTTTATAACTGCAAATAAGGAAGTCTCTGGAGCAGAATCCACAGAGAGCCGGGACTTGTTGCTCATTGATTCATTCATTTTCCTCCACTTATCTGGGACTGGGTCATGGGGGGCACCGGTGCTTAGTGGGCCCCAAGTGTCCTTTTCCGCAGCTGCACCAGGGCTACAGGGGATAAGTTATGAGGGAAGATTAAAAGAGCTGAGCCTTCACAGTTTAAGCTAAAGAAGATGAAGAGGAGACCTGACTGAAATATTTAAAATGATGAAGGGAATGAGTCCTGTGGGTCGAGACGGTGACTTTAAAATGAGTTCATCAAGAACTCGGGAACACAGTTGGAAACTTGTGAAGGGGAAATTTCGCACAAACATTAGGAAGTTTTACTTCACACAGAGAACGACAGACACTTGGAATAAGAGACCAAGTAGTGTGGTGGACAGTAAGACGTCCGGGACTTTCAAAACTCGACTTGATGTTTTTTTAGAAGAATTAAGTGGACAGGACCAGCGAGCTTTGTGGGGCTGAACGGCCTGTTCTCGTCTTGCTTGCTCTAATGTTCAGATGTTCACACTTACCAACTTATACTGTAGGGTCCCAAGACATTCCTAAGAGATCTGGGAGATGTAATCCCCTCAGCAAGCTCTGGTTCTTCCTTGGGTCTCCTCACAGCTAGTGCCAGTTAAACCTCCGCGGGGAAAGGTGTGCAGGAGATGAGATCCCCAGACCACCTCAACTGGCTCCTCTCGAGGCAGAGGGTCAAGCGGCTCTATTCCGAGCCTTTCCGAATGTCTGCACTTCCCACTCTATCTCTAAAGGAGAGGAAGCTGTGGAGAAAGCTCATTTCGGGCGCTTGCACCCATAATCCCATTCTTTCAGTCGTTACCCAAAGCTCATGACCATTGGTGAGGGCAGGGACATCGGTCGACTGGTAAATCGAGATCTTCACCTTCTTCACCACTACGAATCTTTATAGCGACCATCTAACTTCCCTCGCCCCCACGTCTCATCATCCCTTTACCCCTCACTTGTGAACAAGACCACCGAGATACTTAAACTCCTCCACTTGAGGCAGTAACTCGCCTCCCACTCGGAGAGGACAGGCCACATATTTTCCAACAAAGGATTTAGAGGACTCAGTTGATCGAGCTGCCCTGTGGGACATCCTGAGGGTTCATGGGATACTCTCGAGGTGGCTGGATATCATGGCCAGCCTGTACACTGGGACTGTGAGTGCTGTGCAGAGTGGAGGCAGGACCTCGGCGTTTTTCCCAGTTCATTTTGGGGTTCGTCTGCGGTGTGTTCTGCTCCTACTCTCTTCAATGCTTGTATGGACTGAGAGGTGGGCAGGGTACTGGGGTCCAGCGGCTGTGGGGCATCTGTTGGTAAAGAGATATTCACGGATCTTGACTTTGCTGATGATGCTGTGATCTTCACGGAGTCAATGGAGGCTCTGATCGGGGCGCTTGAGAGACTGAGAGAGGAGTCTGAGTGTCTGGGCTTGCGAGGGTCCTGATAAAAACCAAGAGCCAGGCCTTTAATGACCTCTTGGGCATGGCCATCAGCAGTGTGTCTGTCTGTGGAGAGAGAGTGTCGACCTCGTCATTGAGAGGTTTACTTACCTCGGCAGTGACATTCATGTCTCTGGTGACTCTTCCTGTGAAGTCCGTAGACGAATTGGGAGAGCATGGGGGGTCATGAGGTCACTGGAAAAGGGGTGTGTGGCGCTCCCGATATCTCTGCAAAAGGACGAAGGTCCAAGTCTTTAGAGTCCTGGTGCTGACTGTTTGTGAGACATGGATGCTATCCAGTGACCTGAGATGAAGACTGGACTCCTTCACTACTGCGTCTCTTCAGAGAGTCCTTGGGTCCCGCTGGTTTGACTTTGTGTTGCTCACGGAGTCCTGAATGAGGCACATGACCTGCATTGTGAGGGAGCGCCAGTTACGGCACTACGGCCATGTGACGCGTTTCCCAGAGGGTGATCCGGCTCGTAAGATCCTCATTTTTGGGGACCCGAATGGCCAAGTGGTCGCCCATGTAACACCTGGCTGCGGCAGATAGGGGGTCATTTCCTTCAAGGTGTGACTGGACTGCGTGTCTGCCTGGGGGGTTGCCAACTGGGATCCCGAATTGTTTCGTAGTGTAGTGGGTGCGGCAACGCAATGTACCAGTGCCTGCTCCCCAACTTGACTTGACTTAGAGGTGCTGATCCTCACCCCTACCGCTTCACACTCGGTCAAAAACTGTCCAAATGAAGGCGGGAGTTCACAGCTCAACAACGGGACCACGTTATCTGCAATTCTAAAGCCACCAAACTGGAAACCCCACAAATCCCCTCCCCGGCTGTCCCATGAAACTTACAAACAGGACAGGAGACAAAGCACAGCCCTGCTGGAGTCCCACACCCGCTATGAACAGTGCTGACCTTTCTCCGAGTATGCGGACTTACTGGGATTACACACGCAATGAATAGCCCTTATTTGGGGTCCCGGAACCCCGTACTGTCCTAACATCACACTCTGATAGAATCCCTCAAGGAACACGGTCAGATAGTCCTATGCCTTCTTTAAGCCCACAATACACATGTAGACCGATTGGGTGTACTCCTCTGCCCCCACCAGAATCCTCCTGAGGGTAAAGGAGGATCATGAAGATTTACTAAATTCCTTTAAAGCCTTGGTGGAAATCAATGATTCTTAACCATAAAGTCGTTAGATTCGCTTTCCCATAACTCAAATAGAAAGATAAAGGCCTTGCTGTGCCGCCATCTTAAATAGGGTCATGGATAAAAGTGATGTCTAGTCATATAACTAAACAAGCACAACATATCAGTGCCCACAAGAAAAACAGACGACAAGATGGCGCCGCAGTGACATCATGGTCTTCATGAGAGGTGAGTAAGCAATCCAAGTCTTCAGAAAGGCGTCTCAGTCTATAAATCACCGGGCAGAGCAGCTCCTCCAAACAGCTCTACACCATAACTCATCCCTGTTCTACTCTACTAAGGTGGTTCACAATGAGGGGTATGGGGTGGCAGAATCTGATGCCACACTCGCCATGTTCACATGATGCACGGCTATCGGGATGCCGTGATGGAAAAAAAAAATCAGGTCAACAACGGATCGATCGATGGCGCATTCCTTTTCTGGTTATATAAGAGGCGTTATCAGGCTGGGCGGCTGAACTGATGGAACCCAAGCGACATGGCCAATCTGTGCTTACCTAGGGCGGGTCGCCGAGGCCTTGACGATCAATAAAAAGTATGGAGCGTGACGATGACAGGGACACGACCAACCCCACCCCTCCCACACCGGGACACTTACACCCGGGGGACACAGGGAAGTGTATTGAAAAGGTGACACCGGAGGTCTGCTGGGCTCGTGTCGGGCGCGGTGAGTGAGGGTTCACGAAGCCGTTACTGTTGCTTTAAGTAGCTCGGCGCTGCCACAAAGGCACTCTTTGACCCCTTTCCACACCCCGCGCTGGCACCTGCTTAACAGATTTGAACGAGATAAGGGAGGCAAGTAGCAAAGATCAGACCAAAGGAAAACACACACCCTCAGCGAAGAGCCAGCGCAGGCTGCCCGAGTGCCAACATCAGCTTCAGCTGCCTACTGCGGAGGATTGTTTTTATTTTACGCTCTCATCTTCACCCTTTCGGCTGTCGCCCTCTGTTCTCTTTCATTCCTGACGGGGTAAGTGATTCTTTTTCTCTTTCTTTTCATACAAAGCTTAAGAAAGGGCCTGGCAGAGCCACACACAGGCTCCTAGATGCCCTCTCAGGTTTACCTCTGGCTGAGGAAAAAGGCTCGGGTGGCAGCGTGGGGACGTTCGCCCAAAACGTCAGATGTCAGCAAAGGTCGCCACAGGTGGCATCACATCTCAGGGATGACCCCTATGACCTTTATGTCACCTTGCACTGCATATCTTCTCAAAGCAGAAAAGAAGGAGAGTTGCACAACATGGGGGTCCTCAAGGTCATTCGCAGCGTCCCACCGGCCCAGCCAGCTTTTAATTGGACTCCTAACTTTTAATAAGAAGGCTGTTATCTCCCAGTTGGTACATTTTTAGATCTCAGGCCAGAAATGACAGAGCTGGGTTTGCTCCACTTCCTTTTTATATGTGGTAAGCATTTAGGGGTCATATGGGGGGGCGGTCATTTAGCATTTATGTTGGTTTGAAAGTCATATATGGGGGGGGTCATTTAGCATTTATGTTGGTTTGAAAGTCATATATGGGGGTCATTTAGCATTTATGTTGGTTTGAAAGTCTTCCATCATCATGATTTCCATTCCCTTTAGAGCATAATGAAATTTGACAGATGAGAGGAGACCACTCAATCCATCAAGCCTGTCTATTTAGGGAATGGCCAAGCAGTCCAGTGCCCAGCTGTTCAGGTTATTTGTGTCTGTCCGTGAAGTCGCCACACCCATTTACCATTCTGTGCCATTTGCCCCCACGTCTGCTCCACTCAATGTCATTGTTATAGAATATTGTGTTTGTCACAATTACTTGTGAACGCTATGAAACCACTCCTGTTCTGTTTGTCCGGCGTCTCCTGACCCACCGGTACGAGAAGACCAACACATAAGAAATACCGTTTGACTCCTCTTGATGTCTGTTTACACAAGACGCTGAACTTCTTGGGGTTCCCCTCTGCTTTCTGGGCCTCAGGCCCAACACCACCCCCAAATTCTAGGCCATTTCTGGACCATGTTTTGTACAGGAAACGACACCCTTATGATAAAGAGTGAGCCAGTAAGTGTCAACAGTAAAAATGCAGATGACGCATCGCAGATATTTGGTTTTTGTCATTCCAACAGATGGTGCATCACAAGCATTTGGAGTAAAGCATTTTATAACTTCAAATGTTTGCCGAGATCAATAGAATGTCACAATCTGATACTGGAGGGCTTGTTTGGACTTGGTGGGGGGGTGTGGGTGGGTATATGGAGGGTGGGGGGTTTGCAGGTTTACATCACAGACATTTTTTGAATTATACCCAACCACTGCTGCTGACATTAAATACGCTTTGCCTAATTTTAATTGGCTTAAAGTGTCAAGGCCTCTCATTGTTTCTTTTTTTTTGCCTTAACCAGCAGCCAAACGATAAGGAGATGCAAAGCCAGCCAGTTGTTTTAGAAATGTCTGGTGTGGCTTAATGAGAGCACAAAGAGGCAATAAAATGAAAGGATGGGGTTCATTAAAAGCAAGAATTGGCTTCAAATTAAGAAGGCAAAAATAGTGGCCATGTCTCTGTTAATTCCATTTGATATGGGATTCATAAAGGCAGTGTTAATGTTTGTGATGCACCATCCGTTGGAATGACAAATCCAAGGCATTTTATTACTACCAAATATTTATGCATCATCTTTTAGAATGACAAATGCAATGCATGTGTCTCTGTTACATGACATTTGGTATTGGATTCGTAAAAGCAGTGTTAATGTTTGTGATGCGCCATCTGTTGGAATGACAGATGCAATGCAAATGTCTCTATTATATGCCATTTGGTATGGGATTGTAAGGGCAGTGTTAACATTGAGATGGGTCTACCTGCAGCCCTCAGTAGTTAGGAGGTATGTCATGTAGTGCCCACAACACCACAAAACGGCCACAACTTTTGTCACAAAGCAACCTCTGAGTCAGATGACCCTCCCACAACCCTAATCTTAACCAGAGTGTATCCTGGCATTCGATGGGAGTTTGGTGACTGACATTGTCAGTATTATGTGATGTTGGCGCATTTCATGACTGACCTCATAGGCACTGAGGGCTTCAATTATGCTTGTGGTTAACGTTTGTGATGCGCCATCTGTTGGAATGACAAATGCAATGCATATGTCTCCGTTAAATGCCATTTTGTATGGGATTGTAATGGCAGTGTTAACATTGAGATGGGCCCACAGTAGTTATAACGCATGTCATGTAACACCCACATCACCATGGAACACATGCAACATCAGACACAAAATACCCTCTGACTTGGATAAGCCCCCTACAACCCACAGTATAATTGGGCATTTCGATTGGCATTTTGTCTGATATTTTGGGCATCATATGACAGTGGAGTGTTACGTGACTGACCTCATAGGCATTGCAGGCTGAAGTTACATTTTGTTGTTAATGTTTGTGATGTACCATCTGTTGGAATGACAAATGCAATGCACCTTATTACAACAAATATTGTGATGCGCCATCTGTTGGAATGACAGAGATATAGCAACTGGAGGGACACCCAGATACTTAAGTGGATAAAAAATCTATTCCATTCAGTATTCAGACCCTTTGTTATGACACTCATTCTATTGATCTTTATTCTACAACTTGTTTAGAGTCCTCCTGTGGTCACTTTAGTTGGTTGGACTGATAAGGGAAGGCACCTACCTGTCTAGAGAAGGTCGCCCAGGTGACCAAAAACCAAGCCATGAGGTCGAAGGAACTGCCTGCGGTGCTCAGAGACAGGATTGTGCGGAGGTGCAGATCTGAGGAGGGCTACAAGAAAATTCCTGCAGCTTTGAAGGTTCCCATCAGCACGGTGTCCTCCATAACTCTTAAAAGGAAGAAGATTGGAACAAAACTGACTCATCCTAGAGCTGGCCACCTGGCTAAACTGAGTAAACGCTAGAGAAGGACCTTAGGAAATGAGGTGACCAAGAATCTGATGGTCACCCTGGCAGAGATCCAGAGGACTTGTGTGGATATGGGAGAATCTTGGAAAAGGACAACCCATCAGTGCAGCACTCCATCGATCCGAGTGGCCAGACGACACATGGAGTTTGCAAAAACGGCACCTAAAGGACTCTCAGACTGTGGGACACAGGACCCTCTGGACGGGTGAAATCAAGACTGGCGTCACTTCTGATTGTCACATCTGGAGGAAACCAGAAAGGGCTCATCACCAGCACAACAATAACAGCAACAACAATAATAATAAAAATAATAATAACAGCAACAATAAAAAAAATAATAAGAGTAAAAATAATAATAATAACAACAGCAACAATAATAATAATAATAAAAATAATAATAATAATAACAGCAACAATAATAAAATAATAATAAAAAATAATAATAATAATAACAGCAACAATAAAAAAAAATAATAAGAGTAAAAATAATAATAATAACAACAGCAACAATAATAATAATAATAATAATTTATTTATAGGTGCCTTTCAAGGCACACAATGACACCTGAATAACAACAGCCACAATATAAAACTAATAGAATATTACAGTACAATAAAACCAGAATAAATACAATAATAAAAGTGAATTTAAATTTATCAACTAAAACTGATACCAGACAGAAAAAGCCATCTTAAAAAGATGTGTTTAAAGGTGGGATTTAAAGCTAGGAAGGGAGTCAGTGTTAGGAATGTCACGAGGGTGAGGGTCCCAGAGGCGGGGGGCTGCTCGGCCGAAAGCTCCGAACCCCATGGTAGTCAAGCGAGCAGGATGGATAAAAAGATTAACAGAGGAGGAAGACCTAAGGGTACAGGAGGGAATGGGGAAGTGAAGAAGATCAGAACGATGAGGAGGTGCCTGATTATGGAGGGTCTTGTAAGTGATAAGCAGACTCTTCAGGTCAGGGAGCCCGTGAAGTTGCTGGTGGACTGGAGTGACGTGTTCAATGGATGGCTCTGGTAATAAATATGAGGTGCTGCACCTTTCTGAACCAACTGGAGTTTGTAAGGGAGTTTGTGAGGAAGACCAGAAATGTTAGAACTATAATAATCGATACAAGATGTGATCAGAGTGTGAACAAGAAGAGCAGTGCAGGGAGCTGAAAGAGGACGGGCGTAAACGGCTAATGTGACGTCGATGGAAGTATGCAGGCCGAGGGACATTATTAATATGCGCCTCACATTTTAAGGTGCTGTCGAGAATAACACCTAAGATCTTAACCTGGGAGGAAGAAGAGAACAGAGAATCATCAACAGACAGTGACATCTGATCACATGTGTCCAAATCAGATGGAGGTCCTACCAGAAGCACTTCCTGCTTTATCACTATTTCATTTAAGAACATTAGCAGACAGCCATGATTTAACATCTGGCAGACAGTCAGAGAGGGAAGAAGGAGGGAGAGTGGAATCAGGTATGGGGCTGGGGGTCTTCAGCATAAACGTGAAAACGAATTTCACATTTCCTGAAGATGTGACCAGGTGGCAGGAGATCAATAATCAATCGAAGGGGGGCCCAAGACAGAGCCCTGGGGGACCACCACTAACAACCGGACATGCTTGCGATCTGAAATTCTTTAGTTGTACAAACAGTGTACGATGCGAGAGAAAAGATTTAAATTAAAGCAGGCAATAAGAGCAATCGATCTGAATCTCTCAAGATGGGCATCACGAGAAATTGTGTCGATGGCAGAGGGGGCACAAGTGGGGTCAACAGGTCCCAGTCAGCTGACATCAACAGGTCTTTAGTGATTTGGACCAGGGCTCTCTCCGTACTGTGAAATGGACAAAAGCCAAATGATGGTGAAGCGTAGCGGTGGGCCGTCATACTGGGAGGTTATTTTATAGTAGTGGGGACTGGGTGTATCGAGAGGAAGCTGAACAGAGTAAAGTACGGAGATATTCTGGAGGAAAACCTGCTCCATGGCACTCTGGACCAAGATGCCACCTAATCCATACACTCGGAAATTGAATTCTTTCATTCATATGAATATTCAGTGCTTTGCAGAAGCCCCTTTGGCTGCAATTCCAGCTTTGAGTCTTCTTGCTAAGTCTCTACACGCTTTGCACACCTGGATTTAGGCTGTTTCTCCCATTTCTTCCTGGCAGATCCTCTCCGGCTCCATTAAACCGGATGGGAAGCGTCTCTGAACTGCCGTCTTTGGGTCTCCCCACACATGTCCTATGGGGTTGAAGGTCTGGTCCACTCAAAGGCGTGTCCTGAAGACACTCGAGAACTGTCATGGCTGTGTGCTTTGGCTCATTGTCGTGCTGAAGGGTGAACCGTTGTCCCAGTCTGAGTTGGCACACACTCTGGAGCAGGTGTTCTCCAAGGACCTCAATGTGCTGGGCTTCATTCATCCCTCCCTCGATTCTGACCCATCTCTCTGTTCCTGCACCGTTATAGTATGACGATGCCCCCACAAAGGCTTCACGGTAGGGAAGGTCTTAAGCAGGTGGTGGGCAGTGCCTGGTCTGCACCAGACCCGTTGCTTGGAGTTCTGCCCAAAGAGTTCACTTTTTGTCTCGTCAGACCAGAGAAACGTCTGCCGGAGGCTCTCAGAGTCCTTTAAATGCCATTGTGTGCTTTTTATTTGAAAGTGGTGCCCATCTAGCCCCTCTACCAAAAATGCCTGATTGATGGGGTGCTGCTGAGACGGTCATCGCTCTGACAGGTCCTCCCTTCTCAGCAGATGACTTCTGAAGCTCTGCTAGAGGGACCACTGAGTTCTTGACCACCACCCACCCTGCCCAGGGCCCTTCTTGCACAGTTACTGGCCAACCCAAGAAATAGTCCTGGGGGCTCCAAATCCTGAGGCCACGGTGCTCCTGGGAAAAGTCAAAGTTTTATAAATGGGCTTTGTCTCCTCACCCTGATCTGTGCCTCACCACCATTTGGTGACAAAGGTCTACAGGGAGATCCTTGGACTTCATGGCTGGGTTCCTGTCCTGCCATGCGGTGTGAATTGTGGGACCCTCCGTCCACAGGTAGACATCTGCCTTTCTAGACGACGTCCAATCAATTCAGTCTGCCACACGTTCTGCACATGTCTCGAGGGGATTTAAAGCAGGAGGGACGCACCTCACCACGGTATGGAGGGCCACAGCCACGTTTATGAATGAGAAATTTCAGTTTTTGACTTTTTAGTAAACTTGCAAACCTTTCTGAAAACACAACTTCACTTTGTCATTAGGGGTCATTGAGTGTAGATGGTGGGGCAAAGATGGCAAACGTATCCGTTTAATTTCAAATCTGCAACCTAATAAAGTGTGCAGAAAGTCAGAGGGTCGGATTCCTTTTGGTATCTCCTGTAGTTTCACCCCAACCAGGAAAGTTGAATGCCCACCGTGCCATCCGCAGGACCTGACCTTAATGAAGGTGTCCTGCCCAGGAAAAGGAACATCCAACCCAACCAGGACGTCAGCCAATCCATATCCTTTATAAATATTGGAGGAGATTAATGGGCATCCCAGCCGGGAGGGAGGGCAGTTTCTTACCAGGATTAGATGCCAGAGTTGAATGACAGATGGCGTGGGAAAATAATTTTGTGTCTGGCTGGCAGGATGGGTGACAGGATATCATGGACAGAATGAGAAAAGCTGAAGATGTGGAGTCGGTTCTCCTATGAGGACCACTGCCACCTGGCATATGGGAAATGGAACCACTTCAGATCCTTGCCTTTTCTCAGTCCGGCCCTGCCAGCCGGACACAGTTATTTTCCCATCCCGCCAACTACGCCTTCTGTCATTCAACTCTGGCATCCCGTCCGGGTAAGAAACCGTCCTCCTTCCTGGCAGGGACACCTGTTCTCCTCCTACACTATAGATGTGTACAAAACATATGTTCAAGTAGTTGTTTATACAAATGGCACCTTCATACATCGTGCCCCCCATAACTGTAAAGCTTATCGAATTACTGCACTGCTGAAGATGCCTTAAAATCAAGATGGATACAAGACTGCTTTGGCGGTGAGGACTTACACAGACCCCCAAGCAAACCGTTTATCATGTTTTGCGCGTTGGTCGTAAATGCAAATTTCACTGGACTCTGCACACAGGATACTGCAGTCCGAATGAGCACCGTCATCATCATCATCATCATCACCAGCCTAACAGCCATTTCCAGACTGGCCCAGATCACGTGACACCACCCCCCTAAAAAAACTGCAGTCTTTTGAGGTCTGCACTGGAAAGCATTCAGGTGACAGGCAGGCCGATCACATCGCAGCTCAAGCCGGGGACTTTGATGAACTGACCAGCAATGGCCTGATGGTGTCAGTCCAGAGCTGAAATGAAATCAAATTATATAACGTTATATGGCGCCTTTCATGAGAAGGACCTTTGAGAGAGCAGCATGAGTAGCACGCCACGATACAGCAGCGACATTTTCAACCCTAAAGGAGGCCATAAAGATAAACGAGGGCACAAATCACAAGTCCTGTCCCGGTGCCATATAAAGTAAAGATTACCAAAGAGGAGCGCGTGCTTCCTCCACCTTTGTACCCAACTGCTATTCAACCGTCCCTTAGATAACTTGCTGAATTCGCTTCAGGGTGTGGAGGGCGTCCATATTAATGACGATGGCCAGCCTTGCAGCTCGGGGCGGTTAGGGGCGAGGGGGTGGGTGGTGTGTGGAGGGTTCAACGTTGCTCTTTCACGACTTCACAGTCCCGGGAAGTCCCAAGGAAGAAGAAAAGGAAAAGCTGAATGGCTGGCAAGTGCCCTATAAACCTCGTATTCTGGTGCCAGGCGCTGTGGTGGCGAGTGTTGCTGTTGGGTCGCTAGAAGCCAAAAAGTTGTGGCAGACGTGGAGTCCATGCGATCCAAGAGAAGCCGTCCGTTTAAATTAAACGAGACAAGCCACCCCCCACAAGCTGCTCCAATGCAACACACGTTCATGTTTATGGATTTCAGGGACACCGAGCCCCGAGATGTGGCGTCTGCTTATTTTGAATGGGGATGACCCACCACGCCCCCCTCTCCGAAATTCTTTACATTTGCACCTGCGGACTTTAAAGAGGGGCCACGTGCAGGTGATAATAATCCATACTCAGATTTCACACGATTCCCACCGATTCGTCGTTTCAACTGAAAAGTCAGCATCTGAGGCTGACAGAGAAAACATTTTGGGGGTGCCAATGCCGCCTGTCTCCGTTTACTGAAAGGTTCAACAACAAAACACCCGATGGCGTGAAAATGAAACAAAACACATCGCCAACGAATGAACGTGTCTTCTCCAGTTCTTAATTTCTTATGGGAATCGAGGAGATTTTTATTTTACTTTCTCGTCGTATACGAAGTACAAGAAACAAGAGCGGCGTTTGGGGGCGGAAAGTAGGGCGACCGTGCCTAAGGGGGCCCGGCTTTTGAGGTCTGCCGTTCGAGCAGATTTGTCAAGTTATATTCTCCAGTATATATATATACATCCATCCATCCATTTTCTAACCCGCTGAATCCGAATACAGGGTCACGGGGGTCTGCTGGAGCCAATCCCAGCCAACACAGGGCACAAGGCAGGAACCAATCCTGGGTAGGGTGCCAACCCACCGCAGGTATATATATATATATATATATATATATATATATATATATATATATATATTTAGATGCTTCTAAGAGGAACCCTTATCGCATATCGAGACTCAAAGTAAATTTGCAATTTGGGTACTTTTTCTAGAAGAGGCCCTGCTAATTTCCGCATGACACCGCATCGCATTTCGCAGTGCCGTGGTATTGTCATGAATTAATTTAAATTGATTACATCGTTATATATAAGTCCGCATGTTATCTTGCAAAAATTTAGCTGAATACTGTAATGTGAAAATCCGGTGTATGTTAACAATTTTCATTAAATTCGCGCATAAGTTTATACACTCCACACATACCGGTAACAGCGTTTGACGTAACCGGCCCCGCGTGGTGTTGGTCAGCCCGCACACCCCTAAAGCCGCCTCTGAGTCAGGGAAAGTATTGTAATCGTCAAAAAAATCAACTTCTTTTTTTTACGAATCTCAACGTTTTAGACCTCTCTGATACCAAAAATACCATTTTTGGAATGATGTCTGTGTGTGTGTAAACACGATAACTTGAGTACGCCTTGACTTGCGTCAACCAAATTTTGCATACCAGTATTAGGCACAAAACGTAGATTTCTAACAACTTTTGCGCTATTCCCGTTAGCCGGAAGTAGCACTTTACCTTTTATTAAAGCAGCTGCAAAGTCCGTTTTATTCAATTTTACTTTTATAATAATTGTCAGTCATTTACCAACCCGCTATATCCTAACACAGGGTCACGGGGGTCTGCTGGAGCCAATCCCAGCCAGCACAGGGCGCAAGGCAGGAAGAAATCCCGGGCTGGGACAATTTAGGATCTCCAATTCACCTAACCTGCATGTCTTTGGACTGTGGGAGGAAAATGAAAAATGTTTAATTTAAATGCTACTGTAAAGACATTTGCTCTTAAATCTTCATTAGAATCAAATTCTTCTGTAAAATCACTACCATACTCAGAGTTTCCAGACATCTTACGTAGAATAAGCATTTTTTATTCATTCAGTCATTCTCCAACCCTGGTTCACGGGGGTCTGCTGGAGCCAGTCACAGCCCACCGCAGGGCACACACACACACCAAGCACAATTTACAATCGCCAATGCACCTAACCGGCATGTCTTTGAACTGTGGGAGGAAACCCAGGCACACACGGGGAGAACATGCAAACTCCACGTAGGGAGTAGGGGCAGTTTCTTTCGCCTTCGCCATTTTCCACACTACTTGTGCTTTCTTACATTCAAACAAGGCATCTGTCGCAGTTTTGATTTCGCTGCATTGAGAATTGCGGCGTTTTGGATTTTTTACGGAGTTTCTTTTGAACAGGTTAGTATTTGTGGGAGGAGCTCTGGTCACTTAGGCGACAAGTGACGCCTCCTTTCCAGGGTGGCCTTGCTTTTATTGGCCCAGGGACCAGAGGAGGCGGAGTCAGTTTCCCTCAATGGGCGTTTTCTTTGAACTGTAGAGTTAAAAAAAAGACAAGACAGTTCGAGGCAGCGCCCCCTCTCGGTCTGGGGTGGAACTCGGAGGAGGACCCTCTGAAACGTGGGTGACTCTTTAAAATCGCGTCTTGTAATGACCAACAGCAAAAGCCAGGCCACTAGGAAAGGCAGGGATTGATATCATGCAGGAATGTTTTACTCCCAGATGATTGTGTGTGGATGTTCAGAAGAGTAAGCGGCTCCAGTGACCGAATCAGCCTTTATCTCAGGCAGCTTACAATATCGGAGGTACAGTTTGGTTCCATTTCTTTTGTTTTTTCTCCAAATATAGCACAGGCAGGTGAAGTGACTCACACACAATGGTGTCAGTAGTGGGATTTGAATCCACAGTCTTAGAGTCCAAAGCCTTAACCACTGCAACACACTGCCTGCTAATAATATTAGCCATTAGCCAAAAAAAAAAAAAACACAAAGTAAATCAAATTCCAAATACTGTATACAGAAAAGCACTGAGTGAGTAATGTGGACTTACCGGGCACTTCTGAGACACCCGATTAACTGACGGCACTAGGACTGCGCCCATGAAACACATCTTGTTAATCTAATATATAATGCAATAATCCTAATCCATAACAAAACAAGTGAAAAACTGAAATGTTCATATTCTGAAATATGGAAAAACATCAAAGAGTTGCATGAGAAAAATGTAGTGAAGTTAGAAAAATCACACAAACTCACAACACCTAACACTCTGCTGGAGACCCTCAAGACTGGAGGTAATTAGGAGCCTGGTTTGAGTTTACAAAACAAATTGATAAACCAGTTAATAGAAGAATCTCATGGCTGCTGAATTCAATTCAGGGTCAAGAGGAGCTGGAGCCCATGCCAGCAGCGTCAAGCACAAGGAAGGAATCAACTCTGGATGGGGTGCCAGGGCACTGCAGAAATAAGATAAATTACATTGACATTACATTCTCCAACTGGCTTGATCTAGACAATATTATAGTATAGTATACTGAACTACTGCAGAGCTGTTTTATGACTTAAATGTATTCCTGAAGTGGATTGAAATGTTGATTCTGTCCTTGCATTTCCACAGTTGTCCTGCAGAGGGCGCTCCGTGGTGTGTCAATGATGCCCTTTAATGGAGTGTCAACAGTAGAGTAAGTGTTTTGCTTTTAACTTCTTTGGAATAATTACTCCTTCAACCTCTTGATCAGACTCTTATTTGCTGAGATGATTGGGATTTGCAGGGAGGGATATCGATAGATAGATAGATAGATAGATAGATAGATAGATATGAAAGGCACTATATGATAGATAGATAGAGTGAAAGAAACTATATACCAGATAGATAGATAGATAGATAGATAGATAGATAGATAGATAGATAGAGTGAATGAAACTATGTAATAAATAGATAGATAGATAGATAGATAGATAGATAGATAGATAGATAGATAAAGTGAAAGGCACTATATGATAGATAGAGTGAATGAAACTATATAACAGATAGATGGATAGATAGATTGATTGATAAATAGATAGATCTGAAAGGCACTATATACCTGTAATAGATAGATAGATAGATAGATAGATAGATAGATTTAACTAATGGCTCAGTTTCAGTTTGTTCTAAAACTGGTTGTTTTGGTTGATGGCTCCACCCAACTCATGAATATTGATGAGTTACCACAGAGAGGCAAAACACCTAGAATTGTTCATTATTTTTTTGCAGTATGATATTATTTTATCCACTAGCTGGCGATAGCTTGCTGTTCCACAAGTATTTTGTACTTAACGCTATACTGTACATCGGGTCATAACAGCTTAACTCAAGAGACACTTGGGGTTAACTGTTTTTACATATAATTCTGAGTCCTAGAGACCCTCAAGGTCAATGCCATGCAGATTACTGTAAATAGTGAAATTTAGATCTTATAGAATGGCATGGGTCTGGTGTTTAATGCCCAGGCAGCTAGGGCACTTGGAGGGTAATGCAGTTTCGTGTTTTCCAGGATTATTCTCCCCATATTTCTGGTGCTCTTCCTATTCGCCTGCTGTGCCGGCCTTGGCAAAGCCTGCTGCTGTCGGAAGGAAAACGAACCTCCACCTGAACAAGTGACGCCATACATCATCCAGGTGCCCTATGTGGACTTGACAGGCATCCAGCTTCCTGCACGGGTGCAAGAAATGGACAGCCCACCCCCCTACAGTGAGGTGAGTGGCACCTTAAACCACACCTTTAAAGCTAAGGGTCTCATTTATTGTAAAATTAAATAATGGAAGTGAAAAGTGAGCTGCTCTGGGCGCAGTGTGCAGAAATGTCAACACAGTCATCCTGATGAGCGCTGGTGTTAAATGTGTAGGGTCCAGGGAGCAAACCTCAAAATCAAAATGGGGGTCTTATACAATAAATTTAAAAGAAACAGATTTGGATATTATAACGTACATACATTTACATTCACACTGACTTGTTCAGTCTTTAAAAAAGAAGATGGGCAGTGCCAGTCAGTGGCGGGGTGGCACTTTTGTTAAGGATGAGTGAATTATAGGAGGATGATATGGTGAGTGGGCTAACGATCAGGGACCTCACGTATAAAACATGCTAACGCTTTGAAATGCGAGTACGCCATGATTTTCTCCAAAAAGCTGGGATTTATAAAACATGAACTTGGCGTGAAAACTGGCTTACTGTTATGGCACATTTTGCCCGTCTGTGAGTCCTGCCCAGCCTGCTTTTGGTGTTCAGAAGCCAATGAAGTGAACAGAAAATCTTGGCTCCTTGCGCATTTCATTTAAATGACGTCTCCACGCAGCTGTCCTCGGTGTCACTAGTAGCGCCAAAGGCGTATGCTTAATGTCAGCAACTTTTAGTTCGTCCTGTCTATAAATATGGTGTGCCGCATGGCATAATGGCACGTTAGCTCTTTTGGAGGACATTGGCAGTGGCAGACGACGTAAGGAGCGACTTTCCAGGGAGCGCAGTGCTTTTTTTTTTTGTTTCATGATGACGATTAGCTTCTTAGAGATGTCCTCTTGGAGTTAAGTGCTGAATTGGATCCTACATTACAGGGACCGTGACGCAGAAGTCCTATGGTCTCTTGTTCTGTGAAAGAAATGCTAAGCTATTGGGTGACGTGGACTGGCTGACTGGTCAGGAATCTCGCCGTCCTCCCTAAGTCACATCATGCCATCTGTAATGGGACGGTATAATTAAGATGGTACTCAGTGTAAAGAGGAGACAAATCAGCGTCAAAGGATTGGGGGGCACCACACTGGAGACCCCGTAGAACTGAAAAAAGATAGCAGTGGAAAAAAACATGAAACACGTTTTGGATAACATTTTTTTCAGCTAAGGGGCCCAGAACTGAAATGAACACAAAATGGCCAAACTTGCGGTCACATGGGTTCTAGGCAGGAAGGGGCGGGTCCAGGAAGGGTGTTTATAGGAAGTGACGTCAGAGGTGGGACGGTTCCGTTCTGCAGAGGGAGGAAGAGAGAAGGCCTCAGAACGCAGCGCCAGCCCCCTGGCTCTGTGGGTAACTACTGTCACCTTATGTGTGACACATTAGCTACCACTCAGTTCCTTAGGGTCATCGGGTGGACGGGCAGGCTGCTGATTTTCTTAACGTCATTGGCACAATTGACTGCACACCTACTAATAATAATAACAATAATAATAACTCTTTACATTTATATAGCACCTTTCTCACTACTCAGAGTGTGGGTGGGCAGCCACTTCAACCCCCATTAATATGCAGCATCCACCTGGTACCATTCTAGTGCCAGTGTGTCTACCACACATGAGCTATTAGGTGGTGAAGGGGTGAGAGAGACAGATAGGGGATGATTAGGGGGGCCAAAATGACCAGGCCGTGGTGGCCAATTTAGCCAGGACATCGGGGGAACACCCTAGTCTTTATGAAAGATGCCCAGGGGGTCTTTAAAGACCACTTAAGAGTCAGCACCTCAGTTTTACTTCTCATCTAAATGGACAATGGCACTTTTACAGCACAGTGTACCCATCACTGCACTGGGGGTATTGGGGTCCACATTCAGACCACTGGGTGATTGCCCCCTGCTGGCCTCCCAAACAACTCTTCCAGCAGCAACCCTAGCAGCTTTTCCTCGGTGGTGTCCCATTCAAGGTCACGTGCCTCATTCGGGACTGGGTGAGCAACACAAAGTCAAACCAGTGGGACCCAAGGACCCTCTGAAGAGACACACATGAAAGAGTCGAGTCTTCATCTCAGGTCACTGGATAGCGGGCCATGTCTCGCAAACAGGGAGCACCAGGACTCTAAAGGCTTGGACCTTCGTCCTTTTGCAGAGATTTTAGGAGCACCACACTCCCCTTTCCAGCGACCTCATGACCTCCCATGTTCTCCCAATCTACTGACTTCATCTGAAGAGTCACCAGAGTCACATGACTGTCACTGCCGAGGTCAGTAAACCTCTCGACGAGGTCGACGCTCCCTCTGCAGACTGACACACTGCTGTGCCCACGAGGTCTTCCTGTCCAGAATGCTGATCTTTATACCCCTGACCTGGAGATTGACACGTTGCACCTTCTGGTGGTCACATGGTAGCAACAGGAGTTGTTGCTAACAACAAAAAGGTCCAACTGCGGTGGCACCCGAGGTGTAGTGTGTACAGCAAAAACAACATCAAACGTTCAAATCCAAGTAACTGCTGCAGTGTGTCTGTCTGCGGAGAGAGTGTCGACCTCATTGAGAGGTTTACTTACCTTGGCAGTGACATTCATGTGACTCTGGTGACTCTTCCTATGAAGTCAGTGGACGGATTGGGAGAGCATGGGGGGGTCATGAGGTCTCTGGAAAGGGGTGTGTGGCGCTCCTGATATCTCTGCAAAAGGACGAAGGTCCAAGTCTTTAGAGTCCTGGTGCTTCCTGTCTTGCTATATGGTTGCGAGACATGGCCGCTATCCAGTGACCTGAGATGAAGACTGGACTCCTTTGGTACTGCAACTCTCCAGAAAATCCTTGGGTCCCGCTGGTTTGACTTTGTGTTGCTCATGGAGTCCTGAATGAGGCACATGACCTGCATTGTGAGGGAGCGTCAGTTACGGCACTACGGCCATGTGGCGCGATTACCCGAGGGTGATCCAGCTCGTAAGATCCTCATTGTTGAGGACCCGAGTGGCTGGTCCAGGCCAAGGGGTCGCCCATTGACACATATTTTTAGGAAGTCACTGTGCACTGGAGAGATTCCGAAGGACTGGAAAATGGCAAATATCATCCCATTATATAAAAAGGGTGACAGGGCAGATCCAAGCAACTGTAGGCCAGTAAGCTTAACAAGCATCACAGGAAAATCAATGGAAGGAATTATTAAGGATGAGATTAAGCAACACATGGCAAGGACAGGAGTTATGATGAACAGTCAGTGTGGGTTCAGAAGAGGGAGGTTGTGTTTTACTAACATGCTGGAATTCTATGAGGTTGCAACAAAAGGATACGATCAAAGTGGAGCTCATGATATTATTTATCTGGACTTTCAGAAAGCATTGATAAGGTGCCACATGAGAGGGTGGGCATCAAGTTAAAAGAAGTGGGAGTTCAGGGTGATGTTTTTAGGTGGGTGCAGAATTGGCTCAGACACAGGAAGCAGAGGGTGATGGTGAGAAGAACCTCATCAGAACTGGGTGATGTTAAGAGTGGTGACCAGCAGGGGGCAGTGCGGGGGCCGCTGCTATTTTTAATATCTATAAATGATTTAGATAGGAATCTAAGTAACAAGCTGGTCAAGTTTGCAGATGATACCAAGATAGGTGGATTAGCAGATAATTTGGAATCCGTTATATTATTACAGAAGGACTTGGACAGCAGACAGGCTTGGGCAGATTTGTGGACGATGAAATTTAATGTCAGTAAATGTAAAGTATTACACATAGGAAGTAAAATATTAGGTTTGAATACACAATGGGCGGTCGGAAAATCGAGAGTCCACCTTATGAGAAGGATTTAGGAGTCATAGTGGACTCTAAGCTATCAACTTCCAAACAGTATTCAGAAGCCATTAAGAAGGCTAACAGACTGTCAAGTTATATAGCGCCTTGATGTGTGCAGTACAAGTCACAGGAGGTTCTGCTCAAGCTTTATAACACACTGGTGAGGCCTCATCTGGAGTCCTGTGTGCAGTTTGGGTCTCCAGGCTACAAAAAGGACATCACAGCACAAGAGAAGGTCCAGAGAAGAGTGACAAGGCTGATTCCAGGGCTACATGGATTGAATTATGAGGAGAGATTAAAAGAGCTGAGCCTTTACAGTTTAAGCAAAAGAAGATTAAGAGGAGACCTGATTGAAGTGTTTAAAATGATGAAGGGAATCAGTCCAGTGGATCGAGACGTGTATTTTAAAATGAGTTCATCAAGAACAAGGGGACACAGTTGGAAACTTGTTAAGGGTAAATTTCGCACAAACATTAGAAAGTTTTTCTTTACACAAAGAACGATAGACACTTGGAATGAGCGACCAAGTAGTGTGGTAGACAGTAAGATGTTAGGGACTTTCAAAACTCGACTTGATGTTTTCTTGGAGGAAACGAGTGGACAGGACTGGCGAGCTTTGTTGGGCTGAATGGCCTGTTCTCGTCTAGATTGTTCTAATGTTCAAATGTAACACCTGGCTGCGGCAGATTGAGGGTCATTTCCAGAGGATGGGGACTGGACAGCATGTCTACCTGGGGGGTTGCCAACCGGGATCCCGAGCTATTTCAACGTGTAGTGGGTGCGGCAACACACTGTACCAGTGCAGGCTCCCCAACTTGACTTGATTTGAAAGAGAAAATGTTAGATTTTATGGCATAATCATTTTTCTGTATATTCGCTCAGTACTAAGATTCCTGTTTTTGAACTCAGCTGGATCATTAAAAAATTAGATCTTAATCTGTCCCATTAATACAAAACAGGATAAACCTGTGGGGGAATTGACACGTCTCCTAAAATAAGAATAAAAAATAATACATTTAAAAAGCCACGTACACCCTAAGCTAACAGGCCTATCAGTCAGCCTAGTGGACGGGGTCACCTTGTGGTCATTTAAGGTATCAACGTCTGTCCTGTCCCGTTAGCAACTGGGTGTAACCAATCACGTTAAAAAGTTTTCTGATTATGGAATAGCGACCTTATCAATGAACTGTATAAATATTGAGCGCACTGGACATTTTTATTTCTGTGTAACGTATTGCTAATAAGAAATGCAGATTTAGAGATTTAGATAAAGAACAACGACGGACGCTTTCTACTGCCTGTGTTTCATTGCTTAAATCGGGCCATTCTAGTAGGGGGGTCTGTTCAAAAATACATTTTCTTCCTCAACGTCCACACGAGTTGCAAAAATGAGGGTGGCGCGCCTGTTGACGTTTTGTTGTGTGACGTCAGCGTCGTTGCTTACTATCAGCCGGGCCTGCAGATCTACGAGATCGATGTGCGCGGCCTTAGACGTTTGATGAACGGTTTGATGCGGTGAAGTAAAACTTAAATGCTGACCTACAGATGTATTCGTGGTGCTTTTGTTCTTCCATTTCTCGAATCGGCAATATAGGCGGCGCATGCTCCCCATCGTGATGTCGCGTCATAGCTTTCGCCCCTCAACTCACCATACAGACGAGTTTTCCCACCGTGATGATTTCTTGTACTGCCACCTGGTGGCCTCCTCCACATTTACTTAAAGTACGCTTGTGCATCTTCAGCGTCCTCAAGTGCTCACGTCATGTAGCGTTAAATACATAAAATGGGTGGGCTTGACATTCACTATATGGGTGGGCTGCATTATTGCTGACTTGACGCTTACCAGGTGGGGGCACAAAAATCCAATTGTATGGGGGGTCATCAGTTTATTTAACGTGCTGGGTTAGATGCTCAAAATATGGAGGGGAGGTGGGCATTGGTCTTTTATCCTGTGGGATGTGGGGCAGTATATGGAAGCCCCCACCACCAGATGACACACCCTAAACAGAACATCTGCTCAGGTGACTTTGATGCTCATTGTGGCACAGGCTGTTGATTGGGGGGCTCCCGTGCCCACCTGCTAGCACCAATAATGAATTTGTGTTCTCCTCGTCCTTTAGGTTGAACTGAAGCCATACTTGTTCCCTCTGGGCTACGAAAGACCCCCAGCATACGAGGAGCATGATGCTCAGACAAACATACCGAGGATGCCACCACCGCAGGTTGGACACTAGAATGCTGCCAGGCAACAGGGTGCTGGGTTGGCCAGGGGGTGCAGCCTTCCTCGTCGTCACTAACCAGATGGGATATGCGGCCACTTTGCCTGAAAGACTAGGGGAGGAGGAGGAGGAGGAGGAGGAAGAGGAGGTAGGCAGCTTGCCATACAAAGCAAGAAGATGGCAGGCATGGAGACGAAGTGCCACAGCTGTGTCATCACACATTGGCGCATCCTTCTGGTCAACTTGGGCAGCACATCTGACTTAATGTTGTTATTAAGCTGGACAAATCGAGGAGGAGGACTGGCACCCTGCAGGCCAACCCCAGAAACTGTTAATTTTGTCATTTTGCACAAATACCCCATTCTGGAGGGGCTTCAATCTGGTGGTATTCCTTTATTTTTGTGTTTTTTCTGGACAAATTGAGCTTTAAGAACAAAAAAAATTGTGCGAATGGTGGAGAGACGAGAAGAAGCAACGAGGATACAAAGCTGTGGGGTCGCTGCTGAGTTCCCCTCTGAGTTTCATTCCTGCCCTGAGGCCAGTGCTACTGGGGCGGACCCCGACTCCTGGAGGAGCAGGTCAGAGGGTTGGATGGACAGTGGTCTTGGGGATGGGGGGTCACACTGAGGATGTGCACAGCCTTTATTTTGTATAGTGCCATGTTGACAAGGCGCTATATGAAGTAACGACTGTGGCGTCTGTTGAAATCTTCTCAGTTTTCTTGAGCTCTGAATGGATCTTCTGCTGCTAATCTTTGTGCCGAACAAAAATAAATCAACGAGAAAAGGAGCCAATGCCTGGCGTGCTGTATATTCAAAATCAGACACACTGGGGGGGCGGGGGGGTCCCCTCAGGTGAGGGTCACATGACCTGATGGAATCAACGCTCACTTACAGTACCCTTTGAACTTGAGGGCCTACAGCAGCCTGGCAACCCTGAAAGAACACATTCATAGTTTACCAGGTGGGGGCTGGCACGGTGGGCAGGACAATGGATTTGGTGTTCTGGGTTCAAACGCATTGTCTGCATGGACTCTGGTCTTCCTCTCACACACTGAGCACAGACAGGCGCGTTGAGGGGATTTGGTGGTCAGGGTTACCTGCAGGGGGTCCGCGGCAGACAATTCTGACGCAACGCAGTGCGAGATAAGTGAGTGTGGAGGACAGAGGAACATTTAAAAGTGCACTGGAAAAATGAAACAACCGGAGCAGAGGACTTGGAGGGGTAAAATGGGCTGACTGGGTCACTGGGGAGTCAGGCTGACCACATAGACGGGGTCCAAAATGGTGGTATGAAACTGAAACAAAGATAAAAAAGGTGCTGTATTAGATAGAATGGAAAGGTGTGATAAAAAATACAGACACAGCTGGAGAGACGAATGACACACGATAGAAGTGAAAGGTGCTATATGACCCATCGAAAAGTACGAAAGGCACTATATATACATAGAGAGGTGTAATTAGTAATACATGATAGACCTGAAAGGCACTATATGATATATGGAGGCAAAGGGATGAATACAGAATATGACAGATACATTTAGAAAGACAGAGAGAGATGGATGTGAAAGGCGCTATATCATATTATGACAGATGTGAAAGGCACTACATGATACTCATTATAAAAATAATGAGGTGTGATTAGCAATATATGATGTACAAGGTGCTATGCGGTAGATAGAGGTGTGAAAGGTGCTATATGATATAATAATAGAAAGGTGTGAATGGCATTAACTGTATGATAGCCGGGTGTGAAAGGCGCTATATGATATACAGAATGGAAGATGTGAAGACAGTAAATGACACAGCTTATAAACAGAAAGCTATGAATAAGACTATATGATATATAGAAGGAGAAAGGTGTGAAGAGCACTATGTGATGTGCAAGGCGCTATATGGTAGGTAAAGGCACAAATGGCACTATATAACAATAGAAAGATGTGAATGGCGCTATATGATATACAGAATGAGAGATGTGAAGACAGTAAATGACACAGCACATAAACAGAAAGCTATGAATAGGACTACATGGCAGATTTGAAAGGCACTATCTTATATATAAACGTCGACGTGCAGAAGTGTGTCTGTCTGTCTGTCTGTCTGTCCAGCCTGGACGTGCAGGGCTACAGCGTGAAGCTCAAAGAAAGCGACTCTGTCACCAAAGTGAAACCGCAGAGAAAAGAGAGAAACTCACTTAGCCGCTGATAGACAAGCAAGGCGAGCACATCAGCAAAACAAAACCGCCGACTCGGCATTTCAATTATTTTTCTGACAATTTCAATAATTTATAGGGAGGGATGTGCGGTCAGGGGAGGCCTCTGCCTCACTTGTCATCATGAAAAGTAAAAAATGAATAATGATAACATAAAATAATTTTGTCCACTGGTCTGTGCTATAAATTTGTTTCTGTAGGATTTCAATAAGTTTTATCATTTTTATAGTCAAAATCACCGATTTGAATTTCCTGTTCAAACAGAGGGGAGAAACGTGAGGTGCGGCAGCGACGAGCCTCCCCTCACCTCGGACTGTACTCTCCCTCACACCTGGGGCCGATGAGTGCGATTTGCACGTTCCTGTCGCCAATATAAGGATTGCAGACACGTTTATTATACACCCTGACTTTTTAAAACCTTTAATGAATGTGTGTGACATATTTAGTCGCGCTGACATAAAAGGCACGAGGTGAGTTAGACAGTAACGAGCCGCACCGAAGGGGGCGCATGTGAGCCCAACAGTTGCTCCTTGCTGCTCTTCTTCTGTGCAGACGCTCCGCGACAATAAGTTAGCGATATCAGAAAGTCGAGTGCACTGCAGCGGTCCGTTTATTTTTATTTTCTGTTCCGACTGACTGCCAAAACGGAAAATTAAGACTTTTAAAACTAACGGAAAATAAGGAGGAGTTTTACAAGAAAGGGACAGAGATTTTCATGGAGAAGGATAGGCGCAATGACTTCATTTACAAATACAGTAAAGGTAAGACCATAAACGGTTTTCAGTTTTATCAAAAATGGGATCAGAGTAAGAAACAAAACAATCCAATATTTAAAAAACTAAATTTTGACCTTAAATAAAATATTCTTTTGTTTTTCTTGTTATCCTTTTGTTGAACAGTCTGTATTAAAATTGATTAAAACATCAGAATTAAAAGCTTTTAAAAACAGCTAAATATTTCAGTTAAGGTCAAAATTGAAATCCGGTTTTCTCGTACACCTCTCTGTACTTTCATTTGTATTGAATGAGTATGAATTGTGGAATTCATCCATCCATTATCCAACACGCCATATCCTAACTACAGGGTCACGGGGTCTGCTAAAGCCAATTCCAGCCAACACAGGAAACAAACCCCGGGCATGGCGCGCGCGCACACACACACACACCCACACACACGCACGCAAACACACACACACACGCAAACACACACACACACACACACACACACACACACACACGCACACACACACGCATTGGTTGCAACGGCAAATTTAGAACACATGGAGAGTGAGGAGCAAATGCGCTCTCTCTCGCCGCTAGAAATGTAACGTTGTTTCTTAGTCCAATATGCGCCTTACCTGTGTGAGTGTAATGAATGCTGATGAGATATGAAACATAACCAGCAGTCAATGTGCCGGCTGCCAATAGTGAATAAGCTACTCTTTTGGGTTCATATATTTGTAAATCCGACTCAGAAGGAGTCCGTGCCACACCAGCCATGAACCGCACATCACGTCACTGTTTCTAGGACCCCGGGCCTTTTACAGCACAGCTAGTGTCACATAAAGATAGAAAGGTGCGTGTCGCCGCGTTTGTCTAAACTTAAAGCTCCGCAGCTTGTAATTTACTTTAGCGGCGGTTCTCAACCTGCGGGGTGCGAAGATGTGAGAAAAGAAAACAGGAATCGAAAATATGAAAAATATATCTATTGAAACCAAAACAAATGAACTTAAACTATTCTGATACTAGAAAAATAAATATAGAGTTAGATGAATATTGATAAAAGTTAAGTAGGTATAATAAAACTTGTAGCGGTGTATCGGCAGGAAAAAGTATAGGAATACATTTTATTAGGGTTTCAAAAAACGTTAGGGAGGGTTCGATTAGATAGATAGATAGATAGATAGATAGATAGATAGATAGATAGATAGATAGATACTTTATTAATCCCAAATTAAAACTGTTATGAAAACTCGGATCGCAAATACTTAAAGGTTGAGAAACGCAGCTTTGCAGGACGGTTCAGGCAATAGCGTGATGCGTGCTCCAATAATTCCACAGACCAAATATCTTTGTTTTAAAAGTTTTAGTAAAATTCAAAGCAAAACATTTCACACACACACACAAAAAAAAAAACAGGTAAAAAAGCTGCTGTTAAAGTGAAGTGCGTGTCTAAGGGACGTTGTGTTTAAGGCTCACGATTCCCGTTTCATCCCGTCGTCGGGCGTTTGTCTGCTCCTCCGGACTTCCTAAGGGTCTCGCAGTTTTACAGATGCAGCCCTGAAAGTTCGATTTCCTGTTAACTCCCGGGGTTAAAAGATCAAATACCGCATTATAAGGAACTACGAGAAACTGACATTCTGTTATTGAAGTGAGACGTGAATTTAACAAACATTAACGTGACTTTCAGGGATCGGCTATTTCAGTGTGAAAGGCGCTATATTATACTGTATAGGCATATAAAGGTGTGAGGAGCAATAGGATGGTAGATGTGCATGGCGCTACATGATAGATAGTAAGGTGTGAATGGCGCTATAAATAAGAGTCAAAGACATTATATAATATGACGTAAAGGGCGCTGACTGATACTAAATACGAAGAGAATGGCGCGCATTGCGCTCTATGATGTGACAGGCATTATATAATATAAAGAGGGGGATAAAAGACAGTTTCTGGCATAGGGATGTAGAAAAACAGTATATGATACAGATGGGTGTCAAAGTCCCTGTGTATAAATAGAAAGGTGTACACTTCACTTTGTGATAGACGTGAAAGGCACTATATGACATAGACAGAAATAAGCGAAAGAAATGACGATATACGGTGAAAGGCACTATATGATACATACACAGAAAGAGGTGAAGGACAGTTAATAAAAGGTAGTGTGACCACTGGAGGACATCTCTGACTCTCAAACCCCAGATTCAACACCACGGTCACCAACACAACCACCAGGTGTGGGCACAATTCAACTTCTTTTATTTTCTCGTTACCGTACACACAGGATTCTTGCAGCAGTCTTCCTTTTTCCTCCTCCAGTCTTCCCCAGGTGGTCTTTGATCTCCTTGTCTTCAGACTCCGAGCCCCCTTGATTGAGGTGCAGGATTCCCTTTTAAGCTGGACTGGGTGGGGTTTGTACTTCTGATGCCACCATACTGTGACTGAGAAGAACGTCTTGTTCAGGGGAGCCGCCACTGCCACCTCAGTTTCTATCTCCTCATAGCTCCCCCTAATGGTGCCTAAGAACCCAGGAGAGCCGCCCATTAGGACTACAATTCCCATGCAGCCCTGAGGAAGTCCCCGGCAGGTGTGTCAGGAGATGTATGCTGCCCCCTGGTGTTCGGGCAGTTTCTCACACTTCCATTTCTTGGGCATTCACCCACCAAACCGGCTGAATTGCCAGGCTGCCCTCATCCTCCTTTACAACAGACAGACGTGAAAGACAATATGTGATGGACAATGCTGCATGTAACTGATATCAAAGGCACTTTATTAGACCGCGGTATGAAAGGCACTATACAATACATAAGGCAGGCATGAAAGGCGCTAGAAGATATAAAAATATGTGAAAGGCACTATAAAACAGAGTTATGCTGTCATGGACTGCACTTGTCTCCTCTTGGGGTCAGGGGGTCCCAGTCACCTCACCTCGCTGCTGCTGTCGTGGCTTCATCCAGCTTTTAGTCAAGTGTACAAAGATACTGTTCATTCCAAACTTCTTTAGAATTTCGTAATAATTTTATTGTAATTTCAGTAATCGTTTTTTTTTTTCACGTTGAACTTTTATAAGGGTGAGTTGTAAAATCACTGCAGCAGATTGTGTAAAACAACACGCCAGGCCATGAAGGTTCAAAACTTTCCACTGACCCGGCTTATAGGTTTCTGGGGGGATTTCAGGGCTTGCCCAGGAAACGGTGGGCACGAGGTAGGAATTATCCCGGCAGGTGGGGCCAGTCTTACTCACACTTGGCCCATTTTCAGTTGGCACTCACCTAACCGTCGCATCTCCATGGATGCGACAATTAAAAGTACCAGAGAAAAACCCACAAAGCCATGGGGAGAACACGCAGATGGCACACTGGCCGACAGCGACGAAGGATTTGAACCAAGGTGCCAGCCACGACGTTAGCATGTTGCCCAACACGGCACACATTTTATAAATTCTGAAGTGCACACAGTGCGAGGCAGAGATTTACAAATGTATAAAAATGTCAGCCTGTACCAGCTTTCTTATCACTAATGGATAACCGAGACACCAATCAAATTTAGCACGCAGCTCCTTGTAAAGATAAGCGCCTGCTGACTCGACTGACCTGCACAGAACGACCAAACTAACAGCCCCCATAAAAAGTCACGAAGCGGTGCAATCGCGGTCACTTTTAACAACGTCACCGACAGCACAGATTTCGGGCATGAAGGTTTGGCCGGTTTGCCGTCTTTGTGTCCTGGGCTGGGCTCACAATGAATAGAGTGCACTTCTAAAAGAGGCCACTAGGTGGAGACATAAGCAAAAAAGGACGGGCTACCAGCCCTTGTTTGCCTGCAACTCTCCGGCTAACGTCTGCCAGCTCTTCTTTAGCATCAATTGGATAAATTATTCCCAAAATATTAACACATATATAATACTATATGGCTTTGCCAACAATTATGCTTCTTTGATGAAGAATGAGAGCGAGTTTTGCTTTATTACATGTTTTCTATGATGACGAGAGCTCCTCCAGGGTGTTTTACTGACTGGCACCCTAAACTCTAGATGCCCATTAATTACATCAAGTGGGTCTGACAGGCACCTCTTATTTAATTTAGTACTAAAGAGGTTAAACACCACGAAGTAGGGAGTCGGAAAAACGGCAAGTGATGGTCTGCTTTTCATTGAAGGGGTGCTGCAATTCTGAAAGCGTCCACCAGAGGGACAAAGGACGATATGAAAAAGGGTTTGCAGTCCGAGAACAAAAGCCAGCCCCGTATTCCAACCCCCAATGCTGGTATCAGTTAATTCCTCTCTTTCAGACTGCGGCTCCATCCAGTTTGTAGCCAATATGTCATATAGCGCCTTTCATGTAAACAGTGGTCCAAAGTACTTTAAACATAAGAATTAAGAGTGTGGGAGACATTTGGACAGAACTGGGATATCAGACCCTGACTTTTAAACTCATGTCCATCGTCACACTGTCCTCCTTGAGTGAGGGAGATTGGGGGTCATAACAGAAGTAGGACTTGACAGAGAGCATTTCTATTGAACAGCCCCCCAAAGTACTCTCAACATACAGCTGGTTAGAACGAGGGATACATTGGTGTCAGCAGTGGGATCTCAGCCCATGACGTTTACACCTCCAATCCCAGGTCCACTGCCATACCTCCCTTCTCAATTGAGGCAAACAGGGGGGTCAGAAATGGGGCATCACATATCACTTTTCAGGTGAACGGCGGTCCAAAGTACTTTAAACATACAAATTAAGAGTGCGTGAGACATTTGGGCAGAAGGGTGATATCAGACCTGACTTTTGCACTTCCATTGTCACACCATCCTCCTTGAGTGAGGGGGACCCTTGGCCCAGCAGAAGTGGCAAACTGTGGCCCAAAATACAAAGTGAATTGATAGAATGATGGGCACATGAGGGGGGCACAGAACTGGGACTTCACTGAGAGCCTTTCTAATGAACAAACCCCCCCCGCCCGCCCCGCCCCTCAAAGTACTCTCAACATACAGATGGTTAGAACAAAGGGAGACATTGGTGTCAGCAGTGGGATCTCAGTCCATGACGTTTAAACTTCCATTTCTCAGGTCTACTCCTCTACTCAAGTGAGGGGCTGCAAAAATGTCACCTTTCAGGTGAACGGCGGCCCAAAGTTCTTTAAACATACAAATGGACAGAATGGGAGAGCCACGGTTGATGTGAGCCGATGATGTTTCCACTCTGAACTTCACCATCACACTCGCCCTGTCCTGCTCTGGAGGTCCACAATCACTGGACCCTCGAGACGACACAAAGCTGGCCCTCGCTCCAGGAGTCCCACCCATTCACGTCCAGTCCATTAAGAGTCCAGATTAACAATTAAAGAGGGGCTTCTTGCCAGTGGCGTCCAGCAGGGGGCGTCAGCCACTCAAGCCTGCTTTCGAGCTTTTTGCTTTTTCAGCTTCCTCTTCAGCAGGACGAGGTCAATGTAGACGATGCGGTTGAGAATGGCCGATGCACAGATGAGGCCCCCGTGTAAAGCCCCCGCAAATCCGTTACAAAACACATCCTGACCTAAGAGAAAATACACACACACACAAAAAAAGGAGGTGACCTGGACAGAAAGGTGCGTGTCCCGGGCCACCTCTGAAAACCGACGGCCAGCTTACCTGACAGGTACAGGTTCTTAACGGGCGTCTGAGCCCGCATGCTGGCGATGATGTCCGTTCTGAAGCGGCCCAAGTTGTGCTCTGCGCCGTACATCTCGCCTCGGGGGCACCCCAGGTAGAACTGATTGGACAGCGGCGTCGCCGCCTCCACAAAATCAACCTGCACAGAAGTCAGAGGTGACCGTTAAGCAAGCTAGAAACTGACGGCAGCCATCTGTAGAGGGCGCAATCGGATTCAGGAAAAGTCGGATAACTCGCCCTCCTCCGCTACAGTCGGGGATCTGAAGGGGAAGCCCACCTCAGTCGCACCCAACCTGGATGGATGGCCAACTGAGCTACAAAGGAGAAGGAATGAATCCCAAAGACGGGCCACCAACGATTGGACTGCACAACCGGACAGCCAACGCCACTCAGGCCCACCCTCAGGTCAATCAGCAGGTGGAGAGGGGCCCTCGGACGGATGAACGGACACCAAAAACCGTGGGCTTACTTAATAAAACACTCAAGGGGAGGGATGAGCACAGGGAGAACAAAGAAGCACCAAATAGCAACAAAGGGAAGGAGAAGACCTGCATGTGAACCCGTACTTCCAGGTGCTGACCACTCACTTCACTTGACCCCCTCAAAGTCTTCCTCCTGTGGACCCCACACTACTGTTCGCTCCATTTTTTGCTCTGATCTGAGAAAACTTTAAGCATTCCCACCATACGGAATTAGAACATCAGTGTCACCAAATTAGAACTCCCTCTAGTGGCCATTGATGTCCCTGCACACGTAATAGGCAGCCGCACTGCTGTCTGTGCCATAGGGGGTGCTGCAGGGCCTCTGTCCATCAAGTCAGGGAGCGTGTGCTGCCCGCTAGTGCAAAGGGTGGAGAGGCAGACCTCCCTTCATTGACTATGTGGTGCCCCCCCACCCCGACCCCCCAATTGGACAGGAGGTCTCATGATCCTTTTAGTTAGCAAGTCAGGTATCGCTGCCTCAACAGGGTCTCCTGCCCCCTAGTGCATATGCTGGAGAGTACAGGTCCCCCGTCACTCATTCAACGGGCAGATTGGGCTCGGTTAATGTCTATGTGGCAAATTGAACCCTCCTGGTTAGAAATTCAGGCATTTCTGCTCTCTGCCAGTTTGCCTGCCCCTTAGTGTCCAAGACAGGCCTACACTCGGCTCATATTTTTGCCCCTTCCTGATGCCCTGCACAGGCACTGGCCATTCCTCACACTGGCATATCTGGCTGTCTCACCCATGGCAGGGTCCTTCATATTTTCTCGGCTTGAGATTTCCTGCTGGACGTCACCCTGACCCCTACCACCCTGGCAACCCCCTCGCTAGCCAATGTACAGTACACAGCGGTAGTCTGGACAGACTGGGAGGTTCAGATATACTGGGACACAGAGGATGAAAGACCTCCAGGACTGGCCAGGTGATGGAGGGGTCCCTCTTGTCAGCAGACTCCAATCAGGCCCAGCTCAGGTAGATAACATTTCTTGTGGTGACCCATTTAATGCCAACAACACCAGCCATATAACCAGTGCACTTACTTAAGAGAGCCCTCCGAGGGAGGGATGAGCACAGGGAGAATACAAAGCATCAGCTTAAAACAAAGAGAAGATGAAAACCTGCTTCAAGTACACAGGTTTTGAACCCAAACTTCTCACCCCTTAGTTCTACCACCTCAGCTTCTTCCACCTGCGGACCCCCACATTGTACAGTCCATTCTTGCTCCCCCAATTTTAAGCATCCCTGCTGGGTTCCAAGCATCAGAAATTTCAGGTCAGAGCTCCCTCTAGTGGTCCTTGATGTCTCTGCACATTTAATAAAAGGCAGTTATGCTGCTGTTTGCGCCATAGAGGGCACCGATTCACCAATAAAGGCAGTGTGTGCTGCCCCCTAGGCATAGGCTGGAGGACGCAGACCCCCCCCAACTCACTCAATCACTCAACAGGCAACCCAGGCTCAACTAGTGTCTGTGTGGAACCCCCGTTGGACCCTTCTGGGTAGAAAGTCACATAGTTCTCTGCCCCTTGGCCGGTTGCCTGCCCCCTAGTGCCCAACGGCAGACTTGCACTCAGCTTGTATTTCTTCCACCACTGTTAGTTTTGGCACCCCTTGCTAGCTGCCCAGCATACATGTTCGGCAGTTTCACACTGGCATAACTAGCAGCTTCACCCTTGCCAGTGTGCTTCTCTGGTTAAGATTTCCTGCAGGACCTCATCCTGACCCGTACCATCTTGGCAACGCCCTTGATATCCAGGCATTCTAACGACTCCTAGTTTGAGGTCGGGCAGACCGGATAGTTCACATATACAGGGACACAGAAGAAGGTCCTCCAGGAGTGGTCAGGTGATAGCGAGGACCCTCTGCCCTCTGATTCAGTCTGGTCAAGACAGCCAGCTCAGCCATATTAAACCTTCTTGCCAGCTGAGTTCATATCGGGCACCTGAAGGTGAAGGACCTTCTTGTTACTTTTGGGTCAGACTGGCCAACTTAGAAACACTGGGACCCAGAAGATGAAAATCCTCCTTGGTCCACGGCCCCCCCCAGATTTAGTCTGGTCACAAGATGGCCACCCAGCTACATCAGGAGCTGCCAGCTAGCTGAGCCCATGAAGGGCATCTGAAGGAAGCAGAATGGACAGGTCATCACCTAATGGTGCCCTTCAACCCTGGACCCAGCGTCCATTTACCCCTCTACTCTTGTGGGTCAGATGTACATGCAGCCCCCATTTCACAGTTTGCCCCACTCACCTTGTCTTCAATCTGAGGGAACATCTCGGTGGCCCATTTGATGAGGGCATGGGCGATGCCCATCTTGAGGCACTCGTAGTCTTCACCCCTGTTCTTCACTCGCTTGTCCTGCCACTCTTCAAACCACTCAAAGCGAGCCATGGTCAGCAGGGTCATACATGACTTGCCTGTGGACACAAGGGACCTGTGTGATCAGCTGACCCCCCCCGCCATACCTACAATTAAGTGGTCATGTGATCTGCCGGAAAGGAGTGGGTGACCTCATCACCTGGGTGTCGGAGTTCAAACGACGGGTCCTTGGCTGATGGAAATGTGATGAACATCATGGGGATGTTGGCTGCCACCTCCTCCCGTCTCAACGTGCCATAGCGCTCCATCCTGGAAATGAAAGAAGAAATGGAACTGTGGGCACTGGAGTTGGGGAGAAGGATAAAGGACCCTACAACTGGGGTAGTGCCATGGTACGGTGGCCGCAATCTGGCTTCACATGAGCAGTGATTCACCGTGAGGGGCCATGTCGCTGTGGGAACATCTCTCCTGGTCAATGCTTTAAAGAGTCCCTTTATAAAGGCCCCCATCAAAAACTTTACATGGCGCCTTTCACCCTGACTGCAGTTACAGAGACCTCTACAAAACAGGTCCATTCTATATAGCGCCTTTCACCCTGAGGAATTCTCTGACTTAATGTCAATTTTAATTACTAATTATGACACACTCCTAATAGTTGGCGACTTTAATTTTCATATAGATAATCAGTGTGATCTAAAAGTAAAAGAATTCATGAACCTCCTGGATTCTTTTGATTTGAGACAACTCATAAATCAGCCTACACATAAAGCAGGTCATACGTTAGACTTAGTGATTACTAAAGGACTGAAAGTTGATATAAAACAGATCATTGATATTGGTCTATCAGACCATTTTCTTCTACTTTTAATATAGAAATAATGATAAAAACACTCATGAGAAGCATATTGTTAAAAAACGCTTCTTTGATTCGGCAGCAGCTTTAAAACTTACAAACATTTTAAGCAATCAGTCCATTTATAGTGCCAGCTATAATAGCGAGGACAATGTAAATAGTAAGGTGGAAAGATTTAATTCTAAAGTGAGAGCTGCTGTTGACATAGTTGCACCTGAAAAGACAGTGAAAAAATCTTCTAGCATTGTTATACCATGGAAGACCCAAAGAGTGTCTGATTTAAAGAGAACATGCCGTAGAGCTGAGCGTCAATGGAGGAAGACTAAACTTACTATCCACCATGAAATATTAAAAGTCAAAATAACAGAATACAATAACACTGTCCGTCTTGAGAGACGCTGCTATTTCTCTAAGATTATAAATAACAATGCTAGTAATCCCAGAGTCTTATTTTCAACAATTGATCGCCTACTAAACCCAGGTAGCTCAAAGGAATGCCTCCTAAGTGCTTCCAGTGAAACCTGTGAGGCTGTCGCTGTATTTTCAATCAAAAATTAATGATATTAGAAATAACATAGTATATCTCCCCAACACTAAGGATCCCCTAAACCCCAACATCCTGTTATAAACAAATTAAACTCTTTCACTAGGATAGATTTACCTGATTTACAAAAATAATATCTCAATTAAAACCCTCCACCTCGCCCTTGACCCGATACCAACAAGGTTTTTCAAAGAAGTATCAGGCGTGCTAATTGATAATGTTCTTGACATAGTAAATTCGTCACTAGATACTGGGGTCTTCCCAGACTGTCTTAAGACTGCTGTAGTTAAACCCCTACTTAAGAAACATAATCTTGACCCTCGCTCTTGAAAATTTTAGACCCATCTCTAACCTGCCTTCTTAAGTAAAGTTCTAGAGAAGGCAGTCATTATGCAGTTAAATGACCACCTAAATAAACATGCTATTCTTGATAAATTTCAGTCAGGTTTTAGAACAAATCACAGCACAGAAACTGCACTCGTTAAAGTAGTAAATGACTTGCGGGTAAATGCAGACAGAGGCCATTTATCTGTTCTCATCCTCTTAGATCTGAGTGCTGCATTTGACACCATTGATCACAACATTCTTAGAAATCGCCTTAGTCAATGGGTGGGCCTCTCTGGCAGTGTCTTAAATTGGTTTGAATCCTACCTGACAGGGAGAAAATTTTTGTTAGTTGTGGGAATTACAACTCAAGACACATGATATCCAATATGGTGTTCCACAAGGCTCTATCCTGGGTCCGCTGTTATTCTCAATCTACATGCTTCCGTTAGGTCAGATTATCTCAGGGCACAACGTGAGCTACCACAGCTATGCTGATGACACACAGCTGTACTTATCAATAGCACCTGATGCCCCGATTCTATTGATTCACTAACACAATGTCTGACTTGTATCTCAGAATGGATGAATAGTAATTTTCTCAAGTTAAATAAAGAGAAAACTGAAATTTTAGTGATCAGCAATAATGGATACAATGAGGCTATTAGAAATAAACTGGATACATTAGGATTAAAAGTCAAGACGGAGGTAAAAAGCTTAGGGGTGATTGTTGACTGTAATCTGAATTTTAAATCACATATTAATCAGATCATTAGGACAGCATTTTTCACTTAAGAAACATAAGTAAAGTTAGACCTCTTATATCACTGAAAGATGCTGAGAAATTAGTTCACGTTTGTTTTCAGTCGACTAGATTACTGTAACGCACTCCTCTCAGGACTACCCAAAAAGATATACAACTAGTGCAGAATGCAGCTGCTAGAATCCTAACTAGGAAAAGAAAATCAGAACACATCTCTCCAGTTTTGATGTCACTACACTGGTTACCTGTGTCATTCAGGATTGACTTTAAAATTCTGCTTATGGTTTATAAAGCCTTAAATAATCTGCCCCATCTTATATATCGGAATGTCTGACACCTTATATTCCAAATCGTAACCTCAGATCCTCAAATGAGTGTCTCCTTAGAATTCCAAGAACAAAACTTAAAAGAAGTGGTGAGGCGGCCTTCTGCTGTTATGCACCTAAAATCTGGAATAGCCTGCCAATAGGAATTCGCCAGGCTGATACAGTAGAGCACTTTAAAACACTGCTGAAAACACATTACTTTAACATGGCCTTTTATAACTTCATTTTAATCGTAATTTAACTTAATCCTGATACTCTGTATGTTCAATTCATCATAATAACTATTCATGGTGGCTCTAAAATCGTACTGACCCCTACTCTCTTTTCTGTTTCTTTTTCCGGTTTCTTTGTGGTGGTGGCCTGCGCCACCTCCACCTACTCAAAGCTTCATGATGCTCCAACAATGATGGACGGATTAAAAGGCAGAAGTCTACGTGACCATCATCATCATCAAGCCCTTCCGTGAGAATCCTAAATCCAAAGAGGACTGTTTCATTTATGTTAGGTAGAATGCCCAGAGGGACTGGGGGTCTCATGGTCTGGAATCCCTACAGATTTTATTTTTCTCCAGCCGTCTGGAGTTTTTGTTTTTCTGTCCCCTGGCCATTGAACCTTACTCTTATTCGATGTTAATGTTGATTTATTTTTTATAATTATGTCTTTCATTTTTCTATTCTTTAATATGTAAAGCACTTTGAGCTACTGTTTGTATGAAAATGTGCTATAGAAATAAATGTTGTTGTTGTTGTTGTTGACTGCAGTTACAGAGACCTCTACAAAACAGGTCCATTCTATATAGCGCCTTTCACAGCGAGCTGCATCACAGTTATTACTGTACAATTATAAATAACAGCTTTTTTGTTTGAAATATGTTTAATTTTACAGTATATAGTGCCTTTCACAAACCCAGCCACAGGGGATGCACAAGCCAGTGTGTTTTTTCATGCCAGTTCCAAGCCTGGAAAAATGGGGAGGGTTACATCAGGAAGGGCATCCGATGTAAGATTTTACCAAATCAATATGTGGACAGATGATCCGCTGTGGCAACCCCTAATGGGAGCAGGCGAAAGAAGAAGAAGAAGATAGTGTCTTTCACAGTAACCACTTCCACAGAATACGTTTGAAAAAATATTTTACATAGCGCCTTAACACAAATCAGTCCTTATTGTACGAGTAAAAACAACAACTGTGTTGAATTATTTATATATAGCGCCTTTCACAATGGCCAACTTCTGAAAACAGATTCAGTATAGTGCCAGCAGGTGGCAGCCTTAACACAAAGCATTTTGTAAAAAAAGTTTATGGCATACCAGAATAAAAGTTTATATAGCGCCTTTCATGGGGACCACTTTTATAAAGACCTTTACAAAACAAAATAACACCTTTCAACTAGTTTGCAAAATGGTCCACAGTGTGAAATTTAAAATAAAAGCTCTATGTTATCCTATGTTCAACTTTATATAGTGCCTTTCACAGTTCTATATAGTTCCTAACAGGGTGGGCTTCAACACAAAGTATTTTGAAAAACAAACTCTACTGTATAATGAAAAAAAAAAAAACATAAACCATGCTTAACTTGATATAGAGCCTTTCACCAAGACTATGGGGGGGAAAAAGAATTGATATAGCGCCTGCAAGACTGAGTCCTACCAGACAGCATTGTGTAAAACTGTTTACTGTATAATGAAAAATAGTACTTTGTTAAAGAAGTTATATAGCGCCTTTTACAGAAGCTTTTAGTAACACCAGTGTCCTCCTGTATAGCGCCTTTCACAGTGGGCCATAGCGGAAATGATTCTGCACAACGGCCTCCAATGTGAATGCGACGATGCGGGTTGGCTCCACACTGCCGGTTCCTTCCGGGAGCCCCTTGAACCCGCGGCCGTCCGCATTGTACGCGAGATGTGCCAACACGTACATGCATACAGGGTTCCATGCTAAAGTGAATCAGTGCTTTTACTAAAATAAAGTGCAATAAGTGCAGTGCAGAAGTTCTACACAAAAACAAGCCATAAAGAGTCAAAGTGAACGTGGAGGTTAAAATTCAACAAATAAATCCTAACAAACATGGCAGGAATCTTCTCATCGAAACTCCCTTTAAAATGGACGTCTCTCAGGCTTATTCTATTCAGATTTCACAGCACGGAGATATAACAACCAACAGGCGCAGACACCCTTCAGTTCTGCTTGAGACCCCCACTGCCCACCCTATGGCGATCTGCTGAGCCTCGTCTCCTTTGGACTCCTGTTGCCATCCCCCAGCCTTGGGAGGGGGGCTTCCTGTGGACTGATGTTCCTCCTCCTCTTATGCGCAGCAGGAGCAGCGCCCACCACACACTCCATTCCCGTCCCCCGGCCCCTTTCCAATCTTGCTCTCTCCCACCCTTCTCTTCTGTCCTTTAACCTCAGCCCTCTCAAACCTCTCCTTTCCCTTTGGTCCTTCTTTTCTCTTCTGAAACCCCCCTTGTTATTTTTTTCCCCCTTTCCCCTCTGCCCGTGCAGGTTTTTTTTTTGTATTCTGCTGCCTAATTGGACACAGGTGCGATGAGGTGTGCCCTCAGTGGCATCATCAAGGCACCTGACCGATCTGCCCACCTCTGCACGTGTATGCGGCAGGGTCTGCCAAGTACCTCAGTGATGCCACAGAGAGCACAATTGGAGCCCAATTGGCACCTGCACCTTCTTGGGGTACAATTATTTAAAATAGCCACCTGTTGTCCTTCCACTGACCCACTATGCCACAGTGAAATATCGCAGAAACGCTCGGTGCTATCCTGGTGACTCTGGACCACCATAAAGCATCCCTCTGCATAACACTGTAAGTCCAAATGTCGCCTTTCAGCATGCGCTACACCAAGCTTCACAATGCCCATTTACATAGATGCCCTGACCTGAGTGCCCGCTTATTCCCGTGAGTGTGGAGACAAGTTTAAGAGACTCCCTTGGCCTTCTACACAAAAGAAGTGGTCATGTATGAGGAATAAAAGTTGCCTGTCCCACCATGCCGATCCCACTGCCCACTTACAAGGCGTCAAGGTCGTTGTCCTTGTACATCCAGAAGTTAGTGGAAGGGATGCCCAGCTCTTCTTTGGTCCCGTTGAGCCCCACAAAGACAAGAAATGAGCCCATGCCATGCTGGACCATGCAGAGCTGAGACTGGATCTCTGAAGGCACAGCAGAGAGAAGATGATGTGACATGTTCCAATATGCCACAAGTACCCCCCACAAAGACCCCCAACTGGCAGGAATGTTAACAGGACACAGAGTGACCGCCTCACCAGGACTGGATCGCAGTTCCATTGGAAGGAAGCGCTCAAAAGTATTGAAGATCCCAGCATTCGAGATGACCACTGGGGCCTGGAGGTCCACCTCTTCATCCCCTTTCTTCACGACGACCCCTAAAAGAGAGAGACATCTGGTGAAACGAGCAAACACTATACATAAAGAGGGGTGCACCCCATACATTGGAGCTGGATGGCCTGTCTGATCAAGTGGTCATTAGGAAGAGAGAAGGAGGCAACAGACCAGCAAGTGTCAGCAGAGAGGATGACCAGCTGAGGGGCAGAAACTGGAAACCAAGAGGATGGCCTGACCCTAAGAATGGACAACCAGTGGACATCACTGAGGAATCAGAAGGGGCCTGCAAAGGAAGGGAGATGGAGGGCCCCTTGGGTTCCAGATCATGCCAACAGTTCTGAGGACAGGAGACGCCGAGAATAGGAGCCGGACCCCAAGTATGACCAGTATGTCTGACCAACTAGGATGAGTGCAGGGCAACCATTTTGACCAGGAGGACCAAACAGGAAAACATGCTGGACCCCAGACCACCAGAAATGATTGGCACCTTTGGTGCTGAAAAGAGTGACCAACATCAAGTTAAAGAACCTAAAAAGGTCAAAAGTGGAGATGGTCAAAGTGCTAAAACTGGACAGAGGACAGGAGACACCTGATGGACAAGTTTAGTGACTGGGTCTTCATGATGAAGTCCGAATACCAATAGCACCCCCAACTGGATGGAGGACCTCTTGGGTTTCCTACCTTCACTTCACTTCTGCGTAAACTCATAAAGTCTTCATTTACAGGGAGACTCACCACACGCTGAGCCGTCTGCATTCACCAGAATACGCTGGACAGGAGCTCGAACCAGCACAGCACCCCCTGCCTTCTGGATGACTGGGATGATGTTGAAGGCGACCTCGCTGGCTCCACCCCGGGGGTACCAGGCGCCTCGTTTGTAGTGATGGAGCAGTAAGGCATTAATCACAAAACTGGAGTCGCAGGGAGAGACCCCTAGAAGACAGGCAGGAATAAAGAGCCATCAGAATGGTAGGGACTCGCGTGGAACCCACTGCCCCAAAACCCCAATTTGTTTTACACGGTCACATGGTGCCCAAGAGTGCCAGGCTGGACACGCAAGGGCAGGGACAGACCTTCAAATCTGTGGACTTTCAATGGCCTATCTGTGATCTAACAGGAAACAACTCAGGAAATCAAATGTAAGTACAGCTTTATTCTATATAGCGCCTTTCACCATCCAAACAGGTAGTATGGTGCACCCGCCTACAAACAGACAACTGAAAGTGCAGATAACCGAGATCTTGTGTCACACACAAAGCCAGTGGTGGAACATGAAAAGGACAGATAGATGGATAGATGAAAGGCAGTATATAATACATAAATCTATACTGCTAAAAGGCAAAGCCCTCACTGACTGACTGACTGACTGACTCACTCATCACTAATTCTCCAACTTCCCGTGTAGGTAGAAGCCTGAAATTTGGCAGGCGCATTCCTTACAGCTTACTTACAAAAGTTGGGCAAGTTTCATTTCACAATTCTACGCGTAACGGTCATAACTGGAACCTATTTTTCTCCATATACTGTAATGGACGTTAGCCCGATGGCCGTGGGGGGGCGGAGCTGTGTGTGACATCATCATGCCTCCCATTTAATCACGTGAATTGACTATGAACGCAGTACGCAGAGAAAACAAGACCTCTAAAGAGCGCGGGGAGTTTTGCTCACATGAACGTGTCTGCAAAAAGTGGTGTTTCCTGCACTGCAAAATACTACAAAAGTCGGGCAGCCGGCGCGCGCGTGCGTGCGTAGCTGTGCCAGCCTTTGAGACGCTGACTGCGCTTCTGCCTTAAGTGAAAGTAAACACTTTTCATTTTTTTCCTTCTTCCCATGAGATATAGCCCAGACAACTGTAAACACGGGATCCCATTTCTAGACTGCGGCAAACTAATATTAAGGCGCTTCGCACTTTCTTTTACACGTATACGATTATGAGGTCGTCAGGTCGGTTTATGAAGACACGCACACGAGTGGAGGACCGACAGTGCCATCCCGGACAGTTAATGGCAGGGCCGTCTCTTCAGTCTACACGAGACCCACCGCGACGCGCATATCGTCAGCGAAGACCTCTCTCTACACAATATTAAAGAAAGTTTCCTTTCTTTACACCTTTTTTCCTTTTATCCCCAACCAAAGCCTTTCTCTCTTAACACTGCAGAGGACACAAAACTAATTTTCTTTAATTGCTGCTAATGCCTGTAAGGCACATTACCAGAGGCAGAAATTTGGACGTTCACATAGAAAATGTAATTTCTATACCACAGCCGTCGTGTGGCGCCTTTCAAAAGGGATCAACTACCGACAGATGATCCAAATACATTTTAGCTGCTGTTAGTTACTTACCTGTTCTGTTACACAGTCTTTAAAATGTACTTTACTTGCAACCACTCCAGTAGTGCTCTATGTACCTGTACTTCTTAAAAAGTTAATGTTTTACTGTTTAATAACTTATAGACTACATTTTATTATTTTTTCCTTATATATATATACACCTGTATGTATGTGTGTATTATATATATATATATATATATTATACACATATATATATATATATATATATATATATACACACACACACACACACACACATATATATAATTTGTGTGTATGTATGTGTGTGTATATATGATGTAGATAGGTATGTGTGTATATATATATGTGTGTATATGTAGATATATATATGAAGATATGTATGTGTATATATATGCATACTGTACATTCTTCATACTGTACATGCATACATACATACATACATACATACATTATATATATATTTATTATATATGTAGACTCAAACCGATTATGACAGCAGCAATCCAAGCTGTGAGAAAACACTAAAAAGGAGGCATGTCAGACGTCGTGGTACATTTTCTGATGCAGCAGACGAAAAAAACTTTGTGACGCTGCCGCCAAATACACAAAACAATTACTTTGACAATCATGTTACATTATTTTTAAAATGTTTCCTTTTCTTTCTCTTTCCTTCTTTAACACACTACTTCTCCACTGCGAACCGCGGGTATTTTGATAGTTAATATAGAAGTACTGCATGTGACAGATGAATAGATGAATGAAAGACACTATATAATAAATAGATGTTAGGCACTATATATCTTATCAATGAAAGACACTATATAATAGATCAATGAAAGGAACTATATAATACAGAATGGATAGGAAGCACTATATAATAGATTGATGAAAGGCACTATATAATAGACAAATGGATTAACAACACTATATAATAATTAGATGGATGAAAGGCACTAAAAATAAATGGACAGATGGATGGATGGATGGATGGATGGATGAATGGCACTATATGCTAGATAGACAGATGAAAGGCACTATATTATGCACAATGGATAAGAAACACTACATAACATACAGAATGGATAGGAAGCACTATATAATAGATTGATGAAAAGCACTAATAATATATAGGTGGATTAAAAACTATATTATAGATAATTAGATGGATGAAAGGCACTAAAAAATAAATGGATGGATGGACGGATGAATGAACGGCACTATACAACAGATAGATGAAAGGCACTATATAATTAATAGATAGATGCAACCTTTTAATGAAAGGCACTATAGCATGCATATATGAGTAAATAAGAAGCACTATATAATAGATGGATAGGATGAAAGGCACTATATAATGCACAATGGACAAGAAACACTACACAACATATTAATGAAAGGAACTATATAATACATGGATAAATGGATAAGGTACAATATATGACAGATGGATAGATGAATGAAAGGCACTATATTATGTAGATGGATGAATGAAAGGCGCTAAATAATACAAAGATAAAACACACTATATAATAGATTGATGAAAGGCACTATATAATACAAAATGGATAAGAAGCACTATATAATAGATAGATGAGATAGAGAGATAGATGAGGTACTACATAATAAAGAAAATGTACTATACAATAGAATGATAGACAGGTGAAAGACATTATATAATATTGTAAGAGATGGAAGGCACTATATAATAGATGGATCAAAAACACTATATAATAATAGATAATCAGATGGATGAAAGCACAAAAAATAAATGGATGGATGGATGGATGAACTGGACTATATAATGGATAGATAGATAAATGAAAGGCACTATATAATAGATATGAAAGATAATATATAATAAATAGATAGACATAAAAGGCACTAAATAACAGAGAGACAGACATGAAAGGCACTACATGATAAACTGATTGATAACACGCACTTCGTTTGACCATAGGTGGGCATTTGGAAACGTGACCCTGACTTTCCCACTGCCATCACTCGGCCAACATGACCCATGACCCACGAAGTATGAACCACTTTAAAGAATTGGGCAGCAAACTTTATGTCATGTGAGTACCTAACAAAGCCAGTGCCCAACTACCAAGGAAAAAAAAACCTTGGTAGTGCCCATTGTGCCACCCAAGACCCTCCCACCCGGCCACCACCTCTCCTCACCATAAAACAAGTAGGTGAACACAACCTGGAGGTCCTTGTCTTGTGTTATCCGGTTCAGAAAATCGGCGTGACTGGTGGCGGCCAGTTTGTAAATGTCTGAGATCCAGTGGACGAGGCCGGTCCAGATCAGGAAGCGTGCCAGTCGCAGCGGGATCATCTTTAGAATGGCGAGCAAGGGGGTCTGGCGTGCTGCCTGCTGTATTAAGAAGAAAAAAAGAGAAGCCCTGACCTGTGAAAGGTGCTTTATAAATTAAGGAGAGATACAAATGGCCACGTCCCCTTGTTTGTCTTTTCGAATCTCCGAGCTTTTATGGTGCCTTGCAATAATTACTCAATCCCCTTGAGTGTCATCACCATTTTACATTTCCATTTCATTGCTTAGCAGACACTTTTAACCAAAGTGACTTACAAAAGATGTCAAAATAATCAAATAAACATCAGTCCGCTGTTTGGGAACAAGTGTGACAGGACAAGGTGACAAAAGTGACAATCACAAGTGAAGAGCTCAGAACAAAACCCAAGTGAGTGACACTTCCTTAGTTACAAGAACCAAGCAAAGCCTTCATCAGTTAGACAGAAAGCCACCGAACAAGAAGAACGCTCTGGATTTATGATGGTTGTTAGTGGAATGTGTTAACAGCCATAAAGAGTGTACGCTGACATCCCAGAACCTGAGTTTGAGGCCCCTGCGGTCAGACCATCAGTGTGACAGTCACCGGGCTCCAATGGGATTAGCATGTCCTATAATCAGCCTTTGCAACTTCCTATAATTTTTTTTTCCTATTTAAATTTTCTTTAATTAGGTTACTATGTAAGCGCCATCAGTTGGAATGAAAAATACAACCCAGTTGATCAGTACATGTGACTAATGCCTTGCACTGGAAAGTTCTGGAAGTTCTAGATATTCAAATGGTAAACAGAAATGATTGTGTACCAGAGTACTTGTGGGTGGGTCTAAGGGTGGGATAACTGTCAATCAAAGTCATCTTTGGCAAATCATTTTAATGGGCATGTCAAGAATGACGCCCTTGAGTTAGTGTGGCGATGGCGTAGGAATTCAGTTTCACCCTGAGCTTCATTTCTACACTTAGAATAAAGTGCCAGACCAACAGTTTGTGGACCCATCCAGCTAGTATGGCATACAGTGCCACTCACTAGGAATGCTCAGAGTGCATCATCTTGCCACTTTGTCAATGTTGGCATAAAGACTGATGGATGTGTAGCAAGACAGGATGTCGATACATCCGAGTGCTCCTCGGGGTGCTTACCTTCATGTACTTCATGAACTTGTCGATGGCCTCTTTTTCCTCTGGGAATTGCTGGCAAAGGTTCTCGGCAAACTCATTCTTGCCGCTGCGTAGGTGGTACTGCCGCTTGGCATCCTTCTCGCCAATGACCACCGTGTCGAAATGCTCATCAAGCCGCACAAAGTCCAGTTGCCCCTCGGTGATCTGGTCCAGGATAACCCTCAGCATACCGTTCTCATGGAGCTGTCCCAGGTAGTGGATCCCTGTGGAGAGACAGAAGTGTCCACAGACGGTCGTAACAAACATATACGCCCGGTCGCCAGGCTTACCCACGTCAAACTCGTATCCCTTCACCACAAAGGTGTGGCAGCAGCCTCCTGCCTGGTCATGCTGCTCCAAAACCAAAACCTTTTTACCGGCTTTCGCCAAAACTGCTGCTGCAGTGAGACCGCCGATGCCGCTGCCAATCACAATGGCATCCAGGTTAGCCGGGACCCTCTGGGAAGTGAAGCCTGTTCAGGAAAAAAGAAAAAAGGAGAACTTTCATGAGAGGAATGGCAGATGGAGGAGAACAGAGGCTCATCAGATCACTCCATTGAAGAGCAGCACTCTTCACACCAACAAGGTTCACAAAGTGCTCTACAGACGGCAGTGGAAAGGCTCTATATATTATGACACTAGAGGGCACTGTCGCTCCTCTGACCAGACAGACAAACACGAGTGAAAGGCCTTCAGAATTGATTTATTTCTTTGATATTCTTCGCAATGTTCTCTAGTCACCACAGCCACAGGCAATAAAGCACCACACGTCGCACAGTTATTTCTTTTCTTTAACCTTCACTCCTCCCAGTAAGCTCTGTCTTCTACCTCCCAACTCTGGCTCGCCTGCAGGGTGTTTCGCAGTCCTTTATATAGTGTCCGACCCGGAAGTACTTCTGGGCTTCCATCCCCATGACTCGATAGTACTTCCGAACTATGTAAAAAGTACAAGTCCCCAAGTCCTCCTGCAGCGTCTCCTGCCGGCACCCGCAGTACCCAGCAGGGCTGTAAAGCCAAACTCCAGATCCCATGGTGCCCTGTGGGAATCTGGGGCACCGTAATGCTGCAGGGAAGTTGCCATCTAGTGTGTCGGGGGAAGCAATAATTAAAAGTAGCTGCCTTCCCCCAACCTTGCATTCTAGCATCCCGGCCGGGTTGAGCTGCTGGCCGTCCCTTACAATATGACGTATAGGGACTTCAAAAGGTGCTCTACAGAGCGGTGAAAGTCGCTATATATAATGTATAGAGAATTCATACGGTGTTCTACAGAGGAGCAAAGGTGCTATTTATAATATAGAGAGTACATAAGGTGTTATACAGTGGAGGAAAGGCGCTATATATAATGTATAGGGAGTGCATAAGGTGCTCTACAGGGAAAGGCACTATATATGATGTACAGGGAGTTCAGAGGGTGCTCTACAGAGGGGGGAAGGCACTATATATGATAGAGAGAGTACATAAGGTGTTATACAGAGGAGGAAAGGCGCTATATATAATGTATAGGGCAGTGATGGCGAACCATTTAGAAACCAAGTGCCCAAACTGCAATCCAAAACCCACTTATTTATCGCAAAGTGCCAACATGGCAATTTAACCTGAATACCACCTAAAACTGAACACCAGCATAACCAAGGAGCTGGTGGTGGATTTTAGGAGGCCCAGGCCCCTCATGGACCCCGTGATCATCAGAGGTGAGTGTGTGCAGAGGGTGCAGACCTATAAGTACCTGGGAGTGCAGCTGGATGATAAACTGGACTGAACTGCCAATACTGATGCTCTGTCTGTCTGTCTATCTACTGAGCTTTTAGTTTAGAAAAGCAACTCATACATTAACATCTTTTGTCTTAAAAGAAAAACATAATAACAGAGCTTTCAATGATACAAACAACTTTTTGTTGAAAGGTAAAAGTTTGCATTCGGTATGCTTTTGAACAATTAATGTGCTTTTTGCTGTTGTATGCATGCTGATAATTTGTCTAACCTTGGCTCATACTTTGTAAGCTTGAGAGCAACACATGCAGCACTCAGGTCATCTGTTAGTCTGTTTCTGGTGTCAGATTTGATTTAATTCAAAGCTGAAAACAGCTGCGCACAAGCATAAGATGTTCCAACCAAAGTAAGGAAAGCAATCTCAAGTGCCTTCATTGACTTAAGATTACTTGGCAGAGAATTCCAGACTTTAAGGATTTCATTTTCATAACTAACTGTGCTGTCCTTTGTCATCCCTTCGATCCTCTCAAGTGTTTCACGCAGGTCTTCCCTATTAAGCTCCGCCCCCAAAGCTTCCATTATATATTACGGGTCGTGGATCAGGTGTGGCGATTAGCAACTCCCGGCAATAATTACAGATGAGGACGACTCCTCACCTGTGCGCTTAAGGGAGGACTGCCCGCATCACAAAGCTCCCAGAAACCGCTCCGGCCACTCTACCATAACCCCCTTTAAGCCGCGAGTGCGGCAATTATCTGTTAAAACTGGCCTTTTCAATTTTGAGCTGTGGACCCGCTATACCACATCCCCTCCAACCCCACCACGGAATCACAGACTCAAAAGGCTGCAGTCCGTGCCGCACCCTCAAGCAGCATGTGTGCCCCGCCTTACCCCAGACAGGAGAGGAAGGAAGCGCTCCCATTGGGCTGCTGGGCAGAGGTGCGGGTGATGTGAGAAACGTCCTCCGGCGCGTGAAGAGGCGGAGCGGTGAGGGGAGTAGCCCGGCCCCGCATTCCTCTGGCTTTATAGTAACGAACTCTGTGCTCGGGCGACGGCGCGCGTGCCCACTGAGAGGGCTCTGAGTGCCCCCTTTGGCACGCGTGCCATAGGTTTGCCACCACTGGTATAGGGAGTTCATATATTGTGCCATCCCCTCGTAGAGCACCTTATGATGTATAAAATACAAGCTAGCTTTTGTAAATTGGCATAAATTTGTAAGACCCTGTTTTGCTTTGTTATTATGAGGTATTTAGTGCTGCTTGATGAGGGGAAAAATGAATTGAAATGATTTCAGTACAACCCTGAAATATAAGAAAACGTGACAAAAGTGAAGGGGTCTAAAAACGTTGGTAAGGTGCTATATAACGGCTTAGTAACCTACTGAGGGATTCTGAGAGACCCACCCGCAGATGCTGCAGTTTAAAGCAATGAAGCTTCGAGCCCCTGAATTCCCAAGCAAAGACGGCGCCTAAAGGACTGTAACACGTGAGAAGACAAGACTCTCGCATCTGACGAAACCAGAATTGAAGTGTGTGGCCTCAAATCTAAGCGTCACGACTGGAGGAGCACAAGCACTGCTTAGCACACTTGCAATACCATTCCAACAGTGAAGCATGGTGGGGGCAGCATCAAGGACTAGGAGACTAGTCAGGGGGCTTGTGGAGGCTTAAACCATCCCTAGAAATGCTAAAGACATCGCTACAAAACCAAAGTTTAAAAAACCCAATACGTCTAATAAGCACAATATATACTAGCTGTCCCCTGCAGTAAAACAGGACGATTTTTAAAAATCAATAAAAAAGAAAAACGTAATTCTGGCCAAGGAGCAGGTAGGTACGGTCCAACGTCAAACGTGGCTGCTGTATCTGACGGTGGTCAGCTCTGACTGGAGAGTGTCCACAGCATGGGGAGAAAAGCACGTGGCTGTGATATCTCTGCCAATCAGCAGGGTCCCGCCCACATCCTCCTCCCCTCGGCTTCTGTCTCGGATTAGCGCGAATTAAACGCTCTTGCAAGCGGCTTGGCCCAATGAGGCAAGTCGCAAAATCAACTGGAATGTTAAAGCAAATTATAGGAAAAACAAAGATCTAAACCCGTTAAGTAGTTCTGTCGTGAAAAGCGGACAGACAGACGTTGGATTTTATATACAGATATAGATGAGGTTATCAGAGGCACAATTAGCCTCCTTGATGTTCATTCCAAGTGTGACTCGGGTCTCATTCACTATACTGTAGTGTTGTCCGAATGACTCTCACGACAGCATTCTGCTGCCATCTAGTGGATGAAATAACATCAAGCTGTTAAAAAAATGATACGCTTTTTACCACTTTATAGTAACTCTAAGGTAAACTTATTAATATTTATGAATGGGGCGGAGCCTCCAAGGAAAAACGCAAAGTCAAACGAAAAGCGATAAAGGCAGTTTTAGAGCGTATTGAAACGGATCCACTGCGAGGACGATGTGAATTGATCATCAGACATCGACACGGAGGGTGAAACTGACAACGGCAAACCGCCGTGATATATCTGGCGAATTCGGTCGCGTGAAGCTTTACTGTAGCCGTGTGACAAAAAGGCAAAAATGAGTGTCCAAGGAAATGGACAAGCAAGACATGAGCCCCCTTAAGCACTGTTCACAATGCGGCAGCCATCAATGTTGGTGTCAGAGGAAATGTGGAGGTCGCTAACCGTTGCTCTGGGGTAGCCTACAGTGACACAAGGGGCAAGTCGATCGTGCAGGTTCGGCACTAGAATTCTAACCTCTCTAAGAAAAGTGCGCTTCTACTGTCACGACTGCCACGCCGCGCTGTGTGTTGGTCTCAAAACACGGCACACGAAGGAGGGGTACTAATTCTGCATCAGCACAGCAGTGGGCACCCCACACGCCTTACTTAGTGTGATTATGGTGCCATTTTGGCGTTAACACGTTTCTGCTACCCACAGTGGGCAGCACGGTGGCACAGTTGGTAGCGCTGCTGCCTCGCAGTAAGGCCACCAGGTTTTCATGTCTTGGGTCCTCCCTTCCCTGCGTGGGGTTTCCATGTTCTCCCCCAATATCTTTTTTGGTTTCCTTCGGGTGCTCTGATTTCCTCCCACCATCGAAAGACATGCAGGTCAGGTTCTGGCGACACTAAATTATATCTAGCATGTGCTTAGTGTGTGTGCAACCCCTGCGATAGACTGCCCCCCTTTCTAGGGTCTGCTACTGCCTTACAGTCTCTGGTAGCTGCGATAGGCCCCAGCCCCCGACCCCCACAACCTGAGTCTGGATTAAACAGGTTAGAAAATGGCATGACATGCCATGTTACCCATAGTGCCATGCTGCAGACAGTCACTCTGCACATGTATGTAGTTGCATGTACCTCATGTCGTTAATAAAGGAATTCTGATCCGACGTGCAGGCATCTCCATACATTTGCTTATTTGCGGAAGGTCCAAGACATGGCTCCTTATAGGAATGACAACTCTGGCAGTGACAGGGAGTGACATAAGACAAGTGACAGAGTGGTCAGCTGAGGGAGACATGTGCCCTCCGCACAACTGAGCAGTTTGGATCACACAATCCGCTCTTCTACATCCACGGCTTTTACTTCTCGGGCTCTCTTTTAAATTCCCGTTTTAAACATGAAATCAGGGAAACAAGAAGGCTTTGAAAGTCACAGGACTGGGAGGACATCCACGGTTCATCATCCCGATTTTGGAGTCAGGGAGTCAAACAAAGGCCTGAACTGTTGTGGAGCGGACACGGCCCCTCACAGAGCTCTACCAGATGACAAAAGCGTGTCGGCGCGTCGCTTCAGCTCACTCAGACCGCAAACTGTCCGTGAAGAAGGCTCGGCAGTCCCTTACATGGCTGATCAGTAACAAGCTGTCACTTTTTTTGTTTTATTGTCACCGACAAGCCTGACCCCTTAAATCCGTATATTTCTCAACTTCTCTGGTATACATGACCGTTACAAACATCAGTTCCCCGCTTGGGTGAATCAAACATGAACATCACAGCTTAGTGGGTGACTGAACCCCTTGGTGAATTGAGTGCAATCACCAGAGCGAGGGAGGAGGGAAATCGAGTGCAATCGTCGAAGCGCCGTCACCCGCTACCATTATAACGTAACGTGAGTAACGTTGAGAAACGCGGCCTTAAATGAATGACTTTGAGGGATTTGCCAGCAGGGATCCACATCGCCCCAGACAGGCAGTCTTAGAGATGCTTCACGAGGATCTTAAGGGTCAGTAACACCATGACAGCCTCAACAGAGCATCAACGTCAAACTATGTGCTTAGATAGATGAAAGGCACAATAAAACAGATCAACACAAAATACAATAAATAATAGATAGCAAAATAAACATGAAAAGCACTATGATAGATTGATGTGAAAGGTACTATATGATCGATAGATAGGTAGATAAGCAATGGCGCTATGAGGAACCACACATCCCAGTAAAGATCATTATGGTGTCATTAAAGAACTGGGATTAAGCTTGCAGGGCACACATCCACAGCCACTCAATTTAATTGATTTTGTATCTGGTGAAACACTTTATGAAATAATAACAATATATAAAGATTGACTGAAAGGTATCATATAGAAGAATGACATTGTGGCTGCTTTAATGGTTGTATAAAATTCCTACACATTTCAGCACACAGGGTGCCGTTTAAACTAAGGATTGTTTATTTCCGTAAACTTTGTAATGATGTAAACCACGAAAGACGCCATACACACGCTTTATCCAGTTTTAGAATTTGTAATTTGAAAGCGCGCATTACGTTTAAAGAGGTTTTACCAGAATATTACCCATTTATATATAAACAAACAGAGAGCGAGGCGCACCTACCCTGCTTGAGGATCTTGTCCCGCACCCTCTGGTCCGTCACCAGCGGTCTCGTTGGCCTCACTGCACTGCTGGAGAAAAGCGCGTCCTTCAGATAATAAAACCAGATGTAGAAGAGGCTGCCCAGGGGGAGAGCCAAAAGTAGTAACCACCACATCGTCGGGTCGAAGGCGGGAAGTCTGAAGTGAAGACCCCTTTGAAACTGAAAGGCAAAAAGAAGCAGGAGCTCGCTGCGGACTGAAGATGGACTTTGCTGTGAGCGCGCACAGACTGGGCTGTGACTGAGATTGCCGAGCGTCACGATCGGTGCGGTTATCCACGCTGACGCCTGACTTTACCCAACGCAGCGTGGGTGATACCGCCGGGGCTTCAGGCAAACTTTGAACTTTTATCACAGCGATTAGAGGCTACAGCCGTCAGTAAACCGCCAGGACTAGATAAAGACTACCGTCACGTTGACATCCCATTATCTCGTGAAAGGGTTTACCCTGCGCCCAATTTTGACGGGATAGCCACACGCGACTCCTAACTGGATGAAGCTTTTCCGATTTCGAGGGGCGAATCCTGTCATTTACTTTTTTTGGTAACCCTAACCTATTCTATTTGTAGTCTAGAAGGCCAGGAGCACATTTCCTATCTTACTGAATTAATATGCAGCGCTGTGATCGATGTAACTCTGAAACCGTGTATGAAGCCACTTTATCCATCCATCCATCCATTGTCTAACCCGCTGAATCCGAATAGGGTCACGGGGGTCTGCTGGAGCCAATCCCAGCCAACACAGGGCACAAGGCAGGAACCAATCCTGGGCAGGGTGCCAACCCACCGCAGGACACACACAAACACACCCACACACCAAGCACACACTAGGGCCAATTTAGAATCACCAATCCACCTAACCTGGATGTCTTTGGATTGTGGGAGGAAACCGGAGCGCCCGGAGGAAACCCACGCAGACACGGGGAGAACATGCAAACTCCACGCAAGCGAACCCGGGTCTCCTAACTGCGAGGCAGCAGCGCTACCACTGCGCCACCGTGCCGCCCAAGCCACTTTATAAAACTATTAAAGCAGTGACTTTTCATACACTCTGCATACATCGGCTTTTCACAGAGAACACGGCCCCAACATGCTTTACGGAACTCTAAAGCGATGCTCAAATATGATTGGACACTACGACTGTTAGTCGAAATGACGCGTTTACCGATTGGACGGGCACAATTGATAGGCGGGTGGCACTTCCATTCAACAATCTACAATTCTCCGTATGCCAGCTCTGCTTTGTGACGGCCATAAACGATCCATTTACGATATCGACGGATTGTAAGCGGAATGATAAAAGGGGTCAAGAAAGACCCCCGCATGCTTAAGGACTTTTCTGCTGTTGCGCTATTTGAAGGGTCATCGCCCTCCTGTTTACTTTGCTCATCTATTTTAAAACATCAGCTTTGTACGGTATCCATTAACAGATTTTTTTTTTTTTTGCCTTTAGAATGGACCCGAGCGGCATCGAAAACTGGCATATCGTAACCTACTCTGTTAGCCAACAAAAGGTGTCGTTCTGCTTCATTCTCATTGCATCCATAAATGCATGGTGCATCCTCTACAACTTCTTCTTCTTTCGGCTGCTCCCATTAGGGGTTGCCACTGCGGATCACCTGTCCGCATATGGATTTGGCAAAATTTTACACCGGATGCCCTTCCTGACGTAACCCTCCCCATTTATCCGGGCTTGGGACCGACACGAAGAAACACACTGGTTTGTGCATCCTCTGTGGCTGGTTGCATCTTCTACAACTTAAGAGTGTATTTAAAAAATTGAGTAATATCTTATTTTATCTTTCCATATATGTGTGGGTTTCCACCCCACATTCCCAATGTAAGCAGATAGGCGAAATGGCGATGCTAAATTGGCAATATAATTATAAAAATAAAGGTGTCAAAGTTGTTCTTCAGAGCAATGCCACAGGGGTACCATTGAAGGTTCACAAAAGAACCATCTGCATTAAGATTCCGGAAAAAAAAACAAAAAAAAAAACAACTTTTATTTATATCAGTAACAGGCTCCATAAATAATTATTGCGAGTGCCATTCTTGATGCTCCAGCGTCCCAACCTGAGATGGAGGCTGGTTCCTTACTGGGAAGGGAGGCTGGAATGGAAGGATGGAGATGGCGTCCCGACTGGGATGGGTGGTTGTACCTTTCCAGGAAGGGAGACGTGTTCCGAAGTACAAATGATGGCTGCTCTGGTATGGGGCATAGTTGCCCCCCAGCACACATGATGGCAGAATCCCATTGGTAGATGGATAGGATACTGCGGCATTGCTGGATGGGAGCTGTAGTCCCATGAGACAGCCCTGTTGTTCTTGGGTGCTGCCTTGGGGGGGAGCTGCAGGGGAGAACTATCCCATCTTTGAAGTGCTTCCAACATGCAATGCCGAGGAACCTGAAGTACACTACCAGTAAAAAGTTTCAAAACACCTCAGGTTTTTTCAGTTTTTATGGAAATGCACGCAGTTTAAGGTCTAGTTCTTGTCTTGTTGTAGGATGAACCCCTGACCTACTACACAAAGACCAGAAGGTACTGTGTGGTGCTGCAAAATGCTGTGGCAACCCTTCTAATTCAGAAAGCCAGTCACTCTGTGCATGTCACCAACTCTCCCTCCAGCAAAAGAACCCCAGACCATAACACTTCCTCCTCCATGTTTGACAGTTGGTGTCACAGACTCAGGAGCCGTACTGTCACCAACATGACAGCGTACAAACACCCTGGGTGAGGAACCAAAGATTTCAAACTTAGTCTTATGGACTGATGAGTCATTCTCCCAGTCTGCTGTAGTCCACAGAAAGTATTCCAGGGTCCTAGTGTGTCCTTCCTGCCACTTGCCCTGTCAAACCTGCAGCACAAAGTCTCCTCTTCACATTTAAAACTGAGATTTTCTTTTTTCAGCCACTGTTAAGCTATGCTTGAAGCACAGAGAATAAAAAATAACAGCTTGATATTTATGAAAAGTAAAGCTGTTTGGGATGAAAACGGGCAGCCACAGACGAGTTTAGAAACACCCATAAACAAATGCACCTATGAATGTAAAAGAACGTCGGTTAAACACGTGGTTATTAGAGGCGTCTGGGAAATTGAGTTCTTACCGCTTGGATGGCCTCTATATCTTGAACGCGCTTCCTGTGCGTGTGCACCGTTCACGTCACGCTCTGTTTGACAGTGAATGCCTGCGGTTTCTGTTGAGCCTTTTAGAACCCACTTTTTTCCTTCGACGCTTGGTAGTTTATATTTTCCAGTTAAAATACGAAGCTTTTGTCGAACAAAGACAAAACACAACGACGTACAACTACAGCTCACTCAACCATAGCCATCATTCTGGGAGGAGGTTGCTAAATACGTGGCGCTAGGAGGGACAAAATACGCTAAAACCCGCGCGCCAACGTTAGCGCAGAGAATGCTGGGTAAAGTAGTTCATTGCCTGCTTATTCTCGGAGGTCATCGTATCTACTTAATGTTGCACGTGGCATCTAACTGCCTATGTTTATTATTTTATGGAAGCGAGGGAAGTATATGACTCTACTGGATCAAATCCCAGTTTTTAAATGTAAAAAAATGGATGTAGTAAACGGCGAAGTCTGAGGTGCAAGATTACAGAGTAGTCTTATGATGGTGGGTGGGTGAATGTGTCTTCACCCACTCGTGCCCTGTCCAGGTGTTGTTCCCTCCTTGCACCCAATAATTTATGGTATAGGCTCCAGCTGTTGCACCATCCTGCCCTTTTAAAATAGGTTAGGAAAATGGATGAATGGAATTCATAATATGTGCCTCTGAGAACATTTCATTGAGTAGTGCTACAACACAAGGGCCAATTGATAGGTGCTATATGGGATTGTACTAGTGTGATGACCCATTTTATATAGAGCTTGTCACAATGTGAAGACAAGGTGACTTATTCCATCCCGAGGTTCTCACAGTGAAGTCTTATTTAATCATCTTATATGAGGTCATGGTGGTATAAAGGCCCAGTGGCTCATTTTTATGCCATTGTTCTCACAGAGCAATGACGCTCTAAAGACATACTTCCCCTCAATGTGTGACAGTCTTTTAACGAAGTGTCATTAACTGGTGCCTACAGATTATGAGAAGTGCTGATTTCACAGCGACTTTGCTAGGTTTGCCGGTTACCTTTTAGGGCAAATTGTTCGCTGTGCAGCTGGCATAGGCAGACTTATTTTTTTTTTTCCTTTTTCCCAGCTCCCCATGATGCTTTTGCGAAGCCAGTGTGACATCACAGAGCTGTGGCAGCCATATTGGATGGGGATGTCACTGTCTGATCTGCCAACCTGGCTTATTTGTGTCTCGATCGTGCAGAACTTACTGCAAGCAGACTCCACGTCACACTTTACGGCGCTGCCCGATCTGCTGTGTGCCTGTGTGCTTACAGTGTGTGATGTCACTCCCTGATTTGCGACCCACAATCGTTTAAAAAAAAAATCTTGCAGTATTTTCATATGGTGGTGGGGGTACATATGCTGACCATAATGAGAATATTATTAAAATACTTCATTGTACTGCATAGATTTATTGTATGTTGTGTCTTCACTGCTGGCTTAAGTGTGTTAAGCTTAGGTCAGGTAGTGACAGGGACAGCACCCCGTATATGTGGCACTGATGCCTTACATCACAGGCTCTGTGAGTGTTAGTTAGTCTGTCGTAGTGAGAAGAGCACAGGGATGCTGAGAGAGATAAAGGAGGGTGGCCACGGTGTGGCCTCACAGTGACATTTCTGGCCACAGTCATTGGTCCGTCTTATTTGGCAGATGCTTCTGTTGCCCTCAGGGACATTTAAAAGACCCTTGCACCATTATATGCCACTCAAAAGTACTTCAGTTTCTCCAGTAACTTCATTCCCAAATTCGAGGTGAAAAGAATTCAGCGGGGTTTGCTCATCACTAATTAAGATGGCTTTAATTACAGACCACATACCAGAGATCTCACTTACACAGTGGTCCCGGGCCCTCCTGGCGAATGGGCTGGTCTGGTCAGGTCATGATCTCTCTGGAGCTTCATGTTCTCCCCGTGTCTTTTTTTTTTAACTGCAGTTCTCCTCACTCATTCTAAACTTGCGCATGTTAGATTACAAAATTGTCCCTCTCCCGCTCCTTCCCTGTTCCAGGGGTCCTGGTGGGACAAGGTCTCTGGTCGTCTGCAACAACGTTTAAAGTGTTTATGTGCTAGTGTGCAAGTTTATTAATTTTCCTTTTAAGTTTGGGGGCGTTGAAGGTTTTTCCAAAAGCTTCTTTAGACTTTGGTGAGTGAAAAGGCCCAGTAGAGTCGCCACTTCCCAAAACAAAATCTTCTTTCCGCAGTTCCATCAAAAACACAGCGTCCTTGGTCCTTAATAAACAAGGCAAGTCAGGGTGGCACGGTGGCGCAGTGGGTAGCGCTGCTGCCTTGCAGTTAGGAGTTTGCATGTTCTCCCCGTGTCTGCGTGGGTTTCCTCCCACAGTCCAAAGACTTGCAGGGTAGGTGGATTGGCGATTCTAAAATGTCCCTGGTGTGTGCTTGGTGTGTGTGTGTGCGCGCCCTGCGGTGAGCTGGCGCCCTGCCCGGGGTTTGTTTCCTGTGTTGCGCCCTGTGTTGGCTCCAGCAGACCCCTGTGACCCTGTTGTTAGGATATAACGGGTTGGATAATGGATGGATGGATGGAAGTGAAAAAGCACATAGAAAATAAAAGCAGCGGCCTGTAAAATGACAGTGCCTGTCGAAGCCACTTAAAAAAAGATGTTAAGCAACTCCTTTTAATAGTCAGTAGTCCTAAAACCAATAACAAGGCTTATTGATCCTTGATCTAAAGCTCAACACACTCAGGTTGTAAAGTAATCGGATACAGCTTGAAGCATCGGCAAGTCTTCCTTTCCCAGACTGTAAATCAATTTAGTCCTTAGGTGCCCATCTCTTCACAGGTGATAAAATAATAATCAGTACAGCTCTGAATGAATGAATGATACTGGAACAATTCAGGAAAACACGATGGTTTGATGTCCGGCCTTCTTAAGTAATACATCTGTTCTTTCCATTTGAGCAAAATATTGGTTTTTATTGCTGTGTTAACTGTCCATTTTTGTTCGTGTGAACAACAAATAAAATAAAATATAAAATATATAACGTTTAAAATCCGCAACACTACCAAACCAAAGAGAACAGAGGAGTGGCTAAGGGACAACTCTGGGAACATCTCGAGTGGCCCAGCCAGATCCTGGATTTGAACCCAATCTGGAGAGAGCTGTCCACAGTCCTGCCAAAAGGGGTACTGAGTAAAGGGTCCGGATACTTGTGCCCATGGAATATTTCAGTTGTGGTTGTCTGTTGGCTGAGGAGAAATGTGAAGAGGAGACTTTGTGCTGCAGGTTTGACAGGACAAGTGGCAGGAAGGACACACTAGGACCCTGGAATACTTTCTGTGGACTACAGCAGACTGGGAGAAAGTCTTATGGACTGACGAGTCAAAGTTTGAAATCTTTGGTTCCTCACGCAGGGTGTTTGTACGCTGTCATGTTGGTGACAGTACGGCTCCTGAGTGTGTGACACCAACTGTCCAACATGGAGGAGGAAGTGTTATGGTCTGGGGTTCTTTTGCTGGAGGGAGAGTTGGTGACATGCACAGAGTGACTGGCTTTCTGAATCAGAAGGGTTGCCACAGCATTTTGCAGCACCACGCAGTACCTTCTGGTCTTTGTGTAGTAGGTCAGGGGTTCATCCTACAACAAGACAAGAACTAGACCTTAAACTGCGTGCATTTCCATAAAAACTGAAAAACCTGAGGTGTTCTGAAACTTTTTACTGGTAGTGTACTTCAGGTTCCTCGGCATTGCATGATGGAAGCACTTCAAAGATGGGATAGTTCTCCCCTGCAGCTCCCTCCATGGCAGCACCCAAGAACCCCAACAGGGCTGTGTCTCATGGGACTACAGCTCCCATCCAGAGTTTGAAATCTTTGGTTCCTCACGCAGGGTGTTTGTGTAAACTTCTGGCTTGCCCAGGAAACATCCTTAGGAGCAGCAGAGCGAGGGGCACTTCAAGAGGGGTCTGCGCTTTATTTTTCTTTTATTCACTTATTTTTTTTTTTTTTAATTCAATGGGGTTACTGGTTGTACCCCAGCGTCTTCATATGTCTTTTTGTCTTTGTTTTCTCTGCCAGGCGGTGAGATAAGATTCCTATGACCCTCAGTGCTTGCGACAGTAGAACACAAAGAAGGTGACAACAGGCGGCTGCGGATTATTTCTGACTTTTTATTATCATACTGTGGTTTCCAACATCATCAAAATGTACATCGAGTATTTGTTCTTTGCTATAAGTACACAGTAAAGAGCACCACAATGGCATCCGCGTCTACTCTAAGGTGACTCTTTTAACAATCAAATGTTACAAAAACCTAAGTGTAAGGAAAAATCCAAAAATAAAGTCGGAGGCTCTATGATGCTGTCAGTCACTACTGAGATGTTCCTCAAACAGCAGCCCAAGAGCGGGGGACGGGGGGTGGGGGAGCAGGTCAGCTGGATGGCATTTCTGCCATTGTTCACAGTTTTGTGGCAGTCGCTCCAGGTTGAGCTATGGGGCACAGTCCCACTGGGCAGGAGTCCGCTCTCGGGTAGGTGTCTGTCGGGCGGGCAGCACAGCGTAAACATTGGAATGTCAGGCGGCTCAGCTCTTGTCAGTTTGTGATAACTGGGACCTACCCCCCCCACAACAGTAGGCACCTCAAATCTACAAAAAGTCACAGCTTTCTCATGCCACTCATTCCACCACGTTGGGATTCAATGGTACAGTCCATAATGACATGGCAGCTCACTTTTAGAAGGTGTAGTGGCTTTGTGGGGGTCCCTGGCTGGTACACTGAGAAGAACTCAATTGTTGGCTTTGGGGGGTCCCCCTAGTTGGTTTACAGAAACAAACTAAGATGATGGTTTTAGCAGGACATCTCATGGGTTAGCACACTTTGAGAACTAAGATCATGGGTTTAGGGGTCCTTGACTCGTAAACTGGTAGAAGAATTAAAAACGGTTGGATGACTTTGGGGGTCTGTGGCTGGTATGGAGAGAATTAAGATGATGGTTTGGGAGGATCCCAAGATGGTAAACTTCATGAAGAACCAAAGATGTCTGATGGCTTTTTGGGCCTCTGGCTGTGAACTACTAAGATGATGGCTTGGAGGGGATTGAGCCCTCTGTTGGTAAACAAAGAAGAATTTAGATGACAGCTTTAGGGGTTCCTGACTGATATGCTGAGAAGAACTAACCTGATGGCTTGGGTGGGGTTCGATCCCAGGTTGGTAAACTTCATGAAGAATTAAGAACAAAGTACTAAGGTGATGGCTTTGGAGGAGGGGTCTCCTGGTTGGTACACCAAGAAGAACTATGATGATGGCCTTGGGGTCTCTGGCTGCTGTATGCTGAGAACAACTAAGATGATGACTTTGGAGGGGAGGGGTGTGTCTCCTGTCTGGTATGCTGAGAAGAACTAAGATGATAGCTTAGTGGTCCCAAGCTGGTAAACCTCATGAAGAACTAAAAAGTCTGGTGGTGTTTTGGGTATCTGGCTGGTACAGTGAAGAGTGCCAAGATAATGGTTTGAAGGTCTCCTGGTTGGTACAACAAGAAGAACTAAGATGATGGCTTTGGGGGTTTGTAGTTAGCATTTTGAGTGGAACTAACATGATGGGTTGGATGAGTCTCGATCCCAGGTTGGTAAACTTCATGAAGAACTAAAACATCTGGTGGCTTTTTGAGTCCCTGGCTGGAACAGTGAAGAGTACTAAGATGATGGCTTTGGGGGTCTCCTGGTTGGTACGACAAGAAGAACTAAGATGATGGCTTTGGAGCGGAGAGGAGTGTCTCCTGGCTGATATGCTGAGAAGAACTAAAATGATAGCTTGGCGGTCCCAAGTGGGTAAACCTCATGAAGAACTAAAAAGATCTGATGGCTGGTACAATCAAAAGTACTAAGATAATGGTTTTGGAGTTTGGTTTGGGTCTCCTGGTTGGTACACCAAGAACAACTTAGGGTTACTGGCTGTTAATCTTTGAAAGGAACTAAGACGCACTGACATCATTAGGGGTCCCTGACTAAATAAAAGCACAACAAACGCCTCATCATCTTTTATGTCCGCTGTTTCTCTTTGAATATTGGGAGCCAACTCGCACAATCCCAACTATCCCTGACATTTTCTACTGGGATTGCCAAAGTCTCCAGTTCTTTTTAAATCAAATGTTAAAATGATATCGAGTACCAGCGATTTGGGAGAGGGGAACCTCTACACTTGATTCGGACCTCAGTTGCACAAATAAAGAGAGGTAAAGTCGCAGTTTGCTTTTCTGTTCTTCTTTATTTCGCCTTATACAATTTCTTGTATTAGGAATTTGGTAATTTTCGCATACCCCTTGCGGTCAGAGCGCAGGGTCAGCTATTGTACAGCACCCCTGGAGCAATTGCAGGTTAAGGGCCTTGCTCAAGGGCCCAGCAGAGTAGGATCTCTTTTGGCAGTGACAGGGATTTGAACTGGCAACCTTTGGGATACCAGCATAGATCCTTAGCCTCAGAGCCACCACTCCGCCCTAAAAGGGATATTAAAAATTCAACCTGAAATGAACGCCTGATACGGGTGCGGGCAAAATTCAAAACAGACATCGCGGTGGCTCGTCGTGTGGTGGGTGCGGTAAGGTGCTGTAATTAGCACAGGAGGAGAAGTCTTTCCTTTCCATACCCGCAGTTCTAGGTCACGGGGATTAAAAACTCGTAACAAAAAAAGACAGCAATCTCCGTCATCTGAGAGCTCCTGCTGGTATCAACCGGAGATGGCTGGTTTCATGCCTTATATTTTTGTGCTGAAACAAGCCAATATGCTTCATTACAAAATAAGGTGGTGACAAAAGCCCCTGTTTCATGTGAAACAAAAAAGGAAAGATTATTTATGAAGTTGCCACATTCACAGGTTTTCTATTTTTGTCTGGAGACCGTGCAACGGAAACCTCCGATAGGCAAATTCAGCAGCGTCTGCACTTCGGGAGATTACGCTTACTAATTTGGTACCGAATTTCTAGCAAGGCTTCAAAATAAAGACGGGTGCTGATGAAAGAGTTTGGGGGGGTTCCTCAAATTTGGTCACCAGAGGATTTTATTCTGGTCCAGTTTCTTAATTAGGAACCATTTAGTGCTTCCTTTCAGGTCACTCGCTCGTGAAGACCCCCCCCGACTCTTATTAAACAGCTCCACTGACAGCTTTTTATTAACGGGGGTCCAATTAACAATGAGAAACAAGGGGGCCAGTAGGTCACCAGCTTACTTGGTCCCATTGACACCTGTGTGAGCACATCATGGAGCATCTGAAATGGAGGAGAAGACCCTAAGGGAGTGGGTGATCACTGAACTGGTTGAGGGGCACAAATGGTGTGGACAGGATTTTTACCGGAAATGACCGGATAACCTGATGTACTGGAATGAAAACACTAACAACGCCAAAATTCGACAAGTTCCATTTTCGGCTAAAAATGGGTTCAGATTCATTGGGTTGGCCCCTCCAGGCCTAAACTTGAGCATGACTGACGTTTCTGGGGACATCCTGGACCAACATGCTGCTGAACACAATGAAGATGATCCAATTCCACTGTGGCCTCCACCAGTCTTCAGGATTTAGTGGGGTGTCTGGTGGTGAGTATAGCCACCCCAAGGGGTCAGTAATGCGCCAGACGAGTTCTCCTCACATTTTTTAGGTGCTGATGACTTCTGTCCGCTTACACACATTCAGTACAGTCTGGTAGTAAAGACGTCTGCTTCCTGACATGAACTGCCCCCCATTTGCCTGAACGAGGAAGCCTTTGGCACCTGCTGCACACTGGAGCTAGTTGGCAACTAACTGTAAGGTGGCCCTAACCAGAGTCCGCCACACCCTCTTACCCTCCAACTTGTCCTAAAACACCCAGCTGACGGGGACCCACTGGGGTTCTGCATTGAGCCGCTCCAGTGCCCCCTGCAGGCTCCGGAAACACCTCTCCAGGTTGTCGTTGGTGATGGTCAGGTCGAAGTAATGTCCATACGCTCTCTGAATCCTGCCGCTCTCCTCCACCGTCCTTTTCAGCTCCGTTTCCTGCAGGGCGATCAGAGATGAGTTCAGGCCTGACGACCTTTCACATTTCGTTTTAATTCGATAATCATGACTGCGTAGGGGGCTTACCGTGAGCTGCTTGGTGAGCACGCCGGCTTCAATGGCCGCTTTGTTCATAGATCGGAGCACGTCGAATTCAGGTGCCGCGATGAAGACCACGTAAGGCAGGAACTCTGATGTCCTGAGCACCTTCAGGGCCTAAAAGAGGGGAAGAGAAAGAGACGCATTGAGAACGGCGGACCGGGTGGCTGGGGACTCAAACGGCGATCCTTCTGCGCTCCGTCGTTTCATAGCTTTGAGTGCCCCTGTGCTGGGGACGGTACGCTGGTTTATAATATGCTTAATTGTTAATTTTCAAGTTAGATTAAACAAAGGACACACATGGGTCATGCGCTGATCTCAAGAGCAACTGTCTGGCCTCTCAGCCAAAAGGTCACGAGCTGCAAGGAAATCAAAATGCCAGTCGACAGAGGAAGGAGGAGAAGTCAGACAAAAACCACAAGCACGCTAAACATGAGAACAATCTGGACGAGAAAAGGCCATTCAGCCCCACAAGGCTCGCCAGTCCTGTCCACTTAATTTTACTAAAAAAAACCATCAAGTCGAGTTTTACAAAGTTTGAAAAGTCCCTAAAGTCCTACTGTCTACCACACTACTTGGTCACTTATTCCAAGTGTTGTGCAAAATTTCCAACTGTGTCCCCGTGTTCTTGATGAACTCACCTTAAAGTCACCGTCTCGATCCACTGCACTAATTCCCTTCATCATTTTAAACACTACAGTCAGGTCCCCTTAAGGCTCAGCTCTTGTAATCTTTCCTCATAACTCACCCTGAATCAGCCTCATTGCTCTTCTCTGGACCTTCTCCAGTGCTGCTATGTCCTTTTTGTAGTCTGGAGACCCAAACTTCACCCAGGACTCCAGATGAGGCCTCATCAGTGTGTGATAAGCTGAGCAGAACCTCCTGTGACTTGTACTCCACACATCAAGGCGCTATATAACCTGACATAACCTGTTAGCCTTCTTAATGGCTTCTGAAGAGTGTCTGGCAGTTGATAGCATCAAGTCCACTACGACTCCTAAATCCTTCTCTTAAGGTGGACTCTTGATTTTCTGACCTCCCATTGTGTATTCATCCATCCATTTTCCAACCCGTTGAATCCAAACACAGGGTCATGGGGGTCTATTCAAACCTCACATTTTTACTCCCTATATGTAATTCTTTACATTTACTGACATTAAATTTCATCGTCCACAAACCTGCTGAAGCCTGTCTGCTGTCCAAGTCCTTCTGTGATGATTTAACAGATTCTAAATTATCTGCCAATCCATCTAACCTGGTGTCATCTGCAAACTTAACCAGCTTGTTCTTTATATTCCTATCTAAATCATTTATATATATTAAAAATAGCAGCGACCTCAGCACTTTTCTCTGCTGGTCACCACTCTTAACATCACGTAATTCTTCATATTAAAGTCTTGACCTGAAATCAACTCTCCAAGTGTTTTAACTGAGATGCTGCTGCGAATGCTAACCAGACAAAGCCCTTTAATTTTCAGGCAACAGATTGGACTTAACTGTATACTGTACTTTCAAAAAACAATTAAAATTCATAAATGTCAAATTAATGTAATTAATTAGGGACTGTACTTGGGACTGAGCACTAATTGGTCGTCAGCTCTCACCCAGGCACACAGAGCTCCGCCCCTACAATTGAAGACAGAATCAAACAGTTGGATTGTATCAGGGTGAGTCACAGACGTGTTGGACGGCGTCGCTGCAGATGTCACACTATATGACTTGTGCTTGGGCTGCCCCCATCCCCGCCCCCTCCGATTTGCTAAGATCATGTAGATGAAGTCAGTGACTGCAAATCCTGGAAAAGTCTTATAGTACTGTGACAGAGCAAGTCTTGGCCCCCAGTATTCCAGAAGAAAACTGGCAGCTTAGAAAATAGACAGGTATTTTGGGACTAACGGGGGAAAGCCAAGGAAATCGACCTGCAGTCAAACTGAACAAAGTAAAATGCATGTAACCCCCTCCCTATGTAGAGCTAGATAGATAGATAGATAGATAGATGCTAGATAGATAGATAGATAGATATATATGAAAGGCACTATATAATAGATAGATAGATAGATAGATAGATAGAGAGGTATGAAAGGCACTATATAACACTTTTATAGATGGATAGATATGAAAGACGCTATATAATAGATAGAGTCCATTTCTCCTGTCCCCCTTTCCCACACTCCGGTCACCCTGGCCAACACCAGAATCGAGAGCCGTACTCCTTGCCTGTGGGTTCACGTCCAGGATACACACTTTTCCCGTCTCTACCACCTCATGGATGGAGTCGATTTTGGTGCCGTACAGGTTCCCCTCGTACTCGCCGTGCTCCAGATAGCGGCCGTTCTTGATGTCCCGCTCCATCTCTGAGCGCGAGACGAATGAGTACATCTGCCCGTCCTTCTCATCTTCCTTCGGTTTCCGTGAGGTGTCTAAGGAAGGAAGAACAACGGTTAGACACCAAACTGATCATCACTTCTATCTGCCAGCCATCGATTCCCACCAACACCTCTGCTGGAGTCCAAGGAATGAAGAAAAAAAGACAGCTGAGCCACCATTATGGAACATTGTACAGCCAGGCTGTGCGCCCCCTGCTGGATGCGGCAATGCATTATAAACAAAACGTTTGCCAGGTCAGACTGCTGCTGCTAATTTACGATTTGATCCTAAGGGAGGTGCCTCACTGGTCAGTACTTAGAAGAATAAGGAAATAGTTGTAAAGCACCCGAGGAAATGGTCACTGTGAAGGGCACAGACTATATAAAATCACATGGGCCTGTCTCTGACGTACTGTGGGACCCTGACGCAAAATGTTTCACCTGCATCATATATAACTATTAAAAAAAAAAAGAAGGATGCAATTATGTATCTGTGTCAGTGTCTGTAGGCCACCATCCACAGCTGCAGGATGGTTTGCCCTCCCGTTCCTGGCACATTCATGCATTCTTGGCCCACTGAGAGTTGCCGATTAGGGTTAGGGGTAGGGTTAGGGTTAGAATTAGGGTTAGCCACAGACACATTAAATTTGCACTTGTGCCCAAGTTGGCCAAGAAAGACTCTAGTGGGGTAAGTAGGATCTGAAAACGTCTTCACCCCCTTGGAAGGTCTTGCATCTTCTCGTTATACCACATTGAATTCATTTGCCATTTTAAGACTAATCAGCAGAAAGAGACTCTTCAATGTCAAAGTGAAAACAGATCTCTGCACAGTCGTCTAAATGAATGACAAAAGTCCATCATCAAAGTATTCATCCATCCCTGTCAGTACTTCATAGACGACAGCCATGACTCTGTGTGATCGATCAGCTCTGCCATTTTCTCCTCCTTCTCCTTTGCCAAACTGCTCAGCTCTGTCAGATTGTCACTCTGATGGCGAGTGAACTGCCATTGTCAAGACCTGCCACAAGTTGTTACCAGCAGGACAATGCCAAGCCACTTTGTGCCTGGAAATCAGCGTGATCTGCTGTCTTGTTGTGTCTTATTGTATGATGTGTGTTGGAGATGAGGGGGAGCTTCACTGCATATTATTCATGGCTAAAGTCTTATTTTTGCAGTACATGTATTGTTGTGAACGTGTACTCTTGTACTCATTTCAATCAGCATTATTTAAACCCTGTGTGGACAGACTGGAGGGCCATCTCTACCATGACAGGGTCTCCTCATTATAAATTTAGCATGGACGATCTCCGACCCCCCTTCTGTTACAATTGTATGTTTCTCTGACCACGGCTTTAAAGACTTCCTTGGCAATGGCAACATCTCAGACTCACATGGTATGGTGGTCCCGTATCGCGATGGGTCAGACAGCATCAGCTTGTTCTTCAGGCTTCGCCGGCCCACTCCCTGTGCACCAATCAGCACGAGGCTCTTCCTGCGGAACGGTGGCATTTTGGCCACCTCTTCATAAATCAGTAGCTCGTGCCGGTCAAACTCTGGAGAGGGAGAGTAATGGGAAGAATACAGTCTGAGTGTGAAGAGTCCGGTCAGCCACCACTGGGGGGTCATCGTCACAGAGACACCTGAGGAGAGGAGCTACGAAAACACTCAGCTTTCAAATATGGACAGATACAGTCAAAGTAAAAAGTGTGTGAACCCTTTGGGATGATCTGGTTTACTGCATGAATTGGTCATAAAATGTGATGTGATCTTCATCTGAGTCACAGGTTCTGATCTACACAATGAGCTCAAGCCAACGACACACAAACAATTCTACTCTTTCATGTCTTTATTTTACAAACACATTCAACATTCACAGTCGTATTGGAAAAAGTAAGTGAACCTTAGGATTTAATAACTGGCTGACCCTCCTTTGGCAGCAATGACCTCAACCAGGCGCTTCCTGTAACTGCAGATCAGACCTGCACATCCTGGCTTATTGAGCCCATTCTTCCCTGCAGAGCTGCCTTAACTCTTCCATATTCTTTGGTTTGTCTTCTGTGTGTGGCTCAGTAGGACTGAGATCTGGGCTCTGACTGGGCCGCTCCAAAAGGCAGCCATTGTGCTGTGGATTGGCTGCGATGTTTGGGCTCGTTGTCCTGTTGCATCACCCAGCCTCTTCTGAGCTGAAGTTGACAGACAGACACCCTCACATTATCCTGGAGAATTTGTTGATGAACTTGTGAATTCGTTGTCCCCTCAATGATGGCAAGCTGTCCGGGCCCTGATGCAGCAAAGCAAGCCCATGTCATGATGTTCCCTCCACCATACTTTACTGTAGGGATCATGGTTTGATGTTGATATGCGGTGCCCTTTTTACTCCCAAAGAGTTCAATTTTGGTTTCTTCACTCCACAAAACATTTTCCCAGTACCGTTGTGGAGTGTCCAAGTGCTCTTTCACAAACTTCAGAAGTTCAGTAATGTTCTTTTTTGATAGCAGTGACTTCCTGTGACGATGTGGGTTCAGGCTCCACACTCCCTTTGATGTTTGGGAACCCTTGAACCCAACACCGTCGATAATGTAACCGAGTGAGCTAGTCAATGGAGGCAAATTGAGCATCTGAGCAAGGGGATGGTTGAAAGTACAAAAGTGCTTTTATTAAAACAGTCAACAAAAACAGTGTTCCATAAATAAATAGTGCAGTCCATTCAAAGTTCATTAAATAAATAATCCATAAAATGAAAACGAGGAGTCAAACCAATAAATAGAAAAAACAATCCTTAAAATCGAAGGTTAAAATCTTCTTGTGGAAGCAGTCTTTAAAAACAACAACAAACAAATCCGGTGTTCTTTTTGTTAGCGTCTCACCTGCTTATCCCGTATGGGCCACGCAGCAGGCAAGACGCTCTCTACAGCTGCCCTCCTCAAACACACGCAAGACTGGAGACCTCCCGATCCCTGGCTTCGGTTTGGCTCTCATCCCAGCCTCGAGACTTGGACTCCTTGGTCTCCAGGACGCTCACACCAAGGACTGCCACTCCAAGCCTCCCGACTTCCGCTGCCTTTCTGCGGCCTTCTGCGGCTCGTCGCTTTCACCTTGGTCACTCCCGCTACCTGCTCGCTCAGCGGGAGCGACATCAACACAAACACGTGGGTGTCGGCCTAACACCCAGCTTCCATGCAGCTGCCCACGAGCGCTCATTCGCTCGCACGTCCGCTCGCTCTTCGCGGCTCGCTCTCTCTCACCGACCTGCTTCCTCTCCTGCTCCCGGTAACCTCCGTCCTCTCCTTTCCTTTCTCCGATCGTTCTTACACTACCCCACAACCGACTCGCGCTTCTTTTTAAAACGTGAGGGGCCATCACAGCTGCAGCATTAGCCACGGGAGCAATCACGAATGTGGGCAGTTCCTCACCTGTGCACACGGTGAGAAACGCCCACATCGACGACTGCCCCGCGGCTCGCTACAACAACGCCCCCCTCACGAAGCCGCCTCGGGTGCGATGATTATTTAAAATCAATGGCCTTTTCTCCACGAGCTGTGGACCCATAACACCACACTTCCTTCTTGGTGTCCTGCCATGGACTCCTTTCTTGTTCAGTGTTTTGCGTATAGTTGACTCCTGAGCAGAGATGTCAGCCAGTTCTGATGACTTCTTCAAGTCCTTTGCTGTCACTCTAGGGTTCTTCTTTACCTCATTGCTGACTTTGTGCTGTTGGGGTCATCTTGGCACGGCGCCCACTTCTAGGCCGAGTAGCCACAATACCAGATTGTCTCCATTTATAGACAACTTGCCTGACAGTAGACCGATAAAGATCTCAAATCTCAGAGATGACTTTGTAACCCTTTGCAGCCTCATGTAGATGAACAATTCTCCATCGTAGCTCTTCAGACAGCTCTTTTGTGCGAGGTGTGATTCCCATCTGGATATGCTTCTTGTCAGAAGCTCAAACTCAAACTGATCAATCAAAGTCATTCAGGACCACCACACCTCTGAACTTGTTTCATTAAATGGACTCCTGGTGTGCGAAATTCAGACTATAATGAGCTTTTTAAAAAGTCGTTAGCTTAGGGTTCACTTACTTTTTCCAACCTTCAGTTTTACAGTTTGAATGATTTATTCAATATGGTCAAAAATTCTCTGAAAATCTTTGAAAAAAGACTGTGTTTGTTCATTATGGGGACTGACATGAAGATACGGCCGTGTTTTATATGGGAATTAGACATAAATAGAGAGAATGCCTAGGGGTTCACATACTTTTTACTTTGACTGTATAAAAGTGTGATACAATAAATGGAGGAGAAGGACAATCTAAAACAGTTCAGCAGAGAGAAGTGAAAGGGGCTATATGACAGATAGATAGATAGATAGATAGATAGATAGATAGATAGATAGATAGATAAGGCACTATATAACAGATAGATAGATAGATAGGATAGATAGATAGATAGATAGATAGATAGAAAGGCACTATATAACAGATAGATAGATAGATAGATAGATAGATAGATAGATAGATAGATAGATAAGGCACTATATAACAGATAGATAGATAGATAGATAGATAGATAGATAGATAGATAGATAAGGCACTATATAACAGATAGATAGATAGATAGATAGATAGATAGATAAGGCACTATATAACAGATAGATAGATAGATAGATAGATAGATAGATATATAGACAGATGTGAAAGACACTATATAATTGATCGATAGATAGATATAAAATAGATATAGATAGATAGATAGATGTGAAAGGCACTATATAATAGATAGATAGATAGATAGATAGATAGATAGATAGATAGATAAGGCACTATATGATAGATAGATAGATAGATGTGAAAGACACTATATAATTGATTGATAGATAGATAGATATAAAAGGTACTATATAATAGACAGACAGACAGACAGACAGATAGATAGATAGATAGATAGATAGATAGATAGATAGATAGATAGATAGATAGATAGATATGAGAGCCTGCAACATAACAAAATGTAAAAAGTTGAAAGGGTCCAAACACTTTCTGATGGCACAATAGAGAGATTCACGTGAATGACACTTTATGATACTGAGACAGAGTTTTATTGATCCTCTATCAGAAGACCTCACCTGCGTTCTTTGTGGTGAGGTACATCATCTTCTTCTTCTTTTTTCCACTGATGCCACCGCACAGGGCACCTGCAAGTCAAGAAAAAAAAAATGAATTGCTGTACGAAAGCTGAACATATTTGATCCGTCCATAAATTTGTTCTGTTTACCCATTTTGGGAATGCAGGATCACAGGTGACAGGTCACAGCCAGAAACACACTGGGCCACATACTGTTGGTGTCACCCGTTCAGACAGTTTGCAAGTGGTTGGGAATTGAGAATAAGTCAAATTCCTGCAGAGAAACCCCAGGGGCTGTTGGAGAGCAGGCAGGTGGCGCCAGTTGCCCTTTAATTCACATCCTCAATGCTAATTCCGAAGAGGGGTTACAGGGGCCGTGTGATGGCCATTTTCTATCCAAGTTTGCAGATAAATTCTCAAAGATTTTTATTTTTTGGAGTGTTCTGCTTATTTAATAATGAGCTCATTAGAGGTCCTGACACCACTGGCCACATCCTTTCACAATTTACTGTCATTTGCACCCATAATTAGATAGACAGTTTGGAAAGGCACTGGAAAGGCATCAGATAGATAGATCCATCCATCCATCCATCCATTATCCAACCCGCTATATCCTACCTACAGGGTCACGGGAGTCTGCTGGAGCCAATCCCAGCCAACACAGGGCGTAAGGCAGGAAACAAACCCCAGGCAGGGTGCCAGCCCACCGCAGTAGATAGATAGATATAATACAGCGTTTCTCAACCTTTAAGTATTTGCGACCCGAGTTTTTATAACAGTTTTAATTGCGCCCCCCCTAACATTTTCTTGAAATGTAGATGCATATTTTATTATACCTACTTAACTTTTATCGACATTTATCTAACTATAGTTACTGTTCTAGTAACAGAATGTAGTTTAAGTTAATTTGTTTTGGTTTCAACAGATTTTTTTTTTCATATTTGTGATTCTTGTTTTCTTTTTTTCACATCTTCACAGGTTGAGAACCACTGATATATATATATTAATGGAACTATATGATAGATAGATAGATAGAGCTTTACTTGACCTCTTGGTGGAAATTTGGATTTAAACAGAAGCCCTTTAATAAATAAATAAACACACTCACCCACCACGAATAACTAAAAAGAAACCAGCTGTTATATTTCCAGTCAGAGTTATACGGAGGATGTCGGCTGAACAGCAGAGCTGAACGAGAAAAATAATAATTGGGTAGGAAGATTTAGCGCAGGACGATCTGGTCGACCACCACCATGGCGCACACATACCCACACCGACAAGGGAATGCCTTCATCACAGAAAACCGATGGATTGCGTTGTCCGCTTCTGGGCACATTAGGATATCGTATCAGCTCTGGATCTGCACGTACCATACTGTGCGAGTACCATAAAAGTTGCGCAAATTGGATATGCACACAGTTTACTGATCTACAGAAGCCAACATCCTTCGATAACTTTTAATAGGTTTCACTCTCTCCGCCCAAAGAAATCTCACTACAGTGCGTTGTTAAACAATGAGGTAATCCCGCAGCGTAGCATCCCCGTTTAGTTAACTTTGGCTTCAGCAACACTAACGGCAGAGCGTTAAGCCGAGAGTGTTCGAACTACCCATAAGCCCCCGCGAGAACGTTTTACTGCGTCAGCTTCTATCCCTTGCGGTTACGCCGTGCAATTTTTAAATTGTCTTTGTATTTACATACAATTCTGTTATACAGTACCTGCATTTTTATCACTCTTTAATTTAATATTGTTTTTTATCAGTATGCTGCTGCTGGAATATGTGAATTTCCCTTTGGGATTAATAAAGTATCTATCTATCTAAAAGAAACGAAAAGCCATCGTTGTCTTTAAAGCCGGCCACAAGATGGCAGTGTAGCCCTACAAGAAAGTTAAGCCATTCCAACGGAGGCAACTGCAAAACATGAGAGGGGGCTGTTGGGTCAACACACCAGTGGGGTCTCCTTCAGATTTTTTTTATATACGAATATTTCAGACATTCTTAGTTAAAAGATGAGGAGAGCGTGACCAGCCTGACCAAATCATGCCAGAGGAAGAAATTGAGTGTGGACACTGAACAATCCAGGACAATCCTGAGGTTATTTTTTAAACTGATAATAGTAAATTACCTATTTTTTTTTCATCCATTCATTTCACAAACCTTTTTTGTCCATTTAAAAAGTCACATAATTACTGGGGTCCATCTGGTTCTCTCACCTTCTCAACAGATTTTCTCTCAGTCTTTTATTGCTCCACCAATTCAAAGGTTTACCAAAATGTGTGACAAGCACAAACCACCAGTGACAGGGGATCTCGTTGGCAAAAACAAGCAGAGGATCAGATGGGGTTTAAAAGAAAATGGCGAGAATCGTTGAAGTAAACAGAGGCCACAAGCTGGTAAATCAACATTGGTGTGCAGAATGTCACGTCAGGACACATCACAACAACCAAATGCAATCTCCAGTGACAGTGTTTGCAGTGGAGTAAGCCTCCATTGGACACAGACGTATCGAAAGTAAGCCACTGGAGTGGAATAAAATTGCTTAGTTGGATGAATCCAGGGTTACAATTTGGAGCAAACAACCCGAGCACCATGGGTCCATCCCTTTTATAACAGACATATGCATTGCGATTGTTATTCCAATACATGCAACTTAAAAAACACTTGTAGCAATAAAACGCACTGTATTTTCCATTCCAACAGATGGTGCATCCCAAAAATAAACACACCCTTTACAAATTCCATACCAAATAGGATCTAACAGAGACATATGCATTGCGTTGTCATTCCAACAGATGGTGCATCACAAACATTAATCCCGCTTTTAGAAATCCCATACCAAATGGCATATAAAAGAGATGTAGGCATTGCATTGTCATTCCAACAGATTGCACATCACAAACATTAACACTGCTCTTATGAACCCTGTACCAAATGGCATATACCAGAGGCAAACGCAATGCATTTCTCATTCCAACAGTTGGCATACCACAAATATTTGTAGTAATAAAATGCCATTCAATAGGTTGTGTATCACAAACATTAACACTGCTTTTACGAATCCCGTAACAAATGGTATTTAACAGAGACATATGCAATGTATTTGTCATTCCAACAGGTGGTGCATCACAGACATTAACACTGCTCTTATGAACCCTGTACCAAATGGCATATACCAGAGGCAAACGCAATGCATTTCTCATTCCAACAATTGGCATACCACAAATATTTGTAGTAATAAAATGCCATTCAATAGATTGTGTATCACAGACATTACCACTGCTTTTACAAATCCTGTAACAAATGGTATTTAACAGAGACATATGCAATGCATTTGTCATTCCAACAGTTGGTGCATCACAAACATTATCACTACTTTTATGAATCATATACCAAATGGCATATAACAGAGATATATGCATTGATTGTATTTGTCATTCCAACAGGTGGTGCATCACAGACATTAACACTGCTCTTATGAACCCTGTACCAAATGGCATATACCAGAGGCAAACGCAATGCATTTCTCATTCCAACAATTGGCATACCACAAATATTTGTAGTAATAAAATGCCATTCAATAGATTGTGTATCACAGACATTACCACTACTTTTACAAATCCTGTACCAAATAGCATATAATAATGACTTATGCATTGCATTTGTCATTCCGGCAGTTGACGCATCACAAATATTTGTAGTAATAAAATGCCTTTCAACAGGTTGTGTATCACAAACATTAACACTACTTTTACGAATCCCGTATATAACAGAGACATATGCAATGTATTTGTCATTCCGACAGGTGGTGCATCACAGACATTTGCAGTAATGCATTTCATTACAAAATACATTCCAATAGATGGTACACTCCAAATGTTAATGCTAAGGTCTACGCTGATTAGTTACATTTGAACAAGTCTTACATGGGAAGTGCAGTTAGTAATAATAATCCTAATCTTGCTAATCTACTGTATGTAACCAGCCTTCTGAATGTAATGGAATACTGTATCTGGATTTATGAGTGACTTGGATTTGTATTTCTTAATAAAATGTATAATGCACATCCTCACATTCTGAACTATTCTTACTGGACTACCAATTGGTGATTGCAAATTCAATAAAGAACTGCATGTAAGGTTTCAGTGATGTCACAAGTTTGTACTGACGTATCCAACCCCTTTATGTCACATGTTAAATGAACAGCCTGGACCCCCTGTACTCATTCCCTTCATAATTTTAAACACATCTGTCAAGTCACCTCTTAATCTGAACATCTCATCTTCTGTTCCCTTTAATCTTCCTCTTTTCAGCTCTTGGAATCTGAGCGCCCCCTCTGGCACAACACCATGTGATGTAATATGGGTACACTGAGGGCAGAGGGCACCATCTCGATGCTGTGCACAATTTAGCTTATCTAGGGGGTACTTGTTTAAACTCCGCAGAAAATTTTTCGCATCCATCGTGAGGACACTTCTCGCAGTTCACCGGGGTCGGTTTGATAGTAAACAGACACGGAGATACGGAGAGAGGCGAGAACAGAAAACGTGTTACTTGCTGAGGCTGCCAGCTCCAGGTCTCGCTTCACGAATGCCTTCCTCTTCTCCTCAAGCAGCTGGCTGGGAATGAGGCCCGCACTGCCACCCTTGACGTGGCACGCCTGTGGAGAGATGGGAAGACACTAATCAATAGGCGCCCTCCACCAGACTAGTGGGTAGGAAGTGGGCACAATGAAGATGGCACTTGTCACTCACCTGCCACCAGTTGAGGTCCTCCTGATTGACGATTTGCAGGATGTCACCAGCGTTAAACGTCATGCCGGCTTCCTTGCAGGGGATTAGGTTATCGTGTGCGGGGTCGTAGTCAAAGTGGCACTTCACAAACACCTGCAAGCAATGGAAGAAGATGGCAAAGTCATACCTGGACTTGCATGAGGGAATAAACAGGGACTACAACTGATCTGGCAGGAGTGGGAGACGAGAAAGCAAACTGCAAAACCTACAGGGCTGTGCTCAGAGGAGGCAGGTGACCACAAAGCCCACCAATGGTCGAAGGGGGGGAACTAGGTGTGAATGCCCTTTCACCCCAGTGTAACAAACATCATTCCCACATCCAGGGCGTCTGTCCATCACTGTCTTAACCCCAAATCCCATATGGGGCTGTCGATGACCCTAAACCTGACCAAAATTATGTTTATACATACAAATGGAGTTCACAAGACTTGAAGACCCCCCCCACCTGCCCCCTTCCCCCCCACTCACTGCCATTATGGGCTTTGCTGCTGTTGACTCCCCCACACTCCCCACCCCCCTGGTCTTATTCTCATGTGGCTCATCATTTGCAGCTGGCGATATGAGAAACACACCACACTGCCAGAAGCACACACACACGCACACACACACACACAGACAGGTTACCATAGCAACAAGCTCCTTGCATCACACGTTGATTAAAGCCAAGCGCATACCATGGGGGGGCATTGTGTGTAACTCTTATCAGAAGGTCTGCCCGCCTCCCCAAGTGACATCAGCAGGCCCCGCCTCCAAGGGCTGCCACCATTGGTCAGAGGAGTGCGCTATTTATAGCCAGCCAGCCAGCACAATTAGAGATTCAGCAGCTGCCTGATGGTTAGGGCCGGGTGGGCTGCAGCTCTCCAAAAAAAAATAAAAAAGTGTGTTCAGCAGAAGAGAGACAAGACGGACAGAAGAACAGACAGGACCCCTGCACTAACTATCCTCTCGGCTCCATTGAGCAATCTGTGGTTCCCCCCTGCTTTCACATGGACCCCTCATATTGATCCCGTTTCTGCAACCCCCATTCCAGACCTTAAGAAACAGATGGCTGCAGAAGTCTCTATCACGTGCTAAGGGTCTGACCTGGGGGAGTTGGCAGAGTAGCAGAGGGGGTGCCATTACCTGCCGTGGTGGGTGGGGCTCCTGGTAGCTGGGCAGGATCTTGAGAACAACACTCCCACTGGCATCCTTCAGCATCTCCTGCAGCACCTTGGGGTCGCTGCCCACCTCCTTCCCGTTGACCTCTTTGATGATGTCCCCCACGTGCAGGAGGCCTTGCTGGTCAATCATGCCACCGTGCAGAATCCGGGCAATCACCAAGTCATTGTTTTCGACACGGAACGTCACCCCCTGTGGAGCAAAAGTGCACAGAAAGTTGTCATCTCATAGGGGCATGGCTGGCATGCTGTTGGGTTTATGGGGAATGCATGAGCTCTAACACAGTGGGCACAGCCAGCACAATGGTGGCATGGTGCTTGTTGGTGAGCAATCCATCTACCATGCACGTCTTTTATGATATGTGAGGAGAACCCACAGAGACATGGTGAGAATGTGCACAGCCCATGCAAATGCCAGCTGGGTGCTTGATTCGAACCCAGGACCCTGGAAAACAGAAATCTTAGTGATTGGCAATAATGGATACAATGAGGTTATTAGAAATAAACTAGATGCACTAGGATTAAACGTCAAGACAGAGGTAAAGAACTTAGGGGTAATTGTTGACTGTAACCTGAATTTTAAATCGCATATTCATCAGGTCACTAGGACAGCATTTTTTTCACTTAAGAAACATAAGTAAAGTTAGACCTCTTATGTCATTAAAAGATCCTGAGAAATGAGTTCACGCGTTTGTTTTTAGTCGACTAGATTACTGTAACGCACTCCTCTCAGGACTACCCAAAAAAGACAACAAGTGCAGAATGGAGCTGCTAGAATCCTAACTAGAAAAAGAAAATCCGAGCACATCTCTCCAGTTTTGATGTCACTACACTGGTCACCTGTGTCATTCAGAATTGACTTTAAACTCCTGCTTATGGTTTACAAAGCCTTAAATAATCTGCTCCATCTTATATATCGGACATCTTATATTCCAAATCGTTACCTCAGATCCTCAAATGAGTGTCTCCTTAGAATTCCAAGAACAAAACTTAAAAGAAGTGGTGAGGCTGTTAGGCACCTAAAATCTGGAATAGCCTGCCAATAGGAATTCACCAGGCTGATACGGTGGAGCACTTTAACACACTGCTGAAAACACATTACTGTAACATGGCCTTCTCATAACTTTATTTTAGTTTAATCCTGATGCTCTCTATATTCAATTCATTATAATAACTATTCATGGAGGCTCTAAAATCCGTACTGACCCCTACTCTCTCTTCTGTTTCTTTTCCCGGTTTTCTGTGGTGGTGGCCTGTGCCACCACCACCTAATAAAAGCACCGTGATGTCCCTCCATTGATGGATTTAAAGCCAGAAGTCTACATGACCATCATCATCAAGTCCTTCCATGAGAACCCTAAATACAAAGAGGACTGTTTCATTTATGTTAGGTAGAATGCCCAGATGGGGCAGGGTGGTCTCGTGGCCTGGAAACCCTGCAAATTTAATTTTTTTTCTCTCTAGCTGTCTGGAGTTTTTTTTTGTTTTTTCTGTCCTCCCTGGCCATCGGACCTTACTCTTATTCTATGTTAATTAGCGTTGTCTTATTCTAATTCTTACTTTGTCTTTTATTTCTCTTTTCTTCATCCTGTAAAGCACTTTGAGTGACATTATTTGTATAAAATTGTGCTATAGAAATAAATGTTGTTGTCGTTGTTGGAGGCAGCAGTGCCAACTACTGTGCCACAGTAAGCCCCCCCCCCCATCACTTACCGCAACCATTTTTAACCCACTTATGCAATTCAGGATTGTGGGGCATCCCAACCAACTGTAAACAGACCCTCAGCCTCTCATTATCAGATGGCATTTCCACACCACAAAGACAGCAAGATGGCACCAGCCAAGTGCTCATTGCACACATTGCATTTCTAGGACACTTTGCCCCAGCTCACAAACACCAACAACGTCTTACCAGGTGCTCTCCAGAAACCTTGCGGATGCCAACCATTCTCACAGCGTCGGGTGGCACTGGCTGGTTGTTGAGTGCCGGGTCCATGAAGGCACAGGGGCTGGGTGGTGGGGTTTCATAGCTTTTCGATGCCACAGAGTCATGAGTTTCCAGCAGTGACTGTAAAGAAAGAAAAATGGAGTGAGGTTGCTGGTCAGAATAAATCCAGAATGGCTAAGAGAACATCGTACAGTCATGTGACAAAGTAAGTGCACCTCATGAAATGTTTTTTTTCTTTTTTAGCATATCAAGAGTTGATCTTCATTTAAACAGAAATTATAGATGGAGGTGATGTAATCTAAGAAGCTCCAAGCCACGTTTATACATATATACTTGCATAAACATATATATACTTGATATATACATGCTGTACATATACATATGTATACTTGATATATATATATATATATATATACAGTATATACATTTATACAGTACATACTTATACATCTATATACATTGTCAGGGATGCCAGGGGCCATGACCCGGCCGGGATGACATGAAGGACCGAATGTGGGTCTGCACCCACCCTGGATCACGTGGGGGTTGCCTTCCGGGTTGCTTTGGGGGCCACGGGTCGAGGGCATGGAAGCCCTACCCTGTAGGGGCCCGTGGTCACCGCCTGGAGGCGCCCCAATGCCTTGGGGACCTGTTACCTCAGCACTTCCACCACACCAGGAAGTGCTGGGGGGAAGATTTTGGATGTTACCCGGAGAGCTGCCGGGAGGACAGCCGGCACTTCCGCCACGCTGGGGCGTGGCTAGAGGAGGAATGCCGGGAACACCTGGTGCTCATCCGGTACCATATAAAAGGGGCCGTCTCCATTCATTCGAGGCTAGAGTCGGGTGGAAGGAGGACGAGGCAAGAGGAGCTGTGGAGGCGGCCCGAAGAAAGGCATTTGTGGCCAGGACTGTGATTGTTTTGGGGTTTGTGCACGTGACTGAGGTCTGAGTGACCATTGGCTGGGGTCTTAGTGACCATTATTGTAAGTAGTGATTGTAAATAAACGTGTGGTGTTTTAAACAACATGTCCACCTGTCTGTGTCCGGGTCAACTTCCACAACATATACATATATATACTTCTTAGAAATCGCCTTAATCAATGGGTGGGCCTCTCTGGCAGGGTCTTAAATTGGTTTGAGTTCTACCTGGCAGGCAGAAAATTCTTTGTTAGTTGTGGTGATTATACTTCAAAGACCCCTGATATTCTATATGGTGTTCCATAAGTCTCTATCCTGGGTCCGCTGCTCTTTTCGATCTCCATGCTTCTGTTAGGTCAGATTATCTTGGGGTATAACCTGAGCTACCACAGCTATGCTGATGACACACAACAGTATTTATCAATAGCGCCTGATGACCCCGACTCTCTTGATTCACTGACCCCAATGTCTTACTTGTGTTTCCGAATGGATGAGTAGTAGTTTTCTTAAACTAAATAAGGAGAAAACAGAAACTTTAGTGATTGGCAAAAATGGATATAATGAGGTTATCAGAAATAAACTTGATGCATTAGGATTAAAAGATGCAAAGAATTTAGGGGTAATTATTGATCTGAATTTTAAATCACATATTAATCAGATTACTAGGACAGCATTTTTTCACTTCAGAAATATAGAAAAAGTTAGACCTCTTATAACATTGCAAGATGCTGAGAAATGAGTTAAAGCTTTTGTTTTCAGTCGGCTAGATTACTGTAACGCACTCCTCTCAGGACCACCCATTCAACGAGTGCAGAACGGAGCTGCCAGAATCTTAACTAGGAAAAGAAAATCCGAGCACATCACCCCAATTGTAATGTCACTACACTGGTTACCTGTGTCATTTAGAATTGATGTTAAAATACTGCCGATGGTTCACAAAGCCTTCAATAATCTGCTCCATGTTATATTTCAGAATGTCTCTCACCTGACACTCCAAATCATAACCTTAGATCTTCAAATGAGGGTCTGCTTAGAATTCCGAGAGCTAAACTTACAAGACGTGGTGAGGCGGGCGGCCTTCTGCTGTTCTGCACCTAAAATCTGGAATAGCAGACTGAGAGATATTCGCCAGGCTAATATGGTGGAGCACTTTAAACAATTGCTAACAACCCGTTACTTTAACATGGCTTTCTCAGAGCTTCATTTTAGTTTAATCCTGATGCTCTGTATGTTCAATTAATTATCATTATCATTCACGGTGGCTCCAAAATCCATACTAACTCCTACTTTCTCTGCTGTTCTTTTTCCGGTTTTCTGTGGTAGTGATCTGCCCTGAATACCATGAGGACTGACTGAGGTCATTGATGTTAGGTAGAATGCCTAGAGGGAGGTGGGTGGTCTCGTGGCCTCAGACCCCCTGCAGATTTTATTTTTTTGCTCCAGCAGTCTGGAGTTTTTTTCTGTCCTCCCTGGCCATTGGACCTTACTTTTACTCTATGTCAATTAGTGTTCTGTAATTTTATTTTCTTATTTATTTATTTTTTTCCTTTCTTCAACATGTAAAACACTTTGAGCTGCATTATTTGTATGAAAACATGCTACAGAAATAAATGTTGTTGATATATACTTGATATATACATACTGTACATATACATATATATACTTGATATGTCCACATATGCTAACTTTTCACAGGGTGTACTGACTTTTTCACATAACAGTAGGTGGGAACCGAGAAGTCTGCTCTACCTTTGACGACCTCGTAAAGAGGGGGCAATTATCCCTGATCTGCTATTAACATTTTATAGCTGACGCCAATGCAGAAGAATGAAAGCCCAGGTGAAACGTTCCACGTAGAATGGGGAAGGAACACCAACCTGGAAGTGAGGCTCTGTCAAGATCCGCGCCAGCTCATCTGCCATGCTGTTTAAGCCCACCAGAGGCGAGATGTCCACCAGGATATCCTGGACCAACTCGAGATTGTTATCACGGACTGCCTCCAGTTTGGTCTCTTCCAGCTTCTCATGGGCCTTGTGGAAAAGAAAATCATGAAATAAAAAAAAAAATTGAAGACATAGGTGATGAGCTCCTAATGAAAACAAAGTAGCACACTTTGGGCGAATAATAATAATAATATTAATAATAATAATCCATCCATAATCAACTCGCTATATCCTAACTACAGGGTCACAGGGGTCTGCTGGAGCCAATCCCAGCCAACACACCAAGCACACACTAGGGGCAATTTAGGATCACCAATGCACCTAACCTGCATGTCTTTGGACTGTGGGAGGAAACCCACGCAGACACGGGGAGAACATGCAAACTCCACGCAGGGAGGACCCGGGAAGCGAACCCGGGTCTCCTAACTGCGAGGCAGCAGCGCTATCCACTGTTGCACCGTGCCATAATAATAATAATTTATTTATTTACAGCACGGGTGTCGAACTCCAGGCCTGGAGAGCCGCAGCGGCTACAGGTTTTCATTCTAACCCTTTTCCTAATCAGTAACCTGTTTTTCACTGCTAATTCACATTTTAATAGCCCTGTTAGAAGGATTCAGTCCTCTGAATTGATTAAAATACAGCCAAACAGAAATGAGATGTGAAACGAGCCAATAGATGACCAGCTAAACTGAAGCTTCAAACTCCAACCAGTTTCTTAATGAGAAGCCAGTTCTTGCTGTCAATTAAACTCGTTATTTAATTCCACGGCTTGTTGTTGCTCTCGTTTTGCCACAGCTGACTGAGATGGGAGTAGACTCACACCTGGTGGCATGGATCGTGGACTATCTTACAGACAGACCTCAGTATGTGCGTCTGGGGAACTGCAGGTCTGACATTGTGGTCAGCAACACAGGGGCGCCGCAGGGGACTGGACTTTCTCCTGTCCTGTTCAATCTATATACATCGGACGTCCAATACGACTCGGAGTCCTGCCACGTGCAAAACTTCGCTGATGACACTGCTATTGTGGGCTGCATCAGGAGTGGGCAGGAGGAAGAGTACAGGAAGCTAATCCTACTCTCTTTTCTGTTTCTTTGTGGTGGTGGCCTGCGCCACCTCCACCTACTCAAAGCTTCATGATGCTCCAACAATGATGGATGGATTTAAAGTCAGAAGTCTACGTGACCATCATCATCATCAGGCCCTTCCGTGAGAACCCTAAATCCAAAGAGGACTGTTTCATTTATGTTAGGTAGAATGCCCAGAGGGGACTGGGCGGTATCATGGTCTGGAATCCCTACAGATTTTTTTTCTCCAGCCGTCTGGAGTTTTTTTGTTTTTTCTGTCCCCCCTGGCCATTGAACCTTACTCATATTTGATGTTAATTAATGTTGATTTATTTTGTTTTCTTATTGTGTCTTTTTTCTATTCTTTATTATGTAAAGCACTTTGAGCTACTGTTTGTTTGAAAATGTGCTATAGAAATAAATGTTGTTGTTGTTGTTGTAATCAAAGACTTTGTTAAATGGTGCGACTCAAACCACCTACACCTGAACACCAGCAAAACCAAGGAGCTGGTGGTGGATTTTAGGAGGCCCAGGCCCCTCATGGACCCCGTGATCATCAGAGGTGACGACTGTGTGCAGAGGGTGCAGACCTATAAATATCTGGGAGTGCAGCTGGATGACAAATTGGACTGGACTGCCAATACTGATGCTCTACGTAAGAAAGGTCAGAGCAGACTATACTTTCTGAGAAGGTTGGCATCCTTCAACATCTACAATAAGATGCTGCAGATGTTCTACCAGACGGTTGTGGCGAGCGCCCTCTTCTACGCGGTGGTGTGCTGGGGAGGCAGCATAAAGAAGAGGGACACCTCACGCCTGGACAAACTGGTGAGGAAGGCAGGCTCTATTGTAGGCACAGAGCTGGACAGTTTAACATCTGTGGCAGAGTGACGGGCGCTGAGCAAACTCCTGTCAATCATGAAGAATCCACTGAACAGGATCATTTCCAGGAAGAGGAGTAGCTTCAGTGACAGACTTTTGTCACTGTCCTGCTCTACTGACAGGCTGAGGAGACCCCACACTATGCGACTCTTCAATTCTGCTAACATTACTCAAAGCTATTGTCTGCTTTTATATGCATTTTTTATTACTATTTAATTTAATATTGTTTTTGGGATTAATAAAGTATCCATCCATCCATCCATTTTCTAACCCGCTGAATCGAATACAGGGTCACGGGGTCTGCTGGAGCCAATCCCAGCCAACACAGGGCACAAGGCAGGAACCAATCCTGGGCAGGGTGCCAACCCACCGCAGGACACACACACAAACACACCCACCCACCAAGCACACACTAGGGCCAATTTAGAATCGCCAATCCACCTAACCTGCATGTCTTTGGATTATGGGAGGAAACCGGGCGCCGGAGGAAACCCACGCAGACACGGGAGAACATGCAAACTCCACACAGGGAGGACTCGGAAGTGAACCGGGTATCAGTATACTGCTGCTGGATTATGTGAATTTCCCCTTGGGATTAATAAAGTATCTATCTATCTATCTATTATATAGTACCTTTCATCTATCTATCTATCTATCTATCTATCTGTCTATCATTTCCAAAACTGTTGATTTTCTGTTTTCCATAAGAACATCGTCAAAGTGTTTTGGTGAGTTGAGAGATCAACTTTACTGAGACCTTCACCTTTCTTTATTTTCAGATATTGTGTCTCATTATTGTTTGGATGCTAATTAAGGAAAAAGAAACAACTAAAGGACCTGAGTCAAGTTAATTAAAAGAAGTAATCAGCAGCAAAAACTGGTCACTAATTAAGAAGATGGGTAGAATGACAACCTGCAGCCACTGCGGCCCTCCAGGACTGGAGTTTGACACCCCTGATTTACAGGACCTGTCAAGGCACTCAAGGACACCTTACAGAACACATGAATAACAACAGCCACAATTTAAAATTAATAGAATATTACAGTACAATAAAACCAGAATAAATCTCTCTATTATAAAAAAAATCTTGGAAGGAGATGAGACGTGACTTTCTCAGAGAGACACTTTAATGTTCCGCGAGATGAGACTTTGAGACAAGAGATTTAATCAGGTCTGGGGCCGGAAATAAAAGACAAAGAGTAGATGACAAAGTAGAACGTCATAAAGAATTCAAAAACGTTGGCGCGATACACATGCAGAACAGGTTAGAGGTAATGGTAATGGTAAAAATGAGAGTAAAGATCGCATTAGCGCAAACAAATGGAAACTATTACTCGGTGAAATAACGGAACAGCATAAAGAGATCAAATATATGGACATGGGTGATATGACAGAAGTATGTAGATATTGTTTGGCTTTGAACTTTAAGTCGGAGACTTGTAGATTGTCTAATTCGTGTTGCCATCAGGGAAAAAAAGCAGTGTTTATTCCCAATGAAGAGGCACATCCGCAAGACTTAAAAGATTTTTTGTTTGGTGAACGTGAAATCCACATACGCGAGCAAGAGAGATGCAAAGTTTCTGGTGTGTAGCGCAGGCAGGGGGGTTGGCAAGCGAAGTGAGCAGTGGGCAAAGCCCCCTAGTCAAATAATAAAATTGAATTTTAATTTATCAACAGAGTAAGCCAGCTTGTTTTAAGGTGGGATTTAAAGCTAGGAAGGGAGTCAGTGTTAGGAATGTCACGTGGGTGAGGGTCCCAGAGGCTGAAAGCTCCAAACCCCATGGAAATCAAGCGAGCAGGATGGATAATAAGATTAACAGAGGAGGAAGACCTAAGGGTACAGGAGGGAATGGGGAAGTGAAGAAGATCAGAACGATGAGGAGGTGCCTGATTATGGAGGGTCTTGTAAGTGATAAGCAGACTCTTCAGGTCAGGGAGCCCGTGAAGCTGCTGGTGGACTGGAGTGACGTGTTCAATCAATGGCTCTGGTAATAAATACGAGGTGCTGCACCTTTCTGAACCAACTGGAGTTTGTAAGGGAGTTTGTGAGGAAGGCCAGAAAGGATAGAACTATAATAATCGATACGAGATGTGATCAGAGTGTGAACAAGAAGAGCAGTGCAGGGAGCTGAAAGAGACGGGCGTAAACAGCTGATGTGACGTCGATGGAAGTATGCAGGCCGAGGGACATTATTAATATGCGCCTCACATTTTAAGGTGCTGTCGAGAATAACACCTAAGATCTTAACCTGGGAGGAAGAAGAGAACAGAGAATCATCAACAGACAGTGACATCTGATCACATGTGTCCAAATCAGATGGAGGTCCTACCAGAAGCACCTCCTGCTTTATCACTATTTCATTTAAGAACATTAGCAGACAGCCATGATTTAACATCTGGCAGACAGTCAGAGAGGGAAGAAGGAGGGAGAGTGGAATCAGGTGTGGGGCTGGGGGTCTTCAGCATAACCGTGAAAACGAATTTCACATTTCCTGAAGATGTGACCAGGTGGCAGGAGATCAATAATCAATCGAAGGGGGGCCCAAGACAGAGCCCTGAGGGACCACCACTAGCAACCGGACAGCCTTGCAATCTGAAATTCTTTAGTTGTACAAACAGTGTACGATGCGAGAGATAAGATTTAAATTAAAGCAGGCAATAAGAGGAATCGATCTGAATCTCTCAAGGAGGGCATCACGAGAGACTGTGTCGATGGCAGAGGGGGCACAGCCTGCAGTCAGCTGCCATCAGCAGGTCTTTAGTGAACAGGAGGTTCCTGTCACCGTTGTTTCTGATGTTCTAACGTTTCAGCAGTTTGTATCCCCCAAACTTCACCACCCCACACCCTGAAAGGCAGTGAACAGCTGCAGTGCATCCTTACCTTGGAAAGGTCCCAAAAAAAGTGCCATATAATAAAACAAGCCACTGTATGTGATAAGGGCCTTCACAGACCCCCTTAATTACAGATAGATAGATAGATAGATAGATAGATAGATAGATAGATAGATAGATAGATAGATAGATAGATAGATAGATAGATACTTTATTAATCCCAAGGGGAAATTCACATTTACATTTCCCAGGATCACAGAAGGCACCGACGGTTTATAACGCCATTTTCTCTCAAGTTGTCTCAATTTAATCTTATTTTTTATCTTTGCGCTCGGCTGCCCCGATATCGTCTTCTTACCTCGTCAGGTAAATAAGGAACCACACCAGCATAAGCATTTCTTCTCAGTGCTTTAAGCTGACTACTTGAATAGGCGATTCTCGGAGTGTAACAATCCATGTCAAATAGTAAAAATGTGTAAAAGTGTCCAGGGAGCAATTCCACATAAAAAAAGTGGTAGAAGTGATCAATGAAATAGAGAAAAATAGAGATAAATAGGTAAAAAGATAAAGTCATATACGGAGCTGCTGGAAAGGCTGCCACTCGGATGCGGCGCCGGAAATACTTAATTACAATGCAAGGGTCTAGGATGGCACAGCCTATCCCAGCAGCCTCAGTCACATGGCAGGAATCAGAGCCCCCTCATAAAGACAAGACACCCCAATTTACCCAAAACACACATGTTTGGGGATGCAGGATGCAAAACCCCACAAGAACACGGGAAGAACAAGCAAACTCCACATGGGAGAAGGAGTATCCCAGGATTAAACTAGGGACACAGCGTCCATGAGGCACAGCACAAAATGCAGCTTTGTCCAAGGGCCGCCTCGGGGTTGTTGACGGCTTTAATTAAGGGCCATTACCGTCACGTCACTTCAGGGACCAAACTGACCTGGAAAGCCACTTTCCGCAAGGCTCGCATGAAAATCAGACAAACAAGAAATTTCCGCCTGGCATTGCAGAAAGGACTGGAATTGCCGTCCTAATGATTTTTGTTTGGCTTATCCAAACAGTTCTTTTAATTACATCACCGTGTGACAGATGGAGGACGAGCGAGCGCGGTGGGCTCAACGAATCGGAAGGACGAGAGTTGGTAATGCGGGGGGGGCTGGAGTTGCCATTATCTCGCAGACCTGTCACCAAAGCACAAAAGGAGGCCAGAACCCCCTAAACTAAAGTAACCCTTTAGACCCCCCACCGAACATTAAAATTTTGTGTGTGGTTTGGGGCCCTGCATAAAGAAAAATAAAACCATACTGTGGTGCTATAAATCACTTACTGTGCATTATGGGTAACAGGCTCAAATGCATACTCACCAGAAGATTCCTTTAAGGGGGTTCTTCTTTTATTTAAGTCTGGTTGTCCTCACAACGACCTGCTTCTGCTTACCGTGCTCTTAACTAACTTGAGCTGTAGTGGCAGCCTGTCGCTGAGGGGGGCGCTGTAGCACACTGGTTAACACAACGCAATGTCATGTTGTTACTTAATTGGCATAAAGCAACACCCATCTATGCCCTTTTTAACTACCATATAAGGAAGAGGTGATTAATATGGATACAAGCGCGGCCAAAACTTTGTCATCCCAACAGAACACAAGAAGGAAATAAAAACTAAACTTTTTAAAATGCTGAACCAGAGGTTATTTAATGCTGATGTCACACTACATTGCTGCTTGTCGTGGGGTATGGCAGACTTACCGACTCGTCATTGGACCATGTCACTTCACATGACAGAAAATCACTGGGTATGTCACATAACAAAGTAAAGAAAATCAAAATCAAATCAGATTTAATAATCGCCTGGTGAGTTTCTAGCCGGTCCTACCTGCCCTGTTTTGTGACAGCCAATAGCCTGCTGCCTGGTGGCGCTGGCGCTGTACGATGGCTTAACAGGTACAGTGAGGTCAGCCGCAATCTCGGCTCATTTTTTCATTCTGTCGTGGACCATAAAGCAACGAGCCATCAGACACACCAACTTCTCTTCTGTTTGTGAGGTCCAAAGCCCACCGTGTTCCTTATTCCTACTCACTTATATTGGTTTGTCAGCCCTCATGCACACTGAGCCACCCCTGAAGTCCACGAGGCTTTAGAAAACACCGGAAGAGTAGTTAGAGAAAAGCCACAGGCCATGGAGAAATCCTCACAAGTGATGCTCAGACTAGGATTTGAACCCAGGCCTGTGAGGTGGCAATGCCAACTGTGACTCTTCTATTCTATTAAACTTCAAACTAATTGTTTAACTCTGTACACTCACACCCAATGTTTTGTCCTGGGCGGCATGGTGGCGTAATGGGTAGCACTGCCACCTCACAGTTAGGAGACCTGGGTTCACTTCCCGGGTCCTCCATGCGTGGAGTTTGCACGTTCTCCCCGTGTCTGCATGGGTTTCCTCCCACAGTCCAAAAACATGCAGGTTAGGTGCTTTGGCGCTTCTAAATTGTGCTTGGTGTGTGGGTGCCCTGTGGTGGGTTGGCGCCCTGCCTGGGGTTTGTTTCCTGCCTTGTGCCCCGTGTTGGCTGGGATTGGCTCCAGCAGACCCCCCGTGATCCTGTAGTTAGGATATAGCGGGTTGGATGATGGACGGATGGATGCTTTGTCTTTTGATCCTCAAAGACGGCCGAATTGTCGTATCACACCAAAACCCCCTTATGAATGACACTTTCTACGTTATTCACATTCTTTATTTCAGAATTATTATTATTTTTTCCGTAAAGATGTTTTTGAGTCTTCCAGTTATTAATGTTGTAATTTAGATACAGAGTAGGTGTGGCAGAAAAGTAATGAGACTGATTTTTTATTTACCAAAGTTTTTATTTTTTTTCATACATCAATGTTATGCCCTTCAAAGTAGTTCCCTTGGGCAGCTACACACCGATGGAGACGTTGTTCCCACTGTTGGTAGCAGCGCTGGAAGTCTTCAACCGGTATGGTCTTCAGCATGTCCGTTACACTCTTTTGGATGTTTTCTAAAGTCCCGAAATGACGTCCTTTGAGGACATTTTTCAGTTTAGGAAAAAGGAAAAAGTCACACGGACTGAGGTCAGGTGAATAAGGGGGCTGGGGAACCACAGGAATGCCTTTTGAGGTCAAAAATTCTGTTATGGAGAGGGCAGTTTTTCGGCACCATTTTGGCACAGACCTTTCGCATGTGCAAATGTCCAGTCAAAATTTGATGAACGGTAAATCTGTTCAAATTTAATTGTTCACTCAGCACTCTTAATGTTAAACGACGGTCTGATCTCACAAGAGTGTTGACACGTTCGATGTTTTCATTGGTTTTCGAAGTTGAAGTCCTCCCTGAACGTTGTTCATCTTCAACGTGTTTTCTGCCTTCCAAAAATGATTTGTGCCAGCGAAAAACTTAAAAGAATGTTCCCCATCGGCCTGTTTTAACTTTTCGAACGTCACACTTGCCGTTTAATGGCACAACGTTGCTCCAAATTCCGCTGTTCCATTTTGCGTGACGCACAACCGAAAACACAACTTCGCTAATAGCAGCAGTCACAAAAATCACGTAGTTAACGGAAGGAGTTGATACTCGCACTGAGCTATGGGAGGGTACTGATACACGGGCTCTATCAAGGACAACAGCGCAGCGTTGCCAGGTCGCTTGCAGTGTTGCCAGTCTCGTTACGTTTCTGCCACACCTCGTATGATCTGCCCTTCAAAATGACACACAGGCCATTGGTCTTCAAAAACGGATATGTTAGCTGCGGATACTTATTTGCTGCTGTGGGCTGACGCCCTGCCCAGGGTTTGTTTCCTGCCTTGCGCCCTGTGTTAGCTGAGATTGGCTCCAGCAGACCCCTGTGACCATGTAGTTAGGATTAAGTGGGCTGGATGATGGATGGATGGAGGGGTACTTATTTGAAAACAGTAAAAGAATCCCATTTCATTGTACCGCTTCAAAACAGTAAATCTCGACATTTTACTTGTAGGTATTTCTCGACAGTGTGTTCCTGACACGTTCACTGACAATTCTTCTTCCTCACTATTGAACATGTTGATAACCAGCCAGCGGTAAACGGGACTACTGAGGAGCTACTGAATGATTTGGGAATTGGGAGCTGCTCAAATTAAATAGGCTGAAATCAAACAAATCACCAGGACCAGATCATATTTACCCTCGAGTGTTTAAGGAGGCTGGTGGGTACAGATACCCTTGGCACATATTTATAGGAAGTCACTGCCCACTGGAGAGATTCTGAAGGAGTGGAAAATGACAAATACTGTATCATCCCGTTATATAAAAAGGGTGACAGGGCAGATCCAAGCAACTGTAGGGCCAGTAACCTTAATGTGCATCCCAGGAAAATTAATTGAAGGAATTATTAAGGAGAAGATTGAGCAACAAATGGCAAGGATAGGAGTTTGAATGGACAGTCAGTGAGGGGTCAGAAGAGGGAGGTCTAACATGCTGGAATTCTATGAGGAGACAACAAAAGAATATGATCAGAGTGGAACAGATGAGATTATTGATCCGGAGTTTCAGAAAGCATTCGATAAGGTGCCATATGAGAGGGTGGGCATCAGACTAAAAGAAGTGGCAGTGTAGGTGTGAGGAATTGGCTCAGACACAGAGGGTGATGGTGCAAGGAACCTCATCAGAATTGGCTGATGTTAAGAGTGGTGACCAGCAGGGGGCAGTGCGGGGGCCGCTGCTATTTTTAATAAATAGAAATGATTTAGATTGGAATATAAGTAACAAGCGGGCGGCATGGTGGTGCAGTGGTAGCGCTGCTGCCTTGCATTTAGGAGACCCGGATTCGCTTCCCGGGTCCTCCCTGCTTGGAGTTTGCATGTTCTCTGTGTGGGTTTCCTCCCACAGTCCAAAGACATGCAGGTTAGGTGCACTGGCGATCCTAAATTGTGCTTAGTGTGTGTGTGGGTGTGCGCCCTGCCCAGGGTTTGTTTCCTGCCTTGCCCCCTTTGTTGGCTGGGATTGGCTCCAGCAGACCCCCGTGACCCTGTAGTTAGTAGGATATAGCGGGTTGGATGATGGATGGATGGTATTAGGTACAAAATGTAGATTTCTATCAGCTTTGAGCTATTTCCGCTAACCGGAAGTGGTACATTTTTTTATTCATGTAGCTGCAGAGTCCAATTTATTCAACTTAACTTTTAGAATAATTGTTCAATATTTTATTAATTTGATTTGTTGTTGATGGTTCTTTAATGTACATAATTTAAAAATGTAATCATCGTCGTGCGGTTGACTTCTCAAATATCCATCCTAATATCCAGTCCAGGGGAGACCATTCCCGATTTTTTCTAAGACCACCGTCAAGATGTTTTGGTGACCTGAGCTGACCAACATGACCAAGACCTTCACCTTTCCTTATTTTCAGGTTAGCTGGTCTTGTTTTGTGTCTCATTATTGTTCGGCTGCTCATTAAGGAAAAAAAAAAAGACTACTAAGGGGTCTGAGTCACGTCAGTTAAAATGAAGGCAAAACAAGTAACTCAGCAGCAAAAACGTCTCACTGTTTAAGAAGATGGTTAGAATGAAACCCTGAAGCCACTGCGGCCCACCAGGTCCTGAGTTGGCCAGCCCTGTTCTAGATGATTAAGATGAAACTAAGCTGTATTGTGTTAGCTACTGTAAGACTGAGCTATACAGGAGTTAAAGAGTTCATTTTTAAAACAGCCGTCTGCTTTTAGCTCCAGCAGCTTAGCCCTTCTCAGTTCTTATCAGCACAGCGGCCTTTGATTTTAGTCTTACTGGGTGCTGGGGTAACAAGCAATTACAGTGGTGTGAAAAACTATTTGCCCCCTTCCTGATTTCTTATTCTTTTGCATGTTTGTCACACAAAATGTTTCTGGTCATCAAACACATTTAACCATTAGTCAAATACAACACAAGTAAACACAAAATGCAGTTTTTAAATGATGGTTTTATTATTTAGGGAGAAAAAAATCCAAACCTACATGAAAAAGTGTGAAAAAGTAATTGCCCCTGAACCTAATAACTGGTTGGGCCACCCTTAGCAGCAATAACTGCAATCAAGCGTTTGCGATAACTTGCAATGAGTCTTTTACAGCGCTCTGGAGGAATTTTGGTCCACTCATCTTTGCAGAATTGTTGTAATTCAGCTTTATTTGAGGGTTTTCTAGCATGAACCGCCTTTTTAAGGTCATGCCATAGCATCTCAATTGGATTCAGGTCAGGACTTTGACTAGGCCACTCCAAAGTCTTCATTTTGTTTTTCTTCAGCCATTCAGAGGTGGATTTGCTGGTGTGTTTTGGGTCATTGTCCTGTTGCAGCACCCAAGATCGCTTCAGCTTGAGTTGACGAACAGATGGCCGGACATTCTCCTTCAGGATTTTTGGTAGACAGTAGAATTCATGGTTCCATCTATCACAGCAAGCCTTCCAGGTCCTGAAGCAGCAAAACAACCCCAGACCATCACACTACCACCACCATATTTTACTGTTGGTATGATGTTCTTTTTCTGAAATGCTGTGTTCCTTTTACGCCAGATGTAATGGGACATTTGCCTTCCAAAAGTTCAACTTTTGTCTCATCAGTCCACAAGGTATTTTCCCAAAAGTCTTGGCAATCATTGAGATGTTTCTTAGCAAAATTGAGACGAGCCCTAATGTTCTTTTGCTTAACAGTGGTTTGCGTCTTGGAAATCTGCCATGCAGGCCGTTTTGCCCAGTCTCTTTCTTATGGTGGAGTCGTGAACACTGACCTTAATTGAGGCAAGTGAGGCCTGCAGTTCTTTAGATGTTGTCCTGGGGTCTTTGTGACCTCTCGAATGAGTCGTCTCTGCGCTCTTGGGGTAATTTTGGTCGGCCGGCCACTCCTGGGAAGGTTCATCACTGTTCCATGTTTTTGCCATTTGTGGATAATGGTTCTCACTGTGGTTTGCTGGAGTCCCAAAGCTTTAGAAATGGCTTTATAACCTTTACCAGACTGATAGATCTCAATTACTTCTGTTCTCACTTGTTCCTGAATTTCTTTGGATCTTGGCATGATGTCTAGCTTTTGAGGTGCTTTTGGTCTACTTCTCTGTGTCAGGCAGCTCCTATTTAAGGGATTTCTTGATTGAAACAGGTGTGGCAGTAATCAGGCCTGGGGGTGGCTACGGAAATTGAACTCAGGTGTGATACACCACAGTTAGGTGATTTTTGAACAAGGGGCAATTACTTTTTCACACAGGGCCATGTAGGTTTGGATTTTTTTTCTCCCTAAATAATAAAAACCATCATTTAAAAACTGCATTTTGTGTTTACTTGTGTTGTATTTGACTAATGGTGAAATGTGTTTGATGATCAGAAACATTTTGTGTGACAAACATGCAAAAGAATAAGAAATCAGGAAGGGGGCAAATAGTTTTTCACACCACTGTATTAATTGAATAGTTCAGTTTCTCATATGTGAGTCACTTCTGTACAGTGACTAGATGTAGACAGCCACCAGTCTGCTATGACCCCCAGGTCCTTCCCATAAGGGGTACTTTTACATTTCACTCTCGTACATAAATAAAGTCTTGCTAGGACGCCGTCATACGCCAGTCTTGTAGCCGGAGAGCAGAATGCTGGTGCATGCCACTTTTCTTAGGGTAGTGGTGGTCCCTATGGACTCTGCGCCCACCATGAGCTGTAAGCCCCGAGTCGTGTCCACCCATCACACTTGCCATGTGCTGCCCTCAAAGGAACATCAGAAAAGAGCAAAGCCAAATGTCTTACTATTGGACTTTCCATGATTTCCTTGAGGAAGATCAGGTCCAGGTCATTTGCAACTGTTGAATTGGGGACGTCACTCAGTGTGTCCACTCCTTGCTGCATAGCTGGAAGAAAGAAAGAAAGAAACAAAAGGAAAATAGATAAGTGAGGCCAAAAGGGGACACCACGGTATACCTTGGTGACGGGTGAGAATTTCAGTTGCAACAAAGTGAAGGATGTTTCTCAACTGAAAGCCATTGTGCTAATGTCCTGTGACCCAGAACTGAATAAGCGAGTGTAAAAAATGCGATGGACAAGGCAGGCTGCTGCTCCCAGATGAACAGGAACAAAAAGGAAATGTTCTTTATGTTTATAATAATTGTTCAGTATATTATGAAGTTGACTTGATGTTGATGGAGCCGGGCTAAAATTCAAGGTGAATCCCCCCACCTGGGCACCTTAGTTTAATGTCAGAAGACCAAGCTGCTCTAACGATCAACCCCAACCGGACCCCTTTCTCCAGAACAGGATATTGCTTGCCCAACCCGTTTTTTCCCAGGTCTACCCACTTTGCAGAGTCTTATGCATTGTAGTGGGCGTGCCCAGAACTTGCCAGCCAGGGTGGGTTCCTGAGTTGTGTTCCCGAAGCGATCGGATTCATCACCCTGCGCCCGTAAACTGGATTTAAGTAAAACAGGTTCAAAAATGATAGGTGGACCACTTAGGCATTCTTGCTTTTTACTTTCTCGTATACAAAGTACAGGAAAAGTATTCCAATCGTCCAAAAATTAGATTTCAAGATTTTGATGAATCTTAACGTTTTAGAACTCCCTGAGGCCGAAAATACCGTTTTTCTGTATGTGTGTGTGTGTGTGTATGTGTGTGTGTGTGAGAGTGTAAACACGATAGCCTGAGTACGCTTTCACTTGGGTCAGCCAAATTTTGCATACATGTATTAGGTACAAAATGTAGATTTCTATCAACTTTTGAGCTATTTCCGCTAACCCGGAACCCAAAAGAGGACACCATTGTATACCTTGGTGACGGGTGAGAATTTCAGTTCTCAACTTAAAGCCATTGTGCTAATGTCCTGTGACCAAGAACTGAATAAGCGAGCGTGGAAAATACGATGGACAAGGCAGGCTGCTGCTCCCAGATGAACGGGAACAAAAAGGAAATGTTACAAGTGTCCAAAATCTCCTTTTTCAATGAGTCAGTTGCTCTACTGCTATGTCTGGATTATGTGTCCCAGGTCTTCCACATGTGGAGTTTGAAAGTTCTCCCCGTGTCTGTGTTGGCTTCCCTCCCACAATTGGCATTTTTAAATTGGCCCTAGTTGTTTTTTTTTTTTTGTGTTCACCCTACGATGAACTTCAACCCCATCCAGGTGTCGATCCTGCCTTGTGCCCAATGCCTGCAGGGTTAGGCTCCGGCTACCCCATGGACGGATGGATTCATTTAAGAACCTTCATGAACACAAAAGGAGCTATCGTTGAAAAATGAGAAAGAAATAGCAAATGAACTGAATAAATATTTCACCCAAATATTTGTAAAGGAGGAAACAAATGGAATGCCCCATGCAGAACTAAAAGCAACTTCTGAGTTCAAAGATTTCAAAACAGACGAGTCAGATGTGTGTCAAGCCCTCGATACGCTGGAGACTAATAAAACTCTCCACCGATCTGGGCTTTACGGCACAGTGGCCAGACAGAAGCCACTCCTCAGTAAAAGACATGTGAAAAGACACTTACGGGACCCTCAGGCTGTGAGAAACCAGACTCTCTGGTCTGAGGAAACCAAAATTGGTGTCAGTTCTGGAGGAAAGCGGGTACCACTCATCTCCTATGCAACACCAATTATAACGGCTAGGGGGCGCTGTTGCCCCTTTAAACCCAACGGACAGACATACTGGACACAAGTGAAAAACAACAAGAAGATCATTTAATTCTTTATTTCCTGTAATAGTGCCCTCAAGCACCTCCGCCACAATTAACAGGCAATTAAATAACAGCAACACCATAACAATCCAATACTCTCTCCTCCACACGTCCCAGCAAGTTCTGTCCTACACCTCCCGACTCCAGCATGCTTGTTGGGTATCCCAGCAGTTCTTTATGTAATCCTTGCCCCGGACGTGCTTCTAATGAAGAACTGGCTTTTTCTACAGCCCCGAAGTACTTCAGGTCTCCCGTCCTCGTGACTTAGGAGTGCTTCCGGACTATGGATGAGGTATGGCTCCTCCAGTCCCCTCACAGCTCCTCCTGGAGGCACCCATGGTAGCCAACAGGGCTGAGTATACGAACTCCAAGTCCCAGAATGCCCTGCGGGTATCCGGGGCACCACTACACTCCAGTGGAGCTGCCATCTAGCGTTTTGGGGGAGGCAGTGTCCAAAAGTAGCTGCCTCCCCCCCAATCCTTCTATCCTCAGGGCGTCCCAGCCGGGTTGGCGGCATCAGGGACTGGGAGGCTAGACAGAGTTGAGGGTAAGTGGAACAGAACTAAGAACAGAGACATTCTTAATGAAGACCTGCTCAGCACGCTCTGGACCTCAAACTGGACTGAAATTTCACTTTCCTGACAGAACAAAGCAAAGATTACACAGGAAGGACTGAGGGACAACTGTGGGAATGTCCTTGAGTTGACCAACGAGAGCCCAGACTCGATCCCAATTGAATATCTCTAGAGAGACCTGAAAATGGCTGTCCATCCAATGTGATAGACCTTGAGAGTATCTCCTCCAAGGCATTGATAAAGTGGATCCAGCAGAGTTCTTTCAACTAATCGGTGAAACTGGGGACAGCAGTGGAACATCAGGGGAAAGAGTGTCTAGGACTGGGGCCAGGAAACACTTCTTTACTCAGAGTTGAGAGAATCTGAAAGAAACTGTTGAGGCATGGAGTTGAAGAAGGATCTGGAGGAGATGCTGGGACAGCCGAGCTCTTAGCTGAACAAAGGAGCTTGACAGTCTCCTCTTGTTTGTCAAATTTCTTATGTTCTCAAAACTCTAAAACACATCTAGGATGATTTTATATAACGCCTTTGCATGGGGAACACAATCCCAAGGTCCTTTACAGACGACATACAATTTTAACCGCATTTTTCACTTCTGTGATGTGACAAGTTTAACAAACTGCTGACGGTGATGCCTGTCAGTCCTCAGAGTCTCATAAATTGCAGTTCTGGCCTTGGCCACTGGAGGGGGCCCTGCTGTCTGCTCAGCACAGCAATGGCAGACTGGGCAACGTGGATGTGCCCTCTGCTCTTCTCTTTTATGGAGCTTCTGTGTCCCTCAGTGGTCTTGGCCCCGTAGCAAGAAGGTAATTTGTTCCAAATGTAATTTCACAAAGTCATGCAGAGAGAGAGAGAGAGGGGAGAGAGAGACTGCCAGGGACACTGACAAATGACAGCCGTAAGTCAGAAAACACGTGAAGGACACAAGCAGGTTATTTTAAAAGATGCTGATGTCTGCTTGACCAATATGGGTAAAAAACCCAAAGTCTGAAGATATTTATAACCAGCCAGTTCTTCTGGTAGTCGCCCATATCTGACACAGGGATATGCGGTCAGGGGAGGCAGGTGAGGCCATCATGAAAAGAAAAAAAATAATAATGATAATATAAAATAAATGTGTCCACTGGTCTGTGCTATAAATTTGTTTTCTGTATGATTCCAATCATTTTCATCATTTTCTGTATGATTCCAATCATTTTCATCATTTTCCTGTTCAAATACAGGGGAGAAACGAGAAGTGCGGCAGTGACGAGACTCACCTCACCTCGGACTGCGCTCTCCTCATACACGGGGCTGATACCTGCGGTTGTCGCGTGCCTGTTGCTGTCTCTCTGTATGTCTCCAATATAATGTTTGCAGAGACGTTTATTATACACCCTGACTTTCTAATATCTTTAATGAATGTGTGTGACATATTTAGTCTTGCTGATCGGACATAAAACCGCAGTGATAAGGCACGAGGTGAGGCAGACAGTACCGTGCCGCCCTGAAGGCCAACAGGTGCTCGTTGCTGCTGTTCTTCTACGCGGAGGCGCCGATAAGTTAGCGATATCAGAAAGTCAAGTGCACTGCAGCGGGCCGTTTATTTTTATTTTTTGTTCCGACTGACCGCCAAAATGGAAGATTAAGATTTTTAAAACTAAAGGAAAACAAGGAGGGACTTTTACAAGAAAGTGACGGAGATTTTCATGGAGAAGGATAGGCGCATGGACTTACTTTACAAATAAAGGTAAGACCATAAATGGGTTTCAGTTTTATAAAAAAAAAAAATGGGATCAGACTAAGACAAAAACAATCCAATATTTAAAAACTACATTTTGACCTTAAATAAAATATTCTTTTGTTTTTCTTGTTATCCTTTTGTTGAACAGTCTGTATTTAAATTGAAAATTAAAGCATCGGAAGTAAAAGCTTTTAAAAACAACTAAATATTTCAATTAAGGTCAAAATCGAAATCCATTTGTTTGTACACCTCTCTGTACTTTCATTTGTATTGAATGAGCGTGAATTGTGGAATTGCAACGGAAAATTTAGAACACATGGAGGGCGAGGAGCAAATGCGCTCTCTCCGCTCTCTCTCGCTGCTAGAAACATAACGTTCTTTCTTTGACAAATATGCGCCTTACCTGTGTGTGTGTAAAGAATGCTGATGAGACGTGAAACATAACCAGTAGTCAATGTGCATGCTGGCTGCCAATTGAAAAGTGAATAAGCGACTCTTTCGGGTTCATATATTTGTAAATCTGACTCTGAAGGAGTCCGTGCCTCACCAGCCATGAACCTCACCACACGTCACTGCCGCCATGGGTACAAAAGGGATGGTATTGGTTGTCGTCAGTTCTGCACCAAGAAATGCCTGCACCAAGAAATGCATCTCACGGCTGGATACAGTCCGACACCCCTATAACTGCACAGCTCAAGCTGCTCCACACGTCTCTTACAGGACACCTGAATGCTGCCACATGCACAGAGGTTTAGGTGGCTGGTTCACCCAGCATTAAGTGGCCATGCTGGGAATCCAGTCTGGAGAGCTGCAACTTATTAAATGTCCATCTTACTAATATATATATATATATATATATATATATATATATATATATTATTAACATCACTGCATGTTTCATTTCCTGAATGTTTATGCCAATAATGTGACTGTCTTATCATTCGGAAAGGAGCAATATAAGATAAAGAATGAGTGAGTCTTGTTGTTGGGATGTAACGTCAGCATTCTTAACCCTCTCTTGGCTAAATCGCAACTGACTGGCACGACACTCCTGGGCACATCTCCGCCCACATTTTAAACCCCATCCTCCGTGCACAGCGCACGTCGGCATCGACTTCGGCACTCTGGACGGCTCGTAAGTCCCCGAGAGGCACAGCGGCCAATTAAAAACAGAGCGTCGGTAACGAGGCGCCAGCCACTGACAGCGCACGGTGATTTGTTACCATGGAAACAGTGTGCCGCAGCAATGACCCAACGGCCTGGTCAGCGCCTCACCGCTCACTGACTCACTGACTGATATGGATGAGAAGACCTGAGGGCAAACATTTCATATATAGTGAAGTCAACAGTCACCTTGGTCACATATGGCGCCTTTCTCAGGTTGAGGCTTCATTGTTAATTTTATGTAGTGCCAATCTTCCAGTGCGCAATCGGAACAAGATAAAGTAGCTTGCATGTGGACTGCCAAGGGGTTGTAAGTGGCAGGCCACAAAGGGCAGAGAAAGGCAGGAAGGTAAATTTAAATTTATATAGCGCCTTCACAAAATCTTCAGACCCCTGCACTTTTTACACATTTTGTTATGTTGCAGCCTTGTGCTAAAATCAGTTTAATCACATTAATTCTTTTTTGTCCCCTCATTAAGCAACACTCAATACCGCCAGGCTGACAAAGCGAAAACAGGAGTTCAGAAACTGTTGGAAATGTATTAAAAACAAAAAAAGCCTAAAGCTCACCTTGACACAACGATTCGGACCCTTTGCTATGATACTTGCATCCCATTCTATTAATCGCCACTGAGATGTTTGTACATCTTATTTGGAGACCACCCGTGGTGGCTCTGAGGCTCAGGATCTGTGCTGCTATCTAGAAGGCTGCCAGTTCAAATCCCGCTACTGCCAGAAGGAATCATACTCCATTGGACCCTCGAGCCGAGACCTTTAACCTTGAAATTGCTCCAGAGGTGCTGTACAATGGCTGACCTTAACGCCCCCCTAAGCCAAACCGACTGCCAAAGGTCATGTGAAAAGACAGTTTCCCCTTTGGGATTAGTACCAGCATAGAAGAGACATCCCCACCCACAATTACAGCAGCCCAGGTAAGCAGAGAGCTGAGGAGATTTCGTGCCAGCAAAGCAGCGGGTCCAGATGGAGTATCGCCATCACTGATAAAGGCCTGTGCGTTAGAACTGGGGAGTCCTCTACAGCGCATCTTCAACCTGAGCCTGGAACAGGGGAGAGTCCCGAGGCCTTGGAAAACATCTTGCATCACCCGAGTCCCAAAGGTATCACGTCCTAGTGAGCTGAATAACTTCATGCCTGTTGCTCTGACGTCACATGTGATGAAGACCATGGAGCGGCTTCTGCTTCACCACCTGAGGCCACAGGTCCGCCATGCCCTCGACCCTCTGTCATGGCTGTCATTCCTAAATGGCTCAGATGATATTTCTGCTAAACCCTCTGAATTAACGCTGACACTTCTTCATTCATGTAATGATTGCTTCATTTCAAATCCAACGTGGTGGTACACACAGACAAAATTGTGAAAATTGTGTCACTGGACCTGACTGTACATCAGAACAATACATTTACAAAAATGTTCAAAGTCCACTTTTGAATGAAGGTGGGTGGCCGGACTGTCCAGGACACCTACGGCGTTGAATCCTCTGGAACAAAGGATGAGTTTAAATACTTGGGATCAACAGTACAGAGTAACGGAGAGTGTGGAAGAGAAGGTGAAGAAGGGAGTGCAGGCAGGGTGGAATGGGTGGAGAAGAGTGTCAGGAGTGATTTGTGACAGACGGGTACCAACAAGAGTGAAAGGGAAGGTCTACAGGATGGTAGTGAGACCAGCTGTGTTATATGGGCTGGAGACGGTGGCACTGACCAGAAAGCAGGAGACTGAGCTGGAGGTGGCAGAGAAGAAGTGGAAGGCCTATGAGGAGGTTTATGGATGTGGTGAGAGAGGACATGCAGGTGATGAGTGTGACAGAGCAAGATGATGAGGACAGAATGATATGAAAGAAGATGATCTGCTGTGAGCGCCCCCTAATGGGAGCAGCTGAGACAAGAAGACTTTGAGTACTATGGGGGCACACAGCCTGCTCAGCAACACCTTCAATAATAGCAATGAACCCATCCATGTGCGGCAGGTACCCGTCTTTACCGCTGGAGGTCTCAGGTGCTCAGAAAGCTTCAACACTTTCCTTGCTGGCCTGCTTGCCTAAGATGGAGTGATGCCAGTCACTGCTCACCTCGGCCGTCCCTGCCCCGAAGTTTGTACTCAAGAGGCCTTTGGCTCGCTAAGCTAAAACGGAATCATTTTATGGGCTGCACAATCCAATTCCTTGTCAAGCATGAACATCTGAGGATCACCATCCAAACTCTTCCCTAGGAATGTAATGTCACCCCTGCTACCGACAGCCCTGTCATTTTCTTCCTCCGCAGTCTTGAGAAACCGCCCAGTGAGGGTAACTGACCCCGCCCCTTCCAGTCCCAGAGCTCCATCCAGAAGGAGGTGTCATTGGCCCCAGCGGTGACCGAGATTGAGGAGATCCAAGTTTAAAGGACCTCATGGCACAGATGAACGAGGTCGCTTGGCTACGCGACACTTGGTTTTGTTTATCGTCTTCACGCCATCAAACATTTCTGTTTTTGGACTTGTTAGTAAACAGGTAGGGCCGTGTGGTCCCCCCAAACTATTCCAGTTTCTGTTGACCCTTCATCCCTTGGCCACCACACCCTCAAATTTCCGGACCACTGTTTTTTTTTTCTTTCTTGTTTTTTTAACTGTGCCTTTTCTTTTTCATCTTGTGTTGCCCTTGTCTCCTCATTAGTTGAAGAAGACAAGAGGGAATAAAAGGCAGGAAAATCCGCCGTAATGACAGATTAGTGTGCGCTCATGCAGAAGGCTGGATGAAGACTCCAAGGGGAAAGAAAAAAAAAATGAAACAACTGCTGACAGTCAGCCAGGTGGTCCCTCCAGGGGGCACAACAGGCACAGCTCTGACCCCCGTGGACTGCAGGAAGAGCTCAATGGAAGCTTCCAGGTGCAGAATTCACAAAACTAAATGCCCTGTGATTGACAGCTGTGCCAGTGCCATTGGCATCAAATGCACATCCAGACATGGCGCCCACGGAGCTGCAGAAATGTTAAAAATCCGCGGGGGGTCATCGGGGCACGGGGTGCGATCACATGCGTGCACAAAAACCGGGATAAGGGGAGCGAGTCACATAAGACAGAAACCTGTTTTACATGTGCGAGTCCACTTCTGGAGTTCTGGGGCAGCCACAGTACATATTTAAGTAGAAGCCTTGATGGTGCTGTTACAGAGAGGGGCTTCACCTACCACTGAAACTCACACTTCCTATTCTCATATCAAAATGTCGAACTTTTTACATCTCTCCCAAGTCAAGTGTGCACACTGCTCAAGTGATGTGTCTGCACTCCGGCTCAAGCCGGTTGCATTTTCATGGCGAGATTCTGTTTTTCTCACTCAGGTCCCTGCTAATGAGCCCCGACTTGGTGACGCCATAGCGGCGCTAATAAGTTTGCAGAGATGACCTGCCAGCCTGCAGAAGAACGTTACCGGGGGCTTTGTGCCGAGCCTGGCTCATGTTTTTATAACACCGTTTTAATTAGCAATATCCGTTTTTGTCTTTGGCTAACATTACCGCTCCTATTTATAGGTACGTTATGAATCCTGTAAAGTGTTACAATCAGATTTTCCTGCATGCAAAAAACAACACAGAAATGCCCTGCGGGGCATAAGAAAGAAGTATGCAATTGGGTTAGTTTAGGAAGTGCTGAGAAATCACTCAGCTGGCACAGCAACACAGAGATTAGGCTGCTGGGCTCCACTCTGGCATCTTTACATTCTCTGTGTGGGGCGCACATGGAGACCGCAATGCCAAAATAAACTGGCATACGGGCATGAAAGAAACACGGGCGCGGGTGCAACAGGGAAACAAGCTCACCGCTCCTTCCTTTAAACTGGCACTGCCAGCTGCTGCAAAGCAGGAGTTGATGTCACATATGGAGGAACATTACAGACAAAATTAAATAAATAAATGCATAAACAAATACATGTATTGTGAAATGTGGCAATAAATAGAAACCTTAGGATAGAAGAACGTAAATCATGAAATGTGTCATGGAAGATGTTTTTTGTTGCAGCATTGTCCCAGTTCTCTTCTCTTTTTGATGTCACTCTGTGAATATCCTGCCACTTCCTGAAACAACCTGAGGGCTGTTCCACGAAGCGAGCTTATAAAATCGAGGATTATTTGTAATAGCCTCGCTTGAGTTAGCCTGACAGTTCACTTCAGGCTCATTGAGTTCCACGAACAAAATTCAGGTGTATTTAATGGCTCGTGTGCGCGTCCACGCGATATAAAAGGCAGCCTTGTTAATCGATGCTGGATAAGTAAGAATGGAAACTAAGGAAAGAGCTGCGTTTTTTTCGCAGGCGGAGCAAGAATTATTATTACAAGCCTATGAGGACTACAAAGCTATAATAACTAGAAAGGGGAACACGAGCTGTATTATCAAAGCTCGTGAGGCTGCATGGCAGAAAATAGCTGACAAGTTAAATGCGTAAGAACATGATTTTAGTAACTTTTGTGTTAAGGATGTCAAACTATTTAACAACTAAATGAGAACAGTTTCAAGCCTTCAAAATGTATAGTCATTAAAATTTCCTTTTACATATGCATTTTGTTACCAGTTGTAAGGTACTTTAAGGTTATTTTAACACATTGATAAACAGGACAGCATGTTAATTATATGGGTTCATCTTGGATAAAAAGTGATATATAATTGTAATTATTAATATAATTATTAATAATGCTTGGTTTCAGGAGCAACATGAGTGGAACGAAAAGGTCCTGGCAGCAAGTGAAGAATGCGTCATTATTGGCATACGCTCCTGCTGCAGTATTGCCACATTATGCAAAACTGCACAGGCTACTACAATGTCCACGCTCTGTCTGGTGTAACTCTGAGATGCCGCAGGCAGTTAAACCTGGATTTTAACTGTCCAAATGTCATTTCAATGCGTGCCCTTGTCTTACAATGGGCATGGTTGAAATGTCTTTCTGCTTGTGTTGCAGGATCTGTATATGGTGTGAGAAGAAACGGTAGACATGGGTATCCTCTGTCACCAAGCAGCACACCAGGAAAAATTCCTATAATGGAAAGTAGACACATTAGACTGTAGTATAATAAACTATAGTATATTTGTGAATTTTAGTTGACTTGCCTTGTCTGAGGCTTTGAGCCAGTGAAGACTCGCGAAAAATTCTGGCATCATGTACTGATCCTGGCCATTTTGCCACAATGTTTGAAATTAGATGTTCAGCAGTGCATACCATCTGAAACATTTTAGGAAATGGTAATGACATACATTGCTAATGTTGGACGACTACACTTTCACCTCTTGTATATAAATGTGAGATATTATCAGTACTTACCTGTACATTAATACTGTGATATGATTTGCGGTTTATGTAATCAGGCTCTGTTGGACCTGCTGGAGCCTTTATCCTCACGTGTGTACAGTCAATGGCTCCAATGACGTTAGGAAAGCCTGACAAATTAAATTCAGTTACTTATCAGGTAATGATTTATGTGCTGTAAATGAGTAGATGTTTAAAGATTAAGCACCATTAATTCCAAAGAAAGTTTCCTTAATGGCAAGAATTCCTCGGTGGCCAGGAAAGGTAATGAATATATTTAAAAGGACTTTAATGCAACGCAAACCTTCCTGATTTCACGGCACACTGTAGCTTTGCTTAAATGTTCAGCATCCCCCACACTGTACAGAAATGAACCACTGGCAAAATAACGCAAAGCGATACACAAAGACTGTGCAACCGTAAGGGCTTTAGAGCGACGTGTGTTTTAGAAATGTAAGGTTCCAATAACTGACACAAATATGCAATACTGTGTCTACTAAATCTATAGCGCTCGTATAAATAATCATCCGCAAAATGCAACGGATCTATCCTGGGCCGAAGTAATTGTGGAACCTGTTGCCTTAAAGCTCTACGAATGAGCCTCGCTCCCTCATCAACTGGATTATGAATAAATGGGCACGCCATGGTTATTCATGTAAAAGCCTTCAATGCACTCCTTGTCATTTTATACTTTCTAAGTAATTAGAATCGCCTGCATGTAATCTGTAATAATTTTATATTGGAGGGTCGATGTGTGCGAAAGAGGGAGTGAACAGCAGCAGAATAATCCCAGCCCCGCAGAATGTCGTGCTGTGACATCACATGGCTTGTCCAATCATATTCATCAAGCTAAACTAAGCTTCACAACTAACCTGCCACGGAGCAGGCTTGTCCAAGAGCATATGTTGGCATAGTAATTAAGCGGAGCTTCAGGTTAGCCTCGTTCGTGGAACCGAATTTCGAGAAATTAAACCGGGATTATCGAAATAAGCCTGGATTTTGAGGTTAGCTCGCATCGTGGAACAGCCCTCTGGCACTTTGTATGGAAGAAAAATAAAACACAACAATAAATAAATAAGTAAGTACATAAATAAATAAAATAAATGTATTGGGAGATCAGAAAATAAATTAAAAAAAACATACATAAATATCCATCCATCCATTATCCAACCCGCTGTATCCGAACACAGGGTCACGGGGGTCTGCTGGAGCCAATCCCAGCGAACACAGGGCACAAGGCAGGAACCAATCCCAGGCAGGGTGCCAACCCACCGCAGACATACATAAATACTGTAAATAAAATATGTTTTTTACTGCCTGTTTCTTAATGTATAAAATTAGCTGTGCTACCTGTCTAAGGCAAGTTGAAATCGAAATAATCACCATAGACCTTGGCATTAACATTTGCAGTACACTGTCTACTGGAATGTATTTTGTGTAGCATGTAGTAATAAAATGCATTGCATTTGACATTCCAACAGATGGTGCATAACAAACATTTGTTGTAATAAGATGGTTTACTCCAGATGTTTGTGATGTGCCATCTGTTGGAATGACAGAGACACAGCCACCCAACAGACACACAAATACATAGACACTTGTCATTTTATTAAGGTAGATTATGTCATCCATCCATCTTCCTAAGACAGCAATAATACACCCAGCAATGATAGGGTGTATGGCAGGAACCCTCCTCAGAAAGGGCATCAGTCCTTTACAGGGCAAACACACAACACACTCACATAATTCAGTACAGCAATGCCAATTCACCACACCTACGTGTCTTTGCATTATGAGAGGAAACCCCAATGGACCTGCGGAGAACAGCAAACTCTACATGAGGAACAGCGAAGACATGAACCCTCATCTCCTAAGCAGCAGGGCTAACACTGCACCATCCCTTCTAAAATGATAGATAGATAGATAGATAGATAGATAGATAGATAGATAGATAGATAGATAGATAGATAGATAGATAGATAGATAGATAGATAGATAGATAGATGTCAGTCAGTCATTTTCCCAACCCGCTATATCCTAACACAGGGTCACAGGGGTCTGCTGGAGCCAATCCTAGCCAACACAGGGCACAAGGCAGGAACAAATCCCAGGCAGGGCGCCAGCCCACCACAGGACACACACACACACACACACACACTAAGCACACACTAAGGACAATTTAGGATCACCAATACACCTAACCTGCATGTCTTTGGACTGTGGGAGGAAAAGGGAGCACCCGGAGGAAACCCATGCAGACACGGCGAGAACATGCAATCTCCACGCAGGGAGGACCTAGGAAGCGGACCCAGGATTCCATACTGTGAGGCAGCAGCGCTACCACTGCGCCACTGTGCTGCCACAATAGATATGAAAGGCACTATATAATAGATAGATAGATATGAAAGGCACTATATACAGTAAAATGAAATGACAGATCAATAGATAGTGTGACCAGGTGGATAGACCACAGGCACATAGAGAATTGGGGCATTACAAAAAGTAGATTAGTGCCTTTCACATCCATCTATCTATCTATCTATTATATAGTGCCTTTCACATCTATCTGTCTATCTATGATATAATGCCTTTCACATCTGTCTATCAATTATATAGTGCCTTTCATAGCTATATCTATCTATATGTTATCTCTGTGTTTGTGTATTTGTTTCCTTTAGATACCCCGGGTGATTCTATATTTTGTCTATATTTGAGCTGTAAGAATGTCTTGTGATTTAGTGACACGCCATACATAAATGATTCCTGTCCTGTCCCTTACTGTAAAATGTTTTGAATCATTCACTGTTAGAGCACATTCTTTAGATGCCTTTTAGAATCGGAGTAGATTTGCTTTCCACCTTTCCCTTTTCGCCCCGTTTAGCTCCAATGGCAATGCCCGTATCCTCAGAGATCAACACCAAGACTCGTTAAAAATGCCGTGGGTGCGCCGGTCTGTCACACGGCTACTTTTGCAGCTGGCAGCGGTCCCCTTTCCTTTCTGGTTGCTGGAGCTCTTAATTGCCTACTACTTGGCATCGTGTGCCCACATGCCTACCCCTCAAACTCCATCGGGCGCAGGTCTCTGAAATTACAGTATATACGGTACGCTTCCACAGTCGCAGACACGTTTACCAGAAGCTGTCAGAGCCATGAATTGCGAAGGAACAGCGGGATGCACTATGAAGCGCGGCGGCGCTAATTACAGTTCACGCGCTCAGTTCTGGTGCTCACTTGGAAATTAAACCCCAAAAGTGTAAGTAGGGCATGTCAATCAGTGAGGCGCCTTCAGTTCAAACGTGAAGACTCACGGGCGCCAGAGCGGGTCCATCCATTAAACCCTAAATACAAAGAGGACTGTTTGACTTATGTTAGGTAGATTGCCCAGAGGGGACTGGGCGGTCTCTTGGTCTGGAACCCCTACAGATTTTATTTTTTTCTCCAGCATTTGGAGTTTTTTTTTGTTTTGTTTTTTCTGTCCACCCTGGCCATCGGACCTTATTCTATGTTAATTAATGTTGACTTATGTTTATTTTTTATTGTGTCTTCTATTTTTCTATTCATTTTGTAAAGCACTTTGAGCTACATTTTTTTGTATGAAAATGTGCTATATAAATAAATGTTGATTGATTGATTGATTAGGCGACTTAAGGGGCGCCCCACTCCGCACCTTTCGATTACGTCCGAACGAGGGGCGCCGTTTTAGTCAATGGGGCGTGCTATGGACTAATTCAAGCGGCGCGCTAAGGATCCTTTCGCCCACCGCCACTAGTACAGTACACGCTATGGACACCACGGGGCCCCAATTTGGAAACTAAAGCAGTGCGCGTCAGCTCCACGGGCCCCCTCTTAGGTCTTCATAGGGGCTTCGACCAACACGATGCTGCTTTCTTAAAGCGCAGGCACTGGCATTTTCTAAAGTTTACCAATCCATAGGTTATGTAAGAACAAAATTCTCTTAAGTTTACATTAAAATTAATTGTTTATTTCCATTTCTTTTAGCCATTTGTACGAAAATACAAAGACAACTTAAAAATTACGTGTGGTAATCGCAAGGTATAGAAGCTGACGCAGCACAACGCGTTCGCGGGGGCTTATGGGTAGTTCGAACACGCGCATCTCAGCGCTCTGCATTGTTGCTGAAGCCAAAGTTAAACGAACATGGATGCTCAGCTGCGGGATTACCCCATTGTTGAACAACGCACCGTAGTGAGATTTGAGAGAGTGAAACCTGCTGAAATCCATCGAAGGATGTTGGCTTCTGCACATTAGTAAGCTGTTTGCGTACCCATATAGCGCAACTTTTACGGTAGGTCTACTACAAGTCATCGCACAGTATGTTAAGTGCAGCCACAGCGGACAACGCAATCCATCGGTTTTCTGTGATGAAGGCATTCGCCTTGTCGGTGTGGGTTTGTGTGCGCCATGCTGGTGGTCAACCAGATCGTCCTGCGCTAAATCTTTCAACCCAATTATTATATTTCTCGTTCAGCCCTGCTGTTTTCACAGCCATACTGAGCCTACAACTCTGATTGAAAATATAACAGCTAGTTTCTTTTTAGTCATTCGTGGTGGGTGTGTGTGTTTATTTATTTATTAAAGAGCTTCTGTAAAATGCCATATTTCCACTAAGGGGACAAATACAGATTTATCTATCTTTTATATAGGGTGGTCCAGATCTAAGATCATCACTGGCTGCAGCTCAAAGCGGGGTGCCACCATCGAGAGAGACATGGAGAAAGCAAACCAAATGAACAACTTCTTTAACAGGTTTGACCTCCCTAACCCACTCTCACCTCGGAGTACTGCACCCTCCACCCATCCTGCTGCTGTTACCAGCATAAGAGAGACATCCCACCCACAATTACAGAAGCCCAGGTAAGCAGAGAACTGAGGAGACTTCGTGCCAACAAAGCAGCGGGTCCAGATGGAGTATCGCCACGACTGCTGAAGGCCTGTGCGTTAGAACTGGGGAGTCCTCTGCAGCACATCTTCAACCTGAGCCTGGAACAGGGAGAGTCCTGAGGCTTTGGAAAACATCTTGCATCACCCCAGTCCCAAAGGTATCACGTCCTAGTGAGCTGAATGACTTCCGGCCTGTCGCTCTGACGTCACATGTGATGAAGACCATTGAGCGGCTGCTGCCTCACCACCTGAGGCCACAGGTCCGCCACGTCCTCGACCCTCTGCAGTTTGCATACCAGGAGAAGGTGGGAGCGGAGGATGCCATCATCTATATGCTACACCGATGCCTCTCCCACTTGGACAAAGGCAGTGGTGCTGTAAGAATTATGTTCCTGGACTTCTCTAGCGCCTTCAACACCATCAACCTCTGCTCCTCAGGGACAAACTGACAGAGATGGGAGTAGATTCACACCTGGCGGCATGGATCGTGGACTATCTTACAGACAGACCTCAGTAAGTGCATCTTGGGAACTGCAGGTCTGACATTGTGGTCAGCAACATAGGAGCGCCGCAGTGGACTGGACTTTCTCCAGTCCTGTTCAGCCAACATACATCAGACTTCCAATACAACTCGGAGTCCTGCCACGTGCAAAAGTTCACTGACGACACTGCTATGGTGGGCTGCATCAGGAGTGGGCAGGAGGAGGAGTATAGGAACCTAATCAAGGACTTTGTTAAATGGTGCGACTCAAACCACCTACACCTGAACACCAGCAAAACCAAGGAGCTGGTGGTGGATTTTAGGAGGCCCAGGCCCCTCATGGACCCCGTGATCATCAGAGGTGACTGTGCAGAGGGTGCAGACCTATAAATACCTGGGAGTGCAGCTGGATGATAAATTGGACTGGACTGCCAATACTGATGCTCTGTGCAAGAGAGGACAGAGACGACTATACTTCATTAGAAGGCTGGCGTCCTTCAACATCTGCTATAAGATGCTGCAGATGTTCTATCAGACGTTGAGGCGAGCGCCTCTTCTACGCGGTGGTGTGCTGGGAGGCAGCATAAAGAAGAGGGACACCTCACATCTGGACAAACTGGTGAGGAAGGCAGGCTCTATTGTAGGCATGGAGCTGGACAGTTTGACATCCGTGGCAGAGCAACGGGCGCTGAGCAGGCTCCTGTTAATCATGGAGAATCCACTGCATCCACTGAACAGGATCATCTCCAGACAGAGGAGCAGCTCTACTGACCGACTGAGGAGACCCCACACTATGCGACTCTTCAAATCCACCCGGGGGGGTAAACGTTAACATTTTTCAAAGTTATTGTCTGTTTTTACCTGCATTTTTATTACTCTTTAATATATATTTTTTTTTTGTATCAGTACAAAAAAAGTATTGGCAATAATGGATACAATGAGGCTATTAGAAATAAACTGGATACATTAGGATTAAAAGTCAAGACGGAGGTAAAAAGCTTAGGGGTGATTGTTGACTGTAATCTGAATTTTAAATCGCATATTAATCAGACCACTAGGACAGCATTTTTTCACTTAAGAAACATAAGTAAAGTTAGACCTCTTATATCACTGAAAGATGCTGAGAAATTAGTTCACGCTTTTGTTTTCAGTCGACTAGATTACTGTAACGCACTCCTCTCAGGACTACCCAAAAAAGACAACAAGTGCAGAATGGAGCTGCTAGAATCCTAACTAGCAGAAAAGAAAATCTGAGCACATTTCTCCAGTTTTGATGTCACTACACTGGTTACCTGTGTCATTCAGGATTGACTGTAAAATTCTGCTTATGGTTTATAAAGCCTTAAATAATCTGCTCCATCTTATATATCGGAATGTCTGACACCTTATATTCCAAATCGTAACCTTAGATCATCAAATGAGTGTCTCCTTAGAATTCCAAGAACAAAACTTAAAAGAAGTGGTGAGGCGGGCAGGCGGCCTTCTGCTGTTATGCACCTAAAATCTGGAATAGCCTGCCAATAGGAATTCACCAGGCTGATACGGTGGAGCACTTTAACACACTGCTGAAAACACGTTACTGTAACATGGCCTTCTCCTATGGAGGAATATCCATCCATCCATCCATTTTCTAACCCGCTGAATCCGAAGACAGGGTCACGGGGGTCTGCCGGAGCCAATCCCAGCCAACACAGGGCACAAGGCAGGAACCAATCCTGGGCAGGGTGCCAACCCACCACAGGACACACACAAACACACCCACACACCAAGCACACACTAGGGCCAATTTAGAATCGCCAATCCACCTAACCTGCATGTCTTTGGATTGTGGGAGGAACCGACAGGAAACCCACGCAGACACGGGAGAACATGCAAACTCCACGCAGGGAGGACCCGGAAGCGAACCCGGTCTCCTAACTTACCACTGCGCCACCGTGCCGCCCTATGGAGGAATATTTCGGACAAAATGAAATAAATAAATAAATGCGTAAATAAATAAAAGTACTGTGAAATGTGAGCATAAATAAATAAATGTGTCATGAAATGAGAGCCTTAATAAATAAATGTGTCATGAAATGAGAGGATAAATAAATAAATGTGTCACAAAATATGTTTTCGTTGCTTATTTATTTCATTTTGTCCGTAATTCCTGCAAACCGTCATGAAATACGGCTTGAAATAAAACTGTCACTTTCACTCGTCAAAGTTGAGAGGGTGGGCTCTAACACGCCTCTCGCACTGATTGGTGAATCGATAGCACAAGAATTAATTAGAAAAATGCTTACTACTGCCGATGAAATGGATTCTACCAAGATGTTACGCGGAAGAAATTACAATATTCTCCTAACTTCACTTTAACTTAATCCTGATACTCTGTATGTTCAATTCATCATAATAACTATTCATGGCTCTAAAATCCGTACTGACCCCTACTCTCTCTTCTGTTTCTTTTTCCGGTTTCTTTGTGGTGCCACCACCACCTACTCAAAGCATAGATAGATAGAAACTTTATTGATCCCGAGGGAAATTCTTTTATCATATAAATGCTCAGTGCAACAAGAGGAATAAAGATAAGGTAATAAAAAAAAAAGATCAGTAATAATAGTGCAAACAGAATAACTAAATAAACAGAATAACAAAATAACTCTAAACAAAATATCAAATAACTATAACAAATAGTTTGTATTATAACTATATAATATATAGTATAATATATACTATATAACTATAACAAAACTATAACAGATATAATAAAATTACAGATTATTAGTGCAAGCGGTAATGAAAAGTGGCTAGTGTTTATGCTATAAAATAAAAATGAGATAGCAGCATGTGATGATGAGAAGGATCACCTACAGAATGAGGAAGAATTCTACAGTCTTATTGCCACAGGTAGAAAAGATTTCCTGCGGCATTCAGTTCTACACTTGGAGGCCATGAGTCTTTTGCTATGTGTGCTCCGATGACCCATTAAGGAGGCATGCATGGGGTGAGAGGGGTTATCCATGATACCGAGAAGCTTTATCAGCATTCTCCTCTCAGACACCTACGCCAGGTTCTCCAGTCTGACTACCCAGGACAGAACCAGCCTTTTTAATCAGTTTGTTCAGCCTGTTGGCCTCAGCCGTCTTCAGCCCTCCGCCCCAACAAACAGCTGCAAAAAACACCACACTCTCTACCACAGAGTGATAGAACATAGTCAGCATTGTCCTACAGACATTGGAAGACCTGAGCCTCCTCAGTAGGTAAAGTCGGCTCTGCCCTTTCTTGAAAACCGTGTTGGTGTTCTTGGACCAGTCCAGTTTACTGCCGATGTGTACCCCCAGGTACCTGTAGTCCTGCTATCATGATGATGCTCCAACAATGATGGACGGATTAAAAGCCAGAAGTCTACGTGACCGTCATCATCAAGTCCTTCTGTGAGAACCCTAAATCCAAATAGGATTGTTTCATTTATGTGAGGTAGAATGCCCAGAGGGACTGGGTGGTCTCTTGGTCTGGAATCCCTACAGATTTTATTTTTTCTCCAGCCGTCTGGAGTTTTTTTGTTTTTTCTGTCCACCCTGGCCATCGGACTTACTCTTATTCTATGTTAATTAATGTTGACTTATTTTAATTTTCTTACTGTGTCTTTTATTTTTCTATTCTTCATTATGTAAAGCACTTTGAGCTACTTTTTGTATGAAAATGTGCTATAGAAATAAATGTTGTTGTTGTTGTAGTATGCTGCTGCTGGATTATGTGAATTTCCCCTTGGGATTAATAAAGTATCTATCTCTCTATCTAATTATGCAATTTTCATTACGCTACAACTTATTAAGTTTATTACATAGAGAATTCACAAAAATATTTTTGTTGCTGATAGATGGCAGCACCTGCCCTGCATTCCAAAATGGCAGGGAGATGGTTGTCAGTCTAACAGCGGGTGCGATGTGTTCGCCTTTTCATAGTTGCAAAATTAGATCTGGACCACCCTATATAGTGCCTTTCACATCCATTAATCAATCAGAAAAAGCCTGATGTGTTTGTGAGGTCCAAGCCCCCCACATTCCTTATTCCTCATAGGTGCATTCTATGCATTGCCCTTGCAGCCGAGTGCTCATTGGTTGTCAGCTCTCACATGCACAAGCAGATCCGCCCCTACGACTTCAGACAACATCAAACCAGTTTGACACTCAGGGAGAGACACAGACTGATCGGGCCGAGTCTCTGGGAATGTCAGACTACATGGCAGCCCCCGACTCTCTAAGAATACATAAATGAAGTCCGCTACTGAAAAACTGATGGAAAAGTCTTGTAATATGACAGAGCCTTTATGTATTGGCAGCCCCCATTTTAAAGCCTTCAACTCCCCGAATGCACCATGCCATTTACTTTCTGACTTGTCTAACTTGTTTTTTCTCTATTACAGAGGTGTAAAGTGGCTAAGACACTGCTTCAGTTTCTGTTTCTGATTCAATGTGTGACCCTGAGCGAGTCACTTGACCCACCGGTGGCCCAAACGTTTAACAAGGTATTCAAGCGATTGCAATGCATTCTGGTTGCATGAGTCTCCTTGGATAAAGACATCAGCCCAATAAGTAATAATGTGATAACAATAGATAAAGGGTAGCCTGAAATCTGACCTGAAGGTCTGGGCCTTGAGGCTGGAAGCTGTGGACCCCCACTGGATCAATTCAGAATCACAAATCAACCCAACACATATTAGAACAGTTGTGATGAGAACAGGCCATTCAGACCAACAAGCTCATCCATCCTGTTCACCTGATAATCCAAAATGACATCACATCAATTTTTGAAGATCCTTAAAGACCTACTGTCCAACACACGACTTGGTCACTTATTCCAAGTGTCTGTGGTTCTATGTTAAAAAAAAAAAAAAAAAATTCTAACATTTGTGCGAAATCTAAACTTAACATAATGAGTTCTTGATGAACTCATTTCAAAGTCACCGACTCGATTCACTGGACTAATTCCCTTCAGCATTTTAAACACTTCAGTCAGGTCTCCTCCGTTTAATCTTTCCTCACAACTCATCCCCTGTAGTCCCTGAGTCAGCCTAGTCGCTCTTCTCTGGACCTTCTGTTGTGCTGTTATGTCCTTTTTGTAGCCTGGAGACCCAAACTGCACACAGGACTCCAGATGAGGCCTCACCAGTGTGTTATAAAGCTTGAGCAGAACCTCCTGTGACTTGTACTCCACACGTCAAGGCGCTATATAATCGGACAGTCTGTTAGCCTTCTTAATGGCTTCTGAACACTGTATGGAGGTTGATATCTCAGAGTCCTCTATGACTACTAAGTCCTTCTTAGAAGGTTGCCTTTTGATTTTCAGACCGCAGTCTGTCTGCTGTCCAGGTCCTTCTGTGATGATTTAATGGATTCCAGATTATCTGCCAAGCCACCTATCTTGGTATCATTTGGAAACGTAACCAGCTTGTTACTTATATACCTATCTAAATCATTTTAATATATTAAAAACAGCAGCGGCCCCAGCACTGCCCCCTGCTGGTCACCACTCTTAACATCAGCCAATTCTGATGAGGTTCCTCACACCATCAGCCTCTGCTTCCTGTGTCTGAGCCAATTCTGCACCCACCTACACCCCACACCCTGAACTGCCACTTCTTTTAGTTTGATGCCCACCCTCTCATGTGGCACCTTATCAAATGCTTTCTGAAAGTCACGATCAATAATCTCATGAGCTCCACTCTGGTTGTATCCTTTTGTTGTTCCCTCATAGAATTCCAACATGTTTGTAAAACATGACTTCCCTCTTCCGGTCCCTCACTGACTGTCCATTCAAACTCCTGTCCTTGCCATGTGTTGCTCAATCTTCTCTATAATAATTCCTTCCATTAATTTTCCAGTGATGCATGTTAAGCTTACTGGCCTACAGTTGCTTCTACCCTGTCACCCTTTTTATATAACAGGATGATATATGACATTTTTCCGTCCGGAATCTCTCCAGTGCGCGGTGACTTCCTATAAATACAGTGGTGTGAAAAACTATTTGCCCCCTTCCTGATTTCTTATTCTTTTGCATGTTTGTCACACAAAATGTTTCTGATCATCAAACACATTTAACCATTAGTCAAATATAACACAAGTAAACACAAAATGCAGTTTTAAATGATGGTTTTTATTATTTAGGGAGAAAAAATCCAAACCTACATGGCCCTGTGTGAAAAAGTAATTGCCCCTTGTTCAAAAATCACCTAACTGTGGTGCATCACACCTGAGTTCAATTTCCGTAGCCACCCCCAGGCCTGATTACTGCCACACCTGTTTGAATCAAGAAATCACTTCAATAGGAGCTGCCTGACACAGAGAAGTAGACCAAAAGCATCTCAAAAGCTAGACATCATGCCAAGATCCAAAGAAATTCAGGAACAAATGAGAACAGAAGTAATTGAGATCTATCAGTCTGGTAAAGGTTATAAAGCCATTTCTAAAGCTTTGGGACTCCAGCGAACCACAGTGAGAGCCATTATCCACAAATGGCAAAAACATGGAACAGTGGTGAACCTTCCCAGGAGTGACCGGCCGACCAAAATTACCCCAAGAGCGCAGAGACGACTCATCCGAGAGGTCACAAAAGACCCCAGGACAACGTCTTAAGAACTGCAGGCCTCACTTGCCTCAATTAAGGTCAGTGTTCACGACTCCACCATAAGAAAGAGACTGGGCAAAAACGGCCTGCATGGCAGATTTCCAAGACGCAAACCACTGTTATGCAAAAAGAACATTAGGGCTCGTCTCAATTTTGCTAAGAAACATCTCAATGATTGCCAAGACTTTTGGGAAAATACCTTGTGGACTGATGAGACAAAAGTTGAACTTTTTGGAAGGCAAATGTCCCTTTACATCTGGCGTAAAATGAACACAGCATTTCAGAAAAAGAACATCATACCAACAGTAAAGTATGGTGGTGGTAGTGTGATGGTCTGGGGTTGTTTTGCTGCTTCAGGACCTGGAAGGCTTGCTGTGATAGATGGAACCATGAATTCTACTGTCTACCAAAAATCCTGAAGGAGAATGTCCGGCCATCTGTTCGTCAACTCAAGCTGAAGCGATCTTGGGTGCTGCAACAGGACAATGACCCAAAACACACCAGCAAATCCACCTCTGAATGGCTGAAGAAAAACAAAATGAAGACTTTGGAGTGGCCTAGTCAAAGTCCTGACCTGAATCCAATTGAGATGCTATGGCATGACCTTAAAAAGGCGCTTCATGCTAGAAAACCCTCAAATAAAGCTGAATTACAACAATTCTGCAAAGATGAGTGGGCCAAAGTTCCTCCAGAGCGCTGTAAAAGACTCATTGCAAGTTATGGCAAACGCTTGATTGCAGTTATTGCTGCTAAGGGTGGCCCAACCAGTTATTAGGTTCAGGGGGCAATTACTTTTTCCACACAGGGCCATGTAGGTTTGGATTTTTTGTTCTCCCTAAATAATAAAATCCATCATTTAAAAACTGCATTTTGTGTTTACTTGTGTTATATTTGACTAACGGTTAAATGTGTTTGATGATCAGAAACATTTTGTGTGACAAACATGCAAAAGAATAAGAAATCAGGAAGGGGGCAAATAGTTTTTCACACCACTGTATGTCTCAAGGGTGTATATCTGAACTCGCTAGCCATCTTTAGAACTCGAGGGTAACTATTATCTGGTCCCGGTGATTTGTTTGATTTCAGCCTATTTAATCTCAGCAGCTCTTCTCTCTCTACGATTTCCAAATCCCTCAGTACCTCCTTAGTAGTCCCTGTTACCACTCAGCGATTATCCACTTCCTCACTTGTGAAGACCTCAGAAAAATGTGAGTTTAGAGCGTCCACTATTTCACTGTCTGTATCTTTTAATTCCCCTTTGCTATTCCTGATGCACTTGACCTCCTCCTTGTCTGTTCTTTTACTACTAAAATACTGAAAGAATCTCTTAGGGTCGTCTGTCGCCTTATCTGCTATGCTCCTCACCAACTCCATTTTAGCCTCCCTGATATCCTCCTTAATGGTTGCTCTCATGTTCTCATACGCCCTACGATTCACTTTGGAGTTATTAGTCTTATACGTCTTATTCATCTGTTGTTTCCTTTGCAGCTTCTTTTTTTTTAACTCTTTATTAGCCTGTTATACTACATGTTTCTTTATGTCACTATATCTGGACAATACTGTTATGAGTTTTATTCACATGTGCAATTTGGCATACAGGGGCTCAGCAGTTAGAACTGCTAGCCAGGCATTGGATTAGATAGCCAAAGACAACTGGAGGCTTGTATAGTCATCTTAAACACAGAATAGGGTATTTCTGTCCTCTGTCAGCACAAAATCTTCTTTCCTTATTGGGAGAATGAGAACCGGCATATAAGCACTATGATATTTCTGTATTTTGTGGAGGAGGAATTCAGCCCTTGTTTGGAGACAGAGAAGACCAGCAAGTTGAAGAAGAACAGTATAAAGGCTCGGACAGCAGCCAGAACCTTCGAGGCGGTGTCGACAAAGTTTCGAAAAACCTCCCAGCGTGGGGACGAAAAATGGCAGGCTGTGTTGATCCAGCTTCCCACCTGGATAAAAAGTCTGTACATTTGCCTCCCGTCTGTAACCGCGTTAACCGTCAGTAAATGTAAGCTAAAAGATATTTTTTCTCATGTGATTCTTGTACCACCGTAATCACGATGGGAGGGATATCGCCTTTTCTGGTATGTTGCAATATTATTTAGTTATTTAATATGCCGCAATTTCAAAAGAACACATTTCTAAGAGAGCTAATGCCTCTTCAGGAAACATAGCCCACTGTGGAGTTTTTGTAAACCTGATCTACTGCTCCTCGACTGTCTCCACACTTAACAGCTTATCCCACTCTATTCTCCTTAGACTTTGTCACATCTGCTCAAAATCTGCCCTACAATTGGGTTGTGCAAAGACATGTGTGGACTCAGACAGACATGGAAACAACTTTTAAAAATTAAAACAGCACTATCATCATCATCATCATCATAAGCCTGAATTAACGTAAGCTGCCCTAATTCTAAGTGCTCATGAGAAACGTGATGATTTACTTCATTGAGGTAGAAGTACAGGATCAACAAGATGAGCTGGGTTAGAAGATGCACTTCAATTTGAAACGTCTAAATGCTGTCGATTGTGATTAAAAATGTGACATTTGTCACCCTCTGATGGTTGTCCCTAGTGAGCTACATCCCTAATAAAGGATCAAAAATAACATCATATTCATAATCAGTGACCTTGAAGTGCTCTAAAATGACACCCCACAGGCTTTTGTTTGAAATTTGTCATTTTTAACCTTCTGGGAGTGGCCATTAGAGGACAGAGACCACCAGTTAAAAAAATCAAATATCAAAATTGTGTTCATATTTCTGATCAGCAACCATTAAATGACACTTCACGTATTAACAATTCCCATTTTTTTTTTCAAACCTTTATGAAAAGGAGTAGCCACCCCCCGGATTCGGCTGATGTGGCACACACAACTTCCAGGTTTTTCTGATCATTTTTGCTTAAGACACCTCTTGCTTTACACTTTATCAAAACTGTCACTTAGAGGACAAAACTTTTTTCAAAACCTGGCAGGATTTGATCAATAACATTTTAAAATAAGCATTTAGATTGAGGAAGCAGATTCTCTCCCCTCTTTATTTTATTTTGATTCATTTATTAATTTATCTATTTACTTACACAACAGCGCAGAGGAGAACACTTCAGCGGATCTTAAAGTCGGCCCAGCAGATCATTGGCTGTTCTTTACCCTCTCTGGATGAACTGCACAGCTCTCGCTGCCTCAGGAAAGCGGAAAATATCTTAAAAGTCTCCTCACACTGCGCTCATGATGTGTTCCAACTGTTGCCATCAGGCAAAAGATAATAGGAACATCAAAACAAAGACTAATGGACTGAATAGCAGTTTCTACCCTGTTGCTATTAGGGCACTGAATGCCACCTCATCACCTCCAATGCAGCAGTGTAATAGATGACATCTTGTGCAAAAGTGTTTCATGTGCAATTAAGGTCTTATGTTGGATGTATGTGTTCTAAATTATTTCTTCTTATCCTTTTGTAATTATATTTATTTATATTTTGACACTGCAGGGACTGCACCTAATTTCTGATTCTGAGTCTGTTATTTTTACTTGCTTAATGTTTTACTCTGCTGGCCTATAGCTCTCTTTCTCGTGGGTAGGAGTTGATTTGTTTCGAACCAAGTCATGTAAAACTTGACTTATTTGTATGGAATGTTATATGATTTTAATAAAATCAATAAGTCCAAAAAGGGGGCGCCTTTTCCTGCACAAAATATGGAGCAAACATAGCCTAAAAATGAGGGGTCTAGATGGCCAAAAACGGGGAAAGACCTCAAAAAACTCAATGTCTTGCATAACTCGCCATCAAGCTGTGTTAAACGATATACCATATGGGGGGATTTATCTTGCAGGGGTAAGTCAGGAGGCGCCAGACAAAAACGACTAAAGTGATTTCAAAACGTACATAAATGATTAGTATTATTGTGTTTATATATAAATTAGTAAATTATAATTTACATTTACTTACTTAGCAATAATAAATATAAAAGAATAATTGCCCCGTTGAACTTCGTGCTTTGAGCATTTGACGAGCCAAAAGACATCAGGGACGTCTCCTACCTAATGGGAGCTACATAAGCGGGTCGGACCCCGAGAAGTTAGACGATGTTTTACATGCGTTAGTTATGCCCCAATATCAAGACCAGTGACAATAAAACGCTCCCAGATGGCAGTATGGTGGTTAGGGTTGGAGTTCTAGTGCACTCCATCAAATCTCAGGCCGGCAAGTGTTTGTGTGCAGTTTGCGTGTTCTCCCATTGAGGATGTAAATTCTCGTCCGGCCACTCCCGAGTTTCTTCTCCTAGCTTCGAAATGTTTAATTGGGCCCCAGAAAGAAGTGAGGGCGGCCCATCCATGGTGGGTTCCTGCTTTTGCCCCCGAAACTGCATTAATAGATGGAGAGACGATTGGATTCCTCAAAGTGACTGCAGTTGTCTGGCACCACTTAATTCCACCTATAGATGAATAAATGAGACAGTCGGAGGATGAGTAGTTTAACTGATCAAAAGAATTACGAGACAGATTGATGGAGAGATTGAATTTTGCACGCAAAGGAATACATTAACATTTGAACGGATAAATAGGTAAAATAATCCATAAACGATTATCCGTATAATTAGCTAAGGATTGCCTCAGTCGAGGATTAACGTTCCATCGGCGCATTGGATTGCAGATTAACCAAATCACCAATAGCCCTGTAATGAAGAGATTAAGTGATTATGGGATAAACAATTTAGCGCGGCGATGCCTTTTAGCGGAAGGATTTTCAGTTTGGGAGCCTGAACAAAAAAAAAAAATCTTGCAGTTCGGTGAACATCTTCAGGGTGCGAACGCAAGCAACACATCCTCAGGTTATCGCCCCCGAACCAAACGGCGTGTACCTCGCCAGTCCTCCAATGAAGGAACGGCACGGAGCCGCCAGGAAACGCTCACCCTGAGCCCGCTACGCCGGTCGATATGAGCCGCTCGTCGCCGCGCAAGTCGTTCCGGAAAAAGAAAAAAAAAAACGCAGCTTCAGGTCCTACCTTCCCAGCTCAGCTTGGACTCGCAGCCATCCGACAAGTTTAAAGAACCCTCGTCTAATTCTAATTTCCCAAGGTGATTGTCAGCCATGCTACTAGAAAGCAAAGGAGGGGGGCTGGGGGTGGGGACTGTGCCCATGTCATTCTACTTTTTTTCAGTCACAAACGAAGCAAACGTCCCCGCCCAGCAAGGCCAGCCTCTCTCGGCAGAGTTCTCGTCTCAGTGATGCGAGCGCAGCTGAAGAGGACGCAGTTAACACTTTGCTGTGTGGAGCGACCAGTGGGCGGGGCCAGTGTGGATACGCGTGCGCGCGCGCGCGCGCGGGCGTCTGTATTTGTGCGCACAATAACCAGTGGCATCCAAAAGAGCGCGCATAGTAAACAACACTGGCACCCAATCTGTGGCATATGGCTGACAATGCCCCCACAACCTTAACACTTGATTGGGTCAAACGTTTGTGGAGCATGAATGATGATATGGAGGGCTCAACACGTGCTGCACAAGTTACAGGAGCGCGCAGTTTATTTATATAAATTCCAAAGCACTGAAAATGTTCATCACCCTGTGAGCAGAGCCACACAAACGGCCACCGTGCCCTTGATGTGCTTCTCATAATGATCTTCTAACACGTTCAATCCTTAACTATTTTACTAAGTATAAGCTGCACATATACCGTATATGCATCGTAACGTATTATGTTAAAAATCAACAAGCGTTTTGAACTCAACATGTCACACTTTCTGTGCATTATATAGTGCCTTTTCTGTCAATCTCGTCTTTAAACACTACTTTGTTTCTTTATCATATAGTGTCCTTTCTACCTATATCTCCAATATACAGTAGTTAGTCTCACAGCCTTTCTTCTTTCTATTTCTTTATTTTTATATAGTTCCTATCTAGGAACGACCAACCCCACGAGGGACCGGTTATGTTAAACGTGTGGACTGTATAAATTTGTGTGCGACTTTAATAAAAATAATTTTAACATGCACCAGATTTTCTCATTACAGTATTCAGCTAAATTTGTGCAAGATAACATCCATTTTCCAACCCGCTGAATCCGAACACAGGGGTCTGCTGGAGCCAATCCCAGCCAACACAGGGCACAAGGCAGGAACCAATCCTGGGCAGGGTGCCAACCCACCGCAGGACACACACACACCAAGCACAATTTAGAATCGCCAATCCACCTAACCTGCATGTCCTTGGACTGTGGGAGGAAACCCACGCAGACACGGGGAGAACATGCAAACTCCACACAGGGAGGACCCGGGAGGCGAACCCGGGTCTCCTAACTGCGAGGCAGCAGCACCACCATGCCGCCCCACAAGATAACATGCAGACTTTATTAAAATGTGATGATATAATATATATATACTGGTTATTGAGTCTCTTATTATGTTTCTTGTTCTACAATTTTCTGTTGTGTGCTGCCTTTGTTACTTTAAATTCTGCCATTGTTGCCATCACGATCCATCTTCTGATTTCATCTTACTTTAAAGTGCTGCCACCCCGTATGGTCCTATAATTCAACCAGTGACTGTCCAATTTAATTATAAGGTACCTTCATCCCGTCTTCACCACCACCAGTTAAATATTCAAATGCTGAGCGCCAGAGTTTTCTGTGTTTTTAAGGATGGTGATGAGAAGTTCAAACGGAGGATTTTAAATCCCTGTCTGTAGCCCAGGAAACACTTGGAGCTTTTCCAAGTGCAATCATTAAAATAAAGTTTTCTGCCGCTGAAGAGTAGTGACATTTTCACATAATCATCTCCCCTCAGAAAAAAAATGGATTTGCTTCTTGGTTAAAGAATCCTCTTTCAGTTTTATTAAAGCTCACGATGTCACTGCAGATTACATTAATTGCCAAATGAGCCCAGGGGAGTCGCTCGCTCGCTCGCTCTCGCTCTCTCTCTCCCTTTCTCTCTCTCCCTTTTTCACTCACCACTCTCCCTCTCCTCTCTCACACTTGCCCCCAATCTCTCTTTCTCTTCCCCAATCCCCTGTTCTCTCTCTTGCTCTCTTCCTTCCTCTCTCTCTCTCCCTCTCTCTTTTTCACTCACCACTCTCTCTTTCTTTCTTTCTTTCTCTTTTTCTCTCTCTCACCTTCTCCCCCCCCCCTGTTTTTGTCAGATGCACCAGCTGCCTGTGCTGGAGGGGATTAATTGGCTTATGACAAAAATATTTGGTCTCCAGGGGAATTAGACAAGCACTATGGGCTCAGGACTTTCTTAATGGCTGGTGTGCTTGACTTTGACACCTGGCTGCCTTGTGATACCTTTGCCCAGCTCTTCACCCTCTGAACTACTGCCAATGCCCCTACCCATCTTTCTGGAGCTGAGCCTGCTCATCAAATGCCACGCTACTTTTCTTCAGGTCATCTGTTAAGGTTCAGTACATGAATGCTTTGCCTTGAGACTTTGCCCCTCAAACACAGACTGGTCTGACAAGTCTCCAGGCCATACCCGCTTGTGCCTGCATTGTGGTGCAAGTTCTCCTTGCGCTTCAATGTATTTCTCTCTGGCAGTTACTTGCACATCCAAAAGAAGGGCACGTTAAGTGAATTGGCGGTTCTAATTTGACCCATTATGTGTGTGAGGAGCTGTAGCTCTATTGTACTGGCAACCCCATGCGGAGAAAGTGTCCACTTTTCACTTAAAGCACCCAGGCTGAGCCCACCCCCCTTGCTACCCTGTACTTTAAGACCAGAATTCAGAAAGGGGGCCGACATTTTTTAAAGTGGGACAGTAGAATGGAAATGGGGCAGCAGAATGGCATAGCGGGTGATTGTCAGGTGGGGCATATTCTGTGCTGGGTGATCAAATGGGTGTCATTTTACAGTTTGAAGACATTCTGGTATGCTGACTGGCCTCCCGTGGGTGTGGGGATGGGGATGGCAGTTTCAACCTTACACTTACTACATGGTTGGTTGGCACTGGTCCTGTCTTAAAGACTGGCATGATCAAATCTGTTGGAATGACAAATGCAATGTAAGTTTGTTACTACACATGTCTGTGATGCGCCATCTGTAGGAATGATACATACAATGCATATGCTTCTGTTATATGCCATAAAGAAAGAAAGGAAGAAAAAAGCATATAAAATAAGTAGCAAAAACGTATTTTGTGACACACTTAATTATTTCATATTCTTGTGTTTTTATTTGTTTATTGTTACTTTTCACAATCCATTTATTGATTTGTGTATTTATCTGTTTAATGTTGTCCAAAACATTCCTCCAAGTTTTTGTGCCACTTGTTGTTTGGCCATGTTTTACTGAGTGGGCTCATTCTTTGAGAAGTCACAGCATTGCCTAATGTTCATCCACATCTGAATGAAGTGACTTTTACAAGCCATAAAAATTTAATTACTACAAATGTTTGTGATGCGCCATCTATTGGAAAGCCAAATTCAATGCATGTGTCTCTGTTATATGCCATTTGGTATGCGATTTGTAAAAGTAGTGCTAATGTTTGTGCTGGAATGACAAATGCAATGTCATTTTGTTACTGAAAATTTCTGTGATCTGTTGGAATGACAAAGGCATAGCAACTAGACAGACATACAGATACACAGACATACAGGCAGCATTTATCCTTTTATTAAGATGGACTTCTTTTTTTCTTTTTCTTTCTTTCTTTCCTTCTTTCTTTCTTTCTTTCTTTCTTTCTTTCTTTCAGTGACACCATAAGCAAAATGAAAGAATCCCTAAAATAAAATTTTTCACTGTCACCTGTCAACGTTGAGAGGGCGGGCTCTAGCGAGTGCTGTTTTCTGATTGGTGAATTGTCGATGCTGTGGAAATAATGCTTTGGCTATCAAGTTCCACACTTACAGCCGATACTTCAGATGCAGACTCCTAATGACGAACTCGGAACCTTTCGAATTCAAGTCGCCACCTCGCACAGCAATTACAGGCAAATATAGGTGCCCAGTGACAACTCTGAGCATGCGCATGAGCCACAGCACATTCCCCTAATCAATCAAAAAACTGTATATTTGCTAGAGCCCGCCCTCTCGACATTGACGAGTGAAAGCGACATCAGTGTTTTCATGTGACTGAAATAAATAAATAAATACATGAAGAAATTATTAAATAAGTAAATAAAAAATAAGCAACGAAAAAATGGTTTTGTGACAAATGCAATCATTTTTATATCCTGGTATTTTTCATTTATTTATTGTCACATTTCCCAATACATTTATCGATTTACATTTTTATTTTTTTAACGTCTAAAATATCCCTGCGCGTTTTGGTGCCCCTTGTTGCTCGGGCATGTTTCACAGAGTGGTCTCATCCTGCGAGAAGCCTGGCACTGCAGTCACACCAGCGCCCGATGTGAATGAGTGACCTTTACAAGCCATAAAAATTAGCCAGAAGCAGAGTGTGGCATTAGAGCAGAATATTCGTTTTGTCCTTCACTGCGTTTCTCTCCATCTCTCTCTCTGTCACCCAGAACGACATAATAACATAAAAGCGCAGCAGGAAATCTAAAATGAGTTCATATAAACCTGGAAGCCCTTTGCATTTCTAACTTAAACGGAATTAAGCAGACAGGCAGTACGGTCTTGAGGATAATGGCAGTGCGACCAGAGTTTAGCACCTCTACATTCACCCTTGAGACCACCGAGGGAGGATTTCAGGCTTACAGGATTACAGTGGTCCACTGGGGTAACTGGTACTGAAACAATCCGGCAGCACAACAGACCACTCAAGTTCTATTGTTTCGCCAAAGCTCTCATTACATTATGGTGCCTTTGGAAGGCGCTATACACAAGGGGTCCTTTCTGAGTATTATCTCTTGAAGTCCTACTGAATATGGGGGCTTTCCCAGCGCAAGGATTTGTTTTCAGGAACCAATGCGCTCCTGTATAATGTAGACCCTGGGTCACTTGTGGTCGCTGGACCACATACGTGTGTTGTGTTCCCACCGCACAACAGGAACTGTAAGCATGCAAAATATGTGACGTGCAAAGAAGAGTGATGTGCGTTTGGGTGTTCACGGGGGGCCCGCCTTATTGTTTTGAAACGATCGCGACTTAACGCGGGAGAGTGTGGCTTCGATGCGGTGCATGGCGCGGCAAATCAAGCAGAGAGCCATGAAGAGTGATGCGGTGCGGAGTGCGGATCTCCATCTTCACTGCTGCATCTCCAAAGTCTAAAAATCGGGAATGGTCTCCCCTCGACTTTCTCGTATACTCAGATATGGAGATGGATATTTGAGGAGGAAACTGCAAAACAATGCTTATATTTGTATATTATTTGCATTAAATAACCATCAACAACAAATCAAATCAAACAAATAAGATATTGAACAGTTATTATATAAGTAAAGTTGAATAAATCGGACTCTGCAGTTGCATGAACAAAAGGTAAAGTACCAGTTCCGGTTAGCGGAAATAGCTCAAAAGTTAATAGAAATCTACGTTTTGTACTTAATACTTGTATGCTAAATATGGTTGACCTAAGTGAAAGCGTACTCAAGTTATCGCATTTACACGCATCATTCCAAAAATGTCATTTTCGGACTCAGGGAAGTCTAAAACGTCGAGATTCATTAAAATGTCGAGATCGAATTTTTGGACGATTGTAATACTTTCCATACACGTCGTATACGAGAAAGTAAAAACTATTGACAAATTTGTAGGGCGCCACCGCTTCTGTTCCACCAATCGGCACAATTTATCGCCCGAGCCCCGCCCACAAAACTTCTGGGTTGAATGACAAGTGCATACGGTCGGTCAGGCAGGCCCCGTGGCTCGGGTAGTGACACAAATCCTGGAGTAGGACCTAAAAAGAAAAAAAATATACCAGCAAAACTACAAATGGCCCAGAGTTCCTGCAGTGGGAATGCTACCAAAGGTCCTGAGTATCTAAGAAGTCCCTGGTTCCTGAGAAACTTTTACGCCGGGAAAGCATCTAATGACAACATATAACAGCTAAGCCCCCAGGGGCCGCTCTGATCCGACCACCACGCCACAGCCAGCTGGCACGTTCCTCAGGGCTGGACGGTAACAACTGGGATGGGAATACAATGACACTCAGAGAAAGAAAGGCACCTACCGGAATCTGAGTGTGCGGACGCCACCGGCATGATGATGACGTCACGTGGGCAACTCGCGGCACCGTTCTGGTCTGCCCTAGAAGAAGACAAGCAAACAAATATATTACATACTGCTTATATTCAGAAAGAGAGCAAGAGAGAGAGGTTAGGAGCACACGCTGATACAGCGCACTGCCGCACCCACCACATGACGAACCAACTTAGGATCCCAGATTGGGACCCGAGTGTAGAGAGATAATAATAATAATAATAATAATAATAATAATAATAGATAAACAGTAAACAACATATTTAAAGCAAAAATTCTTAAAGCAAAGCACTTTCATTGAAATTATTTATGCTCCGACAAAGCAAAAACTGGCTTCCATCTTTACAAGATGGCAACATGACCTGCAAGGGATTTGTCTGGCACAACGAGCAGAAGGCATCGTGAATGCCAACAAAGGAGACGCACTTCAAAGCATGTTTAAGGATGCACAGCAGAACAAAACGTGTCAAAGTCAAACCCGTTTCAGCTGCAGAGCCAATGCCAGCAGCTTTGGGCATACGGGACGGGGTGTTTACCTGTCACAGGACCCAAACATGCGTACAGAGCCAATGGAGGAAGAAAAGTGACGCACAGAAATGTTGTGTACGAACGTTTCCACGTTCAAATTGCGATGTATAAAACCTAAACTTGCCATAAAGCCACGCACTTTTCCACGGTACCTCATACCCCGTCGTACGTACGTTCTGCACTGGGTTTTGCAGACTGGCGGCATCCAGCGTCAAAGCAGTGCTACTGTTCCCGTGTAGTTACCCTTTCTGTCTTAGATCCACATTCGTGAGGAGGCTTTATAAACACACTGAAACTAACCACATATTGTTTATTAGTGTAATGCATCTTATTGTAATTAACCTGTAACAATAAAATGGTCCAGGGAATAGCCATAGTATTCCAAATACCATAACTGCTTTCTTCTTCTTTCGGCTGCTCCCGTTAGGAGTTGCCACAGCGGATCATCTTTTTCCATATTTCTCTCACTGCACCACTCAGAGTATTTACTGTATGTCACTGTATCTGAGTGTGAATCACAGCAGCAGCTGATCGGAAAGAGAATTATCCATATACAGCATCAAGCACACGCTGCCTCAGCCACGGCAAAACGCTTCAGAGCCTTTCCTGTACGGACCTCGCGGTTCACAAACAGTTTCATCCCAAGAACTTTAAACAGTCAATCAGTCCATCAAGTGCTCCTTGTAGAACTGTCTATACTTATAAATACAATCACCTCACTGTAAACTTACACCACAGTTATAATATTACACAACCTGCGCCACTTTATAAAGCGCACATTTACATGGGATGACGATTTAATTTTTAAGATGAAATGCAGCAAAATATGTTGATTATATTGTACAGATAAAACATTAACTTCATTTAAATAATCCGTATTGTTAATAATTAAACATGTGAGGACACGGTGTCGCAGCACTAGCTAGTTCACGGATTGATCCTGCCTCGCGCTGTATTCTTGCTGGGCTGGTGCAACACTGGCAGGATAGATGGATAGAATAATTAAACACGTACTACAAAGATATTTCAATGTTCCTTAAAAGTTTTGAAGAATCGGCGTTGTAAGCTTAAAGATGGTTTAACGTCTATTACAGAGCTGATTGTGTGGCGACTGGGTATTTGGAGAAAGAAAAGTAAGGACAGGAATTGGAGGTTAGTACATTTGAAAGAGACAGTACTGCTACAATAAAGTATTTCATCAAAGGTCGCAAACAATCACTGCACCAACGTTTACCCCTGTTTAATAACATGCTTTCATTCCTATCATCATGAAAAAGATATCACATATACATCTCAGTATTTTAATTATTCAGAGAGCTGTAATATTACGAATGTAATGGATTCTGCGTCCTGTCGGAGAAAGAGAAAGCACGTAAGCACGTAGTGATTCACACACATAGAGCACATAGAAGAAGATCATATACAAAAAAAAGCATTTAACGTCCTACTTTAGTTACTTTGAGAAAATAGTATATTAAAGATTTCAAGATGAAGTTTATGATGTTCTACTTTAATGACAAAATAAACTAAGTGATTAAAGTGAAAATTTCGAGATTAAAGTTGACATTTCGTGCTTTTCTCCCCATTGTGTGCCTATTTTTTTTTCTCTGTACCCTGATAAGCTTTCATATGACACTCAGAGGTTGGGCTATGACTCGCCTTTTCACGGCGACTTTGATATCTGACAACTTCTTTTTTATTTCGGGCACTGTGCGACTTTGTGAACTTGAGCTTTCGAGTTTCTCTGACATGCTATGTCTCTCGATCAAATCCTTTTGTTGTTTATCCCACTGTTTAAACCAACAAATAGTAATTCTGGGAGGGGTTGGGGCGGGACAGCAGGCGCGTGCACATGCGTTACTTTTCGCGCTGATCAGGATTTATGTAGCAGAAGAACGTGGAAGTTTGCGTACGCACAGGTTCCTGCATCTGGATTTTTCTGTGCGTATGCACATTCCCACTTTTGTGCTTACACCATGTTATAGTGTGAGTTCTACGCACGGCGTTATACATGAGGCCCCAGGAGCGGGTTTCGAAACTAGGACAATTCATCAGTGTGTTATTTGTGATTATGTGGGTATGTTTATTATTATTATTATTTATTATTATTATTTATTATTATTATTAGCCCATCCATCTACCCTCCAGGCTCAGTTTATATTGAGCAAGATTGTCAGGAAGTTGGACTCATTCTAGCAGGCGCAGGGCACAAGTCAAGTACAGGCCCTGAATGGGATGCCAGCCCATTGAAGGATGAACACACACACACACACACACACACACACACACACACACACACACATACACACACATACACACAGGCCAATTCAGCCCCCCAAATCAGCCTAACCATCATGTCCTTGGATAGTGGGAGGATAGTGGAGCATCTGAAGGAAACCCACGAGATCAGGGCAAGAACAAATAAACCAGGGGACATGAATCTTAGCTTCCTTGTTATGAGGCTGCAGAACTACCTCTGTGCCATCATGCCATTCACTATTATTATTTCTCTATAATAATAAAAAAAAATCTTGGGAAGAGAGTTTTTCTTACCACACCCTAGTGGCATGCAGGTTCCCACAGTCCAAATACATGCAGTTTAGGTGCATTGGTGATCCTAAACTGTCCCTAGTGTGTGCTTGGTGTGTGGGTGTGTGTGCCCTGCCCAGGGTTTGTTTCCTGCCTTGCACCCTGTATTGGCTGGGATTGGCTCCAGCAGACCCCGGAACCCTGTAGTTAGAATATAGCGGGTTGGATAATGGATGGAGATATATATATATATATATATATATATATATATATATATATATATATATATATATATATATATATATATATATATATACAGTATGTATTGCAATGGATGGAGAGTGTGGGCTGGCGTCCCTGCTGGGATGGGTCAAGGTTCCTTACCTGGCCAGGAGGCCAAGCTAGTATGCAAGAAGAAAGGCAGGGCATTGGAAGCAGATGCCAACACAGAGGAGGGTATGCTGGGGTCCCTGGCAGGGCTTGACTGAAGATCTTTACCTATTTGTGAAGCCAGTATAATGCAGAGATGTTGGAGACAACCTGCCTGAAATATTTAGATAGATAGATAGATAGATAGATAGATAGATAGATAGATAGATAGATAGATAGATACTTTATTAATCCCAAGGGGAAATTCCCATACTCCAGCAGCATACAGTACTGGTAAAGAACAACATTAAATTAAAGAGTGATAACAATGCAGGTATTACAGACAATAACTTTGTATAATGTTAACGTTTACTCCCCCTGGTGGAATTGAAGAGTCGCATAGTGTGGGGTCTCCTCAGTCTGTCAGTGGAGCAGGATGGTGACAGCAGTCTGTCTGTCGCTGAAGCTGCTCCTCTGTCTGGAGATGATCCTGTTCAGTGGGTGCAGTGGATTCTCCATGATTGGCAGGAGTCTGCTCAGCGCCCGTCGCTCTGCCACGGATGTCAAACTGTCCAGATCTGTGCCTACAATAGAGCCTGCCTTCCTCACCAGTTTGTCCAGCCGTGGGGCGTCCTTCTTCTTTATGCTGCCTCCCCAGCACACCAGCGCGTAGAAGATAGATCTGATAGAACATCTACAGCATCTTATTGCAGATGTTGAAAGATGCCAGCAAGCTAAGTGGCAGCATCCTGGGGCTATGGTACCTGTTGGGCAGACCAATTGGGTTCTGTGGGTGCTGCACCGATTAATGATCCCTACTTGGTTGGGCTTCTGCAGGATCCAAAAGTACTTTCTGCCAGCCAGTGTCCTGGCACCAGGAGTACTCCCGGGTCATATATAAAAGTTGCCGCATTCTGCATCACCCTGGTGAGTTCGAGCCGGGTGAAAGAGGACAAAGCCCACCTGGTAGGACTGGAGGAACAGGGCTGTAATTGTGTTGAGAAGATTACAAGTAAACTGTTTAAAGGCGTTTTGCTTTAATAAATCATTTATTTGAACCCAAGACTTGTGTCTGTGAGGTTGTGTCTGGGGTTTGAGGTGCCGTTACGCCCCCTACAGGTTACTGTATATTGCAGACTTGATTTCAGCAAAAGCATTTTATCAAGATGAGACACAACCTGCTGAGGCGCACCACCTTATAGACGCACATTGTGAAATCTACAGAAATCTGAAATTTTAGAGAGAAGTGGAGAGAGGGAGGAAGGGGAGGGAATCAGCCCCTCGGGAGGCTAATGCCTGGTTGCCATAACAACCATTAAGCACAAAGTAAGGAAGTAAACTTGCTAAAATGATGAAAGGAATCTTTTTCTTCTTTATTATTAAAAAAAAATAGTATTAAGAGTGTAAAATGGGATCGCCTTTTGAAATTGGATTCATTCCCGGCAGGCCTGTAATCCTTCTAGACGTGGACGTCTGGCCCGGCGCCCGCTCTTCGCCAAGCTGCATGCCACTCACAGGTGATGACACGGCTCTCGGAAGATAAGTGAGCTCGTACTAAGTCAGGACAAAGAGGCTCTCCGTGTCAACTTGATTTGTAAACGCTGATCATGACAGGAAAACTGCTCAATTCAGACGCGCTTACCAAAAGCGAGACGGTGGGGAGAAACGCAGCCGGAGAGCAGATGTGTGTGTTGCTGCTGTCAGAATGGACTCAGGGCTTTATTAGGCTTACTGGTTTGGTGTAAATACACCAGTTTGTGGCACTCAGAAGTCAGCCTCTCATGGCCAATCGCTCTGGTGTTGATAACAAGATCTTGAACTTTGACTCTTTGATATAAATCAAGGGACGTTAAACTCAAACTACACAATGCAGTAATGAGGCCACCTGTGGGGCAAGATGTGCAGGTCTGGTCACCACACGACAAGAAGGACATAGCAATGCTTGAAGCTGTGCAGACGAGAACAACCAGGAGCATCCCTACTGTGACCAGACTGGGTGAGTTAAACCTGTTAAGTCGGACTGCATGGGGACCTCAGCCGGGGTCTTCAAAACCCTCAAGAGCATGGAGAGAGAAGAATTATTTCAACTAAATGCTGAATCACACAGTTCAGGACATGAGTAGAAATTAAGGGAAAGTGCATGTAGGACCAGGAAGCACGTCTTTACTCAAACGAGTTGTGGAAATCTGAAACAAACTACCGAGTTCTGGAGATGAAGAAGAAACATCGACCACCTTTAAGAAGGATCTGGGTGGGATGTTGGGACAGCTTAGGCCTTAGCTAAGCAAAACTGCTTGAAGGGACTAGATGGTCTCCTGTCAATTGTCAAATTTCGTATGTTCCATAGTCATTGACTTTGGGGAGCTTCTTAGAGTCTCAGCACAAGTTAGATTGGTTTTCTGTGGGTCTAAAGTTGGTCACACATGGGAGGCAGCAGGGGGGGTCTGGCTAATGCTGAAACACAAGTATAGGGGGCTAATCAGGTGTACTAATGCCTCTTCTGCCATCCTTACGGGAATAGTAAGATCTAGTCCTCTTCCTCGTCCGACTTCAGACCAGACCACGCCCTCTGATGACCTCACTTCCAGTTTTCCTCCAGATGGCCCGCCTCTTCCTTTCCCTCAGCTATAAAAGCACAGCACCTCTGCTCTGCAGGCCAGGCTCTTTGGTGACTCAGTCTCAGTAGACTACTCGGCGGAGAATCACACAGCTCTTTACCTTTAACAAACCTCTGCAATATATGGGGTGGATTCCCAAACCTTTTTTCTTTGTGTTTCTTTTCATTACAAGAGGTATGGATCATAGAAGAAAATACGTCACAATGTGTTTCCTTGATGGTTTTTTACTGATTTTTCCTATACTGTATAACATAATATAATATTCATCCATCCATTATCCAGCCCGCTATACCACCCGATAATATATAATATAATATAATATAATATAATATAATATAATATAATATAATATAATATAATATAATATAATATAGGGTGGCATGGTGGCACAGTGGGTAGTGCTGCTGCCTTGCAGTTGGGAGACCTGGGTTCACTTCCCAGGTCCTCCCTGCGTGGAGTTTGCATGTTCTCCCCGTGTCTGTGTGGGTTTCCTTCCACAGTCCAAAGACATGCAGGTTAGGTGCATTGGCGATCCTAAATTGTCCTTGGTGTGTGTGTCCTGCAGTGGGCTGGCGCCCTCCCCGGGGTTTGCTTCCTGCCTTGTGCCCTGGGATTGGCTCCAGCAGACCCCCCCATGATCCTGTAGTTAGGATATAGCGGGATGGATATATAATATAATGATAATATACTGTATAAAATCCAAAGTCTGTCTGCATGCTTTTCCGCTTTTCACGAGAGAATTACTTAACAGATTTAGATCGGGTTTTTTTCTAGAATTTGCTTGAACATTCCGGTTGATTTTGCGACTTCTCTCATCGTGCTAAGAATCATAGTTCGCTTGCATGAGCAATTTATTCACGCTAATCTCAGACAGAGGCTGCAGGCCGAGGGGAGTGGGAGCCGGGCAGGGTCCTCCTCACTGTCCTTTTTCACTAATATGCGGAGCTGCGGGGCACGGCTAATATAATATAATATAATATAATATAATATAATATAATATAATATAATATAATATAATATAATATAATATAATAGCTGTTCCTGTGTGTCTGTGTGCAGGCAATGTCTGTCATTCCAACAGGTGGCACATCACAAACATTTATAGTAGTAAAATTTACAATGCATTTGCCATTCCAACAGATGGTGCCTCACAAAGATTAACACTACTTTTACTACTCCCTTACCAAATCCACCGTAATAAAAGGATAAGTGTCTGTATGCCTGTCTGTGTGTCCATCTGGTTGCTCTGTATCTGCCATTCCAAAAGATGGTGCACCACAATCATTAACGCCATTTTTAGGAATCCCACACCAAATGGCACAGAACAGAGACATATGCGTTGCATGGTGCACTACAAATGTTAATGCTGAGGTCTTCTTTGATTATTTAGGTTTCAACCTGTCTTAGACGGGTAGCACAGCTTGTGGAATATAACAGAAGCAAATGCATTGCATTTATAATTCCAACAGATGGTGCATCACATACATTAACAGTGTTTTTATAAATCCCTTACCAAATCCACTGTAATAAAAGGATAAGTGTCTGCATGCCTGCCTGTGTGTCCATCCGGCTGTTATGTCTCTGAGATTCCAGCAGGTGGCTCACCACAAACATTAACACTATTTTTACGAATCACACACCAAATTCAATATAACAGAGACATTTGCATTGCGTAGTGCTCTACAAACATTAATGTGGAGGTCTATGCTATTACTTAGATTTCAACCCATCTTAGACAGGTACCACAGCTAGGGGCATACACTGTTAAACAGACATATGCATTGCATCTTTCATTCAAACAGATGGCGCATCACTAACATTAACACAACTTTGATGAATCCCATACCAAATGGCATATAACAGAAACATATGCATTGCATGGTGCACTGCAAATATTAATGCTGAAGTCAATGTTGATTATTTATATTTCGACCTGTCTTTGAGAGGTAGCACAGCTACTGGCATATAAGAGAGACATATACTTTGCAATTGTCATTCCAACAGATGGTGCAAACAAAAACATTTGTAGTAATGTCTTGAACTCCTGAACTCCCAGCTCATCGCTCTTCATATATTTCGCATGATGGTTATGGTTCTTGCTGTGCAGTAGGAAAGCAATAAATAAAAGTGAGTGGAGACCACAAGTGGTACAGATCCCTACATTGTACAGGAACTCATTGGTACCTCAAACCAAAGTTCCTGTGGTGGGAAAGCACCTAATGTGGTCTGGAACTATGAGGTGGTGATAGTATGCACTACACCACCCATAATCTAATCTAATCTGTGTTAATAAAACACCCTTCTCTAAAACAGGCTGGACGAGAATCATCATCAGCAGACTTATATGACAGGTAGGGTTCCCACAACGTCTTGTTTTGTGTCTTTTTGTGTTCACTTTTGAGTCGCTGGTGTATGTTAATGCTTTATTATCTGCTTTATTCTCCATGCCTCTGTTATGTTCTCTGTTTTTTGTGGGTGGTCCCCGAAGAGGTGAGACCTCCTATCCCCATCACTGTCAAGGACTGGCTTCAGCCCTACAAGAATAAGGGTATCCCACAGTTCCTTGCAGTTCATCTTAATGTGCTATGGAGTGCTGTGTTTCTTCTGCCCTAAGGTTTACTCACGCTTACTGGATTTTGGGATGCGTTTCTTGATCCTGTTCTGGGACTTCTGGGGATTGTTTTAGGCAGCACCTCTTTGCTTTTCTGTTTAGACTTTTTTTTTTTTGTATTAATACATCTTTATTTATAAGGCTTATTTATAGAGCTGTCTTTGACTAGCTGGGGTTTTTAATGGAGTTTCCCCCTCTAGTGGCCATTTTGGAAAGTTTTTGGAACTTATGTGCTTTCATACTCCTAATTATAACAAGCAGGACCTTGGGATAGTTGGAGCTCCCACCTTCCAGCCCTCAAATTCCTGGAATCCCCCGAGTGTTCTCCATGAAGACGTAATTTTCCATCCATGCAGGATTGTTTTGTTGCTTCCCGGTGCCCTGCGGCAGCCTGGCATTCCTATCTGGGTGTTCAGACTCGCATTGTCCCCAGGTGAGCCGTTACCTTGTCTCCCGTCGCACGGCAATGTGTGCGTCATCCTCGTGGTGATTCTGATTTGGTGGTTAGACGCCTCTATGGCAGATCTGAGGGAATTAGCTATTAGCAGTTGGCAGCGTCCCCCTGGCTTGCGCCAAAGCTCCAGCACACATAATGTTTGCACAGGAATAATGAAGTCTAAGGCGGTCTAGTGGACGTACATTGTTAGAGTCTGCCTTCAGAGTTTGAGCAGAGCTTAAGAGATAAAAGAGATGGGACTGGAAAATAAAAAAATTGAAAAGCTCCGTCTCTAGATGACTGCAGGTGCCGGAGGTATTAAGAATAAGCAGATTTACTGGGAGCTGCACGAGTCGGAGAAGGGAGTAAAGTGCCTGCTTGAAAATTACCTTCTAATTGAGCAGTCGTGCAGGTTCAGTGATTAAAAATACAAACTGGACGATGCAGGTGACATGGCGCACAGGCTGGGTTTGAACCCTGGCACAGTCACTGTGTGAACAGTAGAGCAGTCTGGACGAGAAGAGGCCAGTCAACCTATCAAGGCGCGCCAGTCCTTCTAGAAAAACATCAAGTCGAGTCTTGAAGGTCCTGAACGTCCTCCTGTCTACCACACTACTTGGTCACTTAGTCCACGTGTCTGTGCTTCTCTTTGTGAAGAAAAACTTACCCTCACGGTGTCCTCGGGTTCGTGATGAATTCATTTTAAAGTCACCGTCTTGATTATAATTTTAAACACTTCAGTCAAGTCTCCTCTTCATCTTCTTTTGCTTAAACTGTAAAGGCTCAGCTCTTTCCTCATAACTCATCCCCTGTAGTCCCTGAATCAGCCGAGTTGCTTTTCTCTGGGCCTTTTCTTGTGCTGCTATGTCCTTTATGTGTCCTGGAGAGCCAAACTGCACACAGGACTCCAGATGAGGCCTCACCAGTGTGTTATAACCTCCTGTGACTTGTACTCCACACGTCAAGGCGCTATATAACCTGACATTCTGTTAGCCTTCTTAATGGCTTCTGAACACTGTCTGGAAGTTGATATCATAGAGTCCACTACGACTCCTAAATCTTCTCACAAGGTGTACTCTCGATTTTCAGGCCCCCATTGTGTATTCAAACCCCACATTTTTACTTCCTATGTGTAATTCTTTACATTTACTGACATTAAATTTCATCTGCCACAAATCTGCCCAAGCCTGTATGCTGTCCAAGTCCCTCTGTGATACGTCAACTGATTCTCGATTATCTGCCAGTCCACCCAGCTCGGGCATCATCTGCAAACTTAACCAGCCTGTTACTTATATTCCTATCCAAATCATTAATTTATATTAAAATACTGAGTGGATACATCTGTGTACAAATCTTTTGCCATGTAGAAAATTATGAGGACGTTAAAGGGGGTTGAATACTTTTGCACACCACAGTATATATTACAAAAAGCAGTGGCCCCAGCACTGCCCCCTGCTGGTCACCACTCTTAACATCACCCAATTCTGTTGAGGTTCCAATCACCCTCATCAGCCTCTGCTTCCTGTGTCTGAGCCAATTCTGCACCCACCTACCCACCTCACCCTGAACTGCCACTTCTTTTAGTTTGATGCCAACCCTCTCATGTGGCACCTTATCAAATGCTTTCTGAAACTCCAGACCAATAATCTCATGAGCTCCACTTTGATCGTATCCTTTTTGTTGCCTCCTCATTGAATTCCAGTATATTAATAAAACACAACCTCCCTCTTCTGACCCCACCCTGACTGTCCATTCAAACTTCTGTTCTTGCCATGTGTTGCTCAATCTTCTCCTTAATAATTCCTTCCATTAATTTTCCTGTGATGCACATTAGACTTACTGGCCAATAGTTGCTTGGACCTGCCTGGTCACCCTTTTTATATGACAGGATAATATTTGCCATTTTCCAGTCTTTTATCATAAGCTCCACTCTGGTCATACCCTTTTGGTGCTTCCTCATGGACTTTCCAGCATATTAGTAAAACATGCTTTGGGGTTTGCATGTTCTCCCTGCTGCGGTGGGCTGGCGCCCTGCCCGGGGATTGTTTCCTGCCTTGTGCCCTGCGTTGGCTGGGATTGGCTCCAGCAGACCCCCGTGACCCTGTAATTAGGATATAGCGGGTTGGATAATCGATAGATGGAAGGATGTTCTCCCTGTGTGTCTGAATCCTGTCATAGCCACTGTTTGTGGGGTGTTTGCATGTCCTCTTTGTGTCTTGTCACACAGGTGTGCTCTGACAAGGTAAGCGATATCGCCAAGTAAAGAGAGGGGGCGCTCTCACTAGCAAGCTTGCCTTTCCATCTGTAGCTCTGAAGGATCGCAATCAGCGGATGTCTGACCACGCCCCCCAGAATTCTCCCAAGCCCCGCCCCTTCCAGGGTTGAAAGTACAGTATATAAAGAAGTTGACGTCTTTCATTTGGAATGCGAGAGAAAGTGCAGCAGAGACCCGCTTTGTTAAAGAGGGGCATTATTTGTTGACAGCTGAGCATTTAATTTTTGTATCTTTAATTTTGTTACTTAAATAGGGATTACTGGGTTGCTTCCCCAAAATTTTTAGCCTGTGTTTGTCCTTCCTTTGACAGTTGTGGCGAGTTGCTGGGGCTATGACCCGGCCGGGACGCCTGGCAGGACCGGAAGGTGGCATGTATGTCCTCTGGGCCACGAGGGGGCTAACCGCCCTGGCACAGAGGAGGAACACAGGAGAGGAACAAGGAGGCTTATGCCTATTGGAACCTGTGGCCACCGCCAGGGGGCACCCCGAGTCTCAGAGGGCTAGGGATTGATTTACTTCCGCCACACCCGGGAAGATGGAGGAGAATCCCTCCAGGGACGCCCGGAGTGCTTCCGAGTGCTCTTCCGCCACACCAGGAAGTGACATCAGAGGGAGCACCTGGAGCACATCTGGGTGAAAATAAAAGAGCCCGCCTTCCTACGGTCTGGGAGTTAGAGTCGGGAGTGGAAGCAGGACAAGGCTCCCATAGAGAGAGGAAAGGCGGTCCAAGGGACAGAGTGAGAAGGGCCCAGTATCAAGGTGATTGGGGCAAGAAGGCCCAGTGGACTGTGCGGGACTGAGTTGTGTGAATTATGGAGGAAAAAATAAAAGACCTTTTCATAAAGATGCGGTGTCTGTCTGATGGTGTCCTGGCGTGACTCACACAGCCTACAAAGGAACTGCTAATGTGCCTGCCAGGGTGTGATCCGCGGCCTCTGTTCATGTTCCTTTTTCAAGTCTTTCTTTAAGTTAGTAGTCTCCCGTTTATATATTATGATGTTTCTTGTACTGTATATAATGGGTTTTCATCCAGGAGGTGGGGCCACCATAACGTCACCAACAGTGGCTATTAAAGTGGCCTCAGAAGGCTCAGAGGCATGAGACCATGGCATTTATTATGGAGAATCTGTGAGTATTGCTAGTTTTTGTTGACTTTTTGGGTGACTTTTTTGGTTCTGGTTAAGGATTCTGATTTTTGGATAGCGATTTGAAAATGTTGGCTGTAGAATTACCTCTTTGGCAAATCCTTTAGGCTCTTTTTTTAAGTACTTTCCTGTATTTATTTATTTTGATGAATGAATCTTTATTATATACATAAAACCCCTGTTGCCCTTTCTGTTCACAAGCCAGGGGTTGACAGTTATCCTCCCTTTTGTGAAGCGTTTTATATATATATATATATATATTTTTTTTTGTTATATTTCGAGTTGTTCTGCCAGCTCCCCTTTTTCTTGGGGCCTGCACCAGATGACACCAGCTCTTATGATTTCAGCAGCACACAAATGGCAAAGGTGTGAGGCCTCCAAAACGGAGTCCAAAACTGTCAGCCTGCCCTGAAAAGGCAACAAGGCAAGGCAGTCTGAGCTCTCACTCCATAGGCTGGCTTCGGCCTACATCGGGCCAAATGGGGCGTTGACTTCAAAAGTTCAAACTATTCACAAAAGTCCTGAGATAGTAAGAGATATGCTTCACAAGAGGGAGAACTGTAAAACTCGGGCTTGCAGAGAGAAGACCCACAAAGAATCCGGTCATGTGACGACTTATCGCTCCATTTAGGACCGGCCATCTAGCAGCATGTCGGTCACAAAGTGCACACGTCATTGCAGCTGAGGCTCTATGGGTCTGATGCGGGTTTAACTGCCAGTATGGAGTAGCACAAACCAATATTCAAGTCTCGGCGGCCATTTCTCAGGGTGCTGCTCACACCCATGGGAAAGGCGCTATATAAATAAAATGTATTATTATTATTATTATTACTCTCCCATTTGCAGCAGTTTGGAAATGCTGCACAGTTGTGCCCTCAAAACTCCATGAAGAATCTGATCAATGTTCTGATCTGTCAGTGCTTCAATTCACATGTTGGTGCTTCAGGTGGTGCAGTTGGTAGCGCTGCTGAATCTCAGTAAGGGGATCGCGGGCTCAGGTGCCGGGTCCTCTCTGTGAGAAAAGTGTCATATAAATGTAAAGAATTATTATTATTATCACAGGGAAAACCCATTGTTCATTTTTGGGAAATCCCATTGTTTGTTTTTGGGAAATCCCATTGTTTGTTTTTGGATGCTTTGTGGTGATCAGTCGATACTTCATGGGGAAGGCTGGTGGTCTAGTGGGATTGAAAAAAATCGATTATAAAATGAAAGTACTGGGAACAAGTCAAGTTCTGTTTATCTACCTGCTCATCGGTAAAAAAATAATTTAGAGGGAACATTTGCCGTCAGAAGGAACGGCTGTAAATCGGAGCATGACTGGATTTATCAAGAACGGATTCATTCACAAGAATGAAGGAAAATAACAAAGAAAAGTGCCAAGAAGGGGGCAAAAAGAGTCGTCTACAAAACAATCCAAAGGAAAAGAGACCTCAAATATAAAATCCGCACAAACAATCCCAAGAAGCAGAGCAAAATAAGTCAAACAAAAAAAAAAGGCAGAGATCAAAACCAAAGAAAACACAAAACTCACGCGACTATCACAATCCATTCCAATGAACCGCACTGGACTTCAATTCCCAGTTTACCCCCTATAAGGTGGGGGGAGGGGGGGCGGTCCCTAAATAATGATGGACAGGTGGCCCACTGCTTCTATCTTGAACATCCCAGATGCCACATCCTTAAAAACACTGACTAATAGGAATGGGACGGCAGCAGGGAAAACGTCTCAATACGAGAGCCCACCCTACAACACCACCACCAAAACACCGACCCTCACTTCAGGAGAGAAGGAGGAGGAAAAATGACAGCCAGATCAACGGCCAGATCACAGAGCAGACACTGAGCTTTTTAACTCAATGAGCCACCTTTTGACGCCTTCAACTGTCTCCCACAAACTCATGAATCCATGAAAATGACAATATACCTTAAAAGCTTTGGGCCTCTGAATAATTAGAAAGTCAAAGTGCCGCTTCACAGCCAGGCAGCTAAGGAATTCGAAAAACAGAAACGTGAAGACTCTGAAATCACAACGGTCTGCTTAGTCAACCAAAGTTTCCGCATCAGTCAAATTAAACCTCATGTGATGTTAGACACCATGAAGAGTGAGAAAGGTGTAAGGCGCCATATAACAGGTTCATAGGCGGGCAGTGTGCTGTTTGTGACCTCATTGTCCAAGTCCATCTTAGTTCATGACTATCAATGCTGCAGGAGAAGGAAGATTGCCAAGGCTGCACACACTTGGGATATCTCAAAATGGTGGCAGCGGTGGGATGAACTAGTGGCTGTGAGGAATGAAGATGTAAAGACAACGGCAAGAAGATTTAGCCCACATACCCAAACCTGATGGAAGGACGGAGAATAAAGGCATCGGCCAAATAATAAAGAAATAATAGATGATGATAGAGGAGAGGCACTATATAACAGACAAACAGCAAGATGCTACACTTCATAGATGTAAGATGGTGTTTATTAGATATACAGATACAACTACTAGTTTACTAAAGACTAGATACATAGAAAAGGTGCTATATAAAAGACAGATAGTGGGGTCTCTAGGGGCTGTAGCAGAGCCCCAGACTCTGTTACAGCTGGACTTTACTACAGCCCCCAGCTCCTCACAAGTACAAATCCTCTTCTCTTTCCTTCCTTCCTTCAAACCTCTGCTCCTCTACTCCCGGGCAGGCATTGTGCTTCTCATACCCCGACTCAACGTCATCTGAGTAAAGAGTAGCAGCTGCCTTTACGCTGGACTAGGGAGTACATCTGGGGCCTGAAATCTGACAAAACAAAGGGGTCCTCACTCAGCAGCACCCCCTGGGAAACCCAACAAGGCTACCCAGAAGTTGGTCCCATCCTGCCCTGTGGCTGTGCAAAGTGTTGCCACGTCAGAGGAATTCTGGAAGTTTTCATTCCTAAGGCAGGGAGCATTGCTCATCCTGGAGGGGGACCCCACCCATATCTAGTGTTCAGTCTCTTGTGATATGGGCACCCACCCAGGGAAGGGGGAATCGTGTTGTCCAGACAGGAGACATGTCCTTCCATTATATTGTCTGTTCCATACAACCCTTATAGTTATGAAGAAAAATGGTGAACCCATCTCGAGATGTACGTCCATCCCTTATACTCATCCTCCTTCACGGCTTCCTGGATGGCAAAGGAGACATCTGCCATCCCAGCGGAGATGCCAACCTGTCCATGATGAAGATAGATAGATAGATAGATAGATAGATAGATAGATAGATAGATAGATAGATAGATAGATAGATAAATGTAAAAGACAGGGGGTGCCACTGAGCCCCAAAACACCAGACACAGCACACTACTCAGTCTCAGGTGCAAAATTAAGGTTTTTATTTTCGAAAAATACTTTAAAGAAATGTTGACCTGCAATCTTCCAATCCAGAATCCTCCCTTTCCCCCTTCCAGGTGAGGAAGGAGGAGGCTGGATGGCTCCTTTTTATGTCAGACCTACCAGTACTTCTGGCACATGCTCAGTGAAAGCACTTCTGGGTCAAATGGAAGCCTCCTGAAGTAGAGAGTCTCTCTACCTGTAGCACCCTCTGGTGGTACCCAAGGACCCTGACAGGGTTGTCCATCAGGACTACAACTCCCATAAATCCCCACGGGTGTAATTACTGGGTCCCTGCCAGGGGAGCACTGTCATCTATAATACTGGGGGAGGAACAGCCATGGATGTACCAACTCCCCCTCCTTATCAATTAAGTTATCCCTTTGAAAGAGATGTTACTTCAGTTCCATCCCAGCCGTGTTATGTTTCCTTCTACTGTATACTGTCCTTGCATTATGCTATAACAGCCGTGAAAGTGTCCAGCACAGTACTCACAATAGAGAGTCATGAAAGGCACCATATGATAGCCTGATAGATAGATAGATAGATAGATAGATAGATAGATAGATAGATAGATAGATAGATAGATAGATAGATAGATAGATAGATCTAAAAGGCACTATATGAATGATAAATAGATAGACTGCGGTGGGTTGGCGCCCTGCCCGGGGTTTGTTTCCTGCCTTGCGCCCTGTGTTGGCTGGGATTGGCTCCAGCAGACCCCCGTGACCCTGTAGTTAGGATACAGCGGGTTGGATAGTGGATGGAATGGATAGATAGATAGATAGATAGATAGATAGATAGATAGATAGATAGATAGATAGATACTGACTTAAGCAGACAGTTTTGCACTGTGGTCATTATGGGATAGACCGCGGCGCGGACGATTTCGTTTACAGATTGCTAAAATATAAAAGCCTGTTGCTTTTACTCATAACATTATCTCGGTGACTTCGCTGGGTATGTAGTTTTTTTCAATGAACACAATATTTTCGAAATATTATAAATTCGCAATCATTTTAAATAATAATTCTGATTACACCAAGCCTGCGCATTTATTTCCATACTGCTTTATCGACCAACAAACACATCAGTGCTCGTGTCCATTCCGTGCCGTTTTATTCTCTTAACATCGCAGTTACCAAAAGAAATCTCCACTTGAAGGTTTCGTTTATTGAGATCTGTGACAGGCTGCATAAATAGTTCTGTGAAATGTCAATGCGTTTCTTCTATTATGTGACTCTCACAGCACACAATAACCCAACTAGCATCATATACGCGCGCGTACATTAAAGATTTATTTTTTTCTCCACATATTTGAAGCCTTTTCAAAGCCGCTTAATACGCGATACTCAACGGAGTGGTCCTTTGGTTATGTTTACGGGTGTAACTGCGCTGTCACGCGCCCATTGCTCCTCTGCGCGGTCGGCTTTGAATCGCATTGTTCTCTCAGCTTCTCGTGGACGAGAGCGCAGCTGTGCGTGTGCGTGTCAGGCAGTGATTGTTCGGCGGTGTGGCAACTGAGCGTGCGCGAGTGTCTGTAATTGGGGGGGCGGAGAGGCTGCGAGTGCTGACAGCAAAATCAGAGCCGCTGCGTTTTCATTTGGGTAACCTGTAGGCTGCAGTTTTAGGGCACTGGGGGGAGTCGAATCAAGCCCTCGGGCCAGAGCACTTCTTGGTCACAGTAATTCGTTCTCATTTTATCGCCGTGGTGATGCGTTAGCGAGAGGTTGCCTGCAGTCTTCGTGCACCATCTGGCACTTTATGGGTACAATAAAGACCCCGTTTTTTGTCTTTAGTGCAAAACCCACCCATCGCGAATGTCCAGTCCTTTACTTGACCAACTATCTCCAGGGTTCCCACAGCGATTCCCCAAACCTGGGGTTCCTGAATTCAATGATCTTAGATGCTTGTCATCGGCATGGAAAGGTCGCCAGGAGAAATGAGGGTGTTAGGTACTTTCTGTTATAGGTGGCACGAACGGCTGTTTTGCCCAATCGGGTAAAGATATTTTGCTGTAACTGGGGAGGGACTTGCAGGGCCACTAAGAATCAAAACCCTGCAGCAGCAAAACGAAAAGGAGAAAAAAAGCGTTTCGGCGTAGCGCTACCCTCAGTCTAACAGATTTACCGATTAGCCAACCAAACACGTAGAAAAACGCACACACAAAGCGCCGTGACGCGCAGTACGCCGATACTACCATTACTACTACTACTACTACTACTACCTGCGCCTCACATAACCATCAAATTGAGGCATCCAGAGACCCGCCACCAGCCCCACACTTCGGAATCACAGGCAGGCTCCGCTGTCGCGACAGAGCCACGGAATACACCGAATTCAAACAAGAAGAGCCGGAATAACAGCCACTGCGAAACCAATAAAGAGGGAAGAGGAAGCCACTCGTTCGCTTACCGGTTCAGGCGATCGCTTCTCTCTGTGATTCGCGCTCAAATGTGTTTCCAGTTCGGGGCCATACAGCAAATTCTTAACGACTATTCTCTCGTAGCATAAATGCAAGTCTCGAGACGATCGCCGCTGCCGTTATTAAAAGGGAAACGGCGGCATGTACGGCGCCTAATGGTGGTCCCCACTTACTACACTAGAAACGGTGGCATGTGAGCCCCGTTTAATAAGTCACAACATTTTGTTTTAATAAATGTAACCAGTAAATACATCCTATTTCGTTAAAAATCCGAATTAACTCATTTGAAATATTCATGAACAACGCCCCTAACACACACACACACATAATCTGGATGTAATTATAAACCTTCTCGCTGTTAGAAAGCCCTTCAGTTTGTTTTGAAAGTGCACTCTTAAACATGCTGCTTCTTTAATGGCGTTTTAATGGTTTGCGTGGCTCCTCGTAGCACCGTTGCTTGACAACAAACATTTCATTCTGTGAGAGGCTGCTTGCCTGTGATAATGGGTTCTTTGGGCTGTGAAAAGTTTCTTAACATTTGGCCAAAACAGAAATCTTTAATGTCTAGCGACCTGAATGAATGGATATATAGATATATTTGAAATGCACTATATAATAGGTAGATATGAAATTGACTATATAATATATAGATTTGAAAGGCACTATAGCACTGATAGATAGACAGATATGAAAGGCGCTATATAATAGAAAGATTTGAAAGGCAATATTTAATTGATAAACAGATTTAAAAGGCACTATATAATAGAAAGATAGATAGATATATTTGAAAGGCACTATATAATAAATAGATATGAAATGGACTATATAATATATAGATTTGAAAGGCACTATATAATAGATAGATGGATATGAAAGGCACTATTAATACATGGATAGATATGAAAGACACTGGATAATACATAAACAGATGGATAGATAGAACTTTATTTGTCCCCAGGGGGAAATATGGCAATATGACACAGCATGAAAACCTGAACTTAATCTGTGTGATTGTATTCAGCGAGTGTCTTTTTAAAATCGGTACCCCATTGGGATTTCACATGTCTGTCATCAGCTGTTCATGGTTATTTAAGGAACCTGCTATGGATACAAATAAACAACGGATCTGTATGTATGTATGTATGTATGTATGTATGTATGTATGTATGTATGTGTATTGTTCAGGTCGAAGCCTATATGCTGCTCTAGGTGGGAATGACGGTCGTCCCCCTCGTTTCCCATAACTGATTGTCGTTTTTTTAAACTTAGACAAACCTGTGTGTCCCCCTCAGTGACCCTTCAACTGCACAAACGACGCTCCTTTGTATATATGCCGCTAACTTTAAGGAGTACACGTATCATGGTGCCCCCACTTTGTAAACCATTATCTATCCGTATTTTTATACCCATTTTTCATTTTAATTTTTGATTTGATTTGATATACTTTGTTAATCTCCGAGGGCAAGCTGTCTCTTTGCACATCAGTGCCAGGATACAATGTGATTTGCGTTATCTTAAAATAAACAAACAAATTAATAAATAAATGACCAATTCAGTATACTGAAACTCGTATACGAGTTTTGACATTCAGTCAATTTACTGAACAGACACTTTCATCCAAAGCGACTCACCAATCGTGTGCCATACTAACGTGCCGAGTGCAGCTGATGCGCATATTGTGACCAAATAGCGGAAAAAGATGCCGAAACACACACAACTCAAGTTCTGATAAAACCCGTTCTGTTGAGGGATATTTAAAACCCGTGTTAAATTACAGCGCTTAGATTCCTGACTTGGTTTTCAGTAATGTTCTCGTTCGGCTTGCGTGGGTTTAACTTCACTCCCTAATAATATCTTACGTTGATTGCCGACTCATAGATATCCCGAGAAGACTGCGGCTGTGCGTCTTAAGGTATACTAAAAATCGAATGGCACAGCCCTTGAGGGGCAACAGTACCACCGTAGTAGATGTTCACGTTCATGTTCAAGGACTAACACACTCCCAGGGGTGCAATACTCTGTTAAAAAATGGGTGCGCAGGATTTTTTTTCTGCTCCGTGTAATGTACCTCAGTCATCGGACATCACCTTTGATAAAAGAACGATGTACTTTAATCCACCGCGACCGACTTTAATTCACCGCTATGGACCCTCATTTAAAGTATGCATCCCCTCTAAACTCCAAAGAGAGTGTGTCAGTTTTGGGTGGATCGATGTGTTTGTGATTGTGTACTGTGTCGTCTCCTCCAGGGTTCGGAATTCCTTTCCGTGCAGTGCAATTCTGGCTCTTTGCGACCCTATGGACACATAATGCTTTTATTTTTGCCGTATGTCAGATTTTCTGATCGCAGTTGCTGCACCATGTCAAATCACACGACTGAATTTCTTTGCCCAGGTCACTTTTACCAGCCGGGCGCTTGCCTTCCAACACAGTTGTGCCCGCCCCTTTTCTGAGAGCGAATAGCGTGCTGCCTGGCAGGACGGGCATCCGTATGAAGGATTAATAGCTGGGGTGTTTTTAAGCCGCAGTCTCGGCCCTTGTCTTCGTTTTTCCCATTCTGTTTTAGTACCTTCAGCAATATAGCAGACAGACGAGCTTCTCATATATTTGTGAGATTCAAAACACTCGTGTTTTACTTTCTCGTATACGAAGTATAGGGAATGTATCCATCTATCACAGCAAGCCTTCCAGGTCCTGAAGCAGCAAAACAACCCCAGACCATCACACTACCACCACCATATTTTACTGTTGGTATGATGTTCTTTTCTGAAATGCTGTGTTCCTTTTACGCCAGATGTAACGGGACATTTGCCTTCCAAAAGTTCAACTTTTGTCTCATCAGTCCACAAGGTATTTTCCCAAAAGTCTTGGCAATCATTGAGATGTTTCTTAGCAAAATTGAGACGAGCCCTAATGTTCTTTTGCTTAACAGTGGTTTGCGTCTTGGAAATCTGCCATGCAGGCCGTTTTTGCCCAGTCTCTTTCTTATGGTGGAGTCGTGAACACTGACCTTAATTGAGGCAAGTGAGGCCTGCAGTTCTTTAGACGTTGTCCTGGGGTCTTTTGTGACCTCTCGGATGAGTCGTCTCTGCGCTCTTGGGGTAGTTTTGGTCGGCCGGCCACTCCTGGGAAGGTTCACCACTGTTCCATGTTTTGCCATTTGTGGATAATGGCTCTCACTGTGGTTCGCTGGAGTCCCAAAGCTTTAGAAATGGCTTTATAACCTTTACCAGACTGATAGATCTCAATTACTTCTGTTCTCATTTGTTCCTGAATTTCTTTGGATCTTGGCATGATGTCTAGCTTTTGAGGTGCTTTTGGTCTACTTCTCTGTGTCAGGCAGCTCCTATTGAAGTGATTTCTTGATTGAAACACGTGTGGCAGTAATCAGGCCTGGGGGTGGCTACGGAAATTGAACTCAGGTGTGATACACCACAGTTAGGTTATTTTTTGAACAAGGGGCAATTACTTTTTCACACAGGGCCATGTAGGTTTGGATTTTTTTCTCCCTAAATAATAAAACCATCATTTAAAACTGCATTTTGTGTTTACTTGTGTTATATTTGACTAATGGTTAAATGTGTTTGATGATCAGAAACATTTTGTGTGACAAACATGCAAAAGAATCAGAAATCAGGAAGGGGGCAAATAGTTTTTCACACCACTGTATGCATGTATGTATGTATGTATGTATGTATGTGTATTGTTCTGGTCGAAGCCTATATGCTGCTCTAGGTGGGAATGACGGTCGTCCCCCCTCGTTTCCCATAACTGATTGTCGTTTTTTTTTAAACTTAGACAAACCTGTGTGTCCCCCTCAGTGACCCTTCAACTGCACAAACGACGCTCCTTTGTATATATGCCGCTAACTTTAAGGAGTACACGTATCATGGTGCCCCCACTTTGTAAACCATTATCTATCCGTATTTTTATACCCATTTTTCATTTTAATTTTTGATTTGATTTGATATACTTTGTTAATCTCCGAGGGCAAGCTGTCTCTTTGCACATCAGTGCCAGGATACAATGTGATTTGCGTTATCTTAAAATAAACAAACAAATTAATAAATAAATGACCAATTCAGTATACTGAAACTCGTATACGAGTTTTTGACATTCAGTCAATTTACTGAACAGACACTTTCATCCAAAGCGACTCACCAATCGTGTGCCATACTAACGTGCCGAGTGCAGCTGATGCGCATATTGTGACCAAATAGCGGAAAAAGATGCCGAAACACACACAACTCAAGTTCTGATAAAACCCGTTCTGTTGAGGGATATTTAAAACCCGTGTTAAATTACAGCGCTTAGATTCCTGACTTGGTTTTCAGTAATGTTCTCGTTCGGCTTGCGTGGGTTTAACTTCACTCCCTAATAATATCTTACGTTGATTGCCGACTCATAGATATCCCGAGAAGACTGCGGCTGTGCGTCTTAAGGTATACTAAAAATCGAATGGCACAGCCCTTGAGGGGCAACAGTACCACCGTAGTAGATGTTCACGTTCATGTTCAAGGACTAACACACTCCCAGGGGTGCAATACTCTGTTAAAAAATGGGTGCGCAGGATTTTTTTTCTGCTCCGTGTAATGTACCTCAGTCATCGGACATCACCTTTGATAAAAGAACGATGTACTTTAATCCACCGCGACCGACTTTAATTCACCGCTATGGACCCTCATTTAAAGTATGCATCCCCTCTAAACTCCAAAGAGAGTGTGTCAGTTTTGGGTGGATCGATGTGTTTGTGATTGTGTACTGTGTCGTCTCCTCCAGGGTTCGGAATTCCTTTCCGTGCAGTGCAATTCTGGCTCTTTGCGACCCTATGGACACATAATGCTTTTTATTTTTGCCGTATGTCAGATTTTCTGATCGCAGTTGCTGCACCATGTCAAATCACACGACTGAATTTCTTTGCCCAGGTCACTTTTACCAGCCGGGCGCTTGCCTTCCAACAAAGTTGTGCCCGCCCCTTTTTCTGAGAGCGAATAGCGTGCTGCCTGGCAGGACGGGCATCCGTATGAAGGATTAATAGCTGGGGTGCTTTAATTAAGCCGCAGTCTCGGCCCTTGTCTTCGTTTTTCCATTCTGTTTTAGTACATAAGATACAATATAGCAGACAGACGAGCTTCTCTTCTATTTGTGAGATTCAAAACACTCGTGTTTTTACTTTCTCGTATACGAAGTATAGGGAAAGTATTGGAATCGTCAAAAAATTCCATTTCGAGATTTTGATGAATCTCGACGTTTTAGACGCCCCGGAGTCCGAAAATACCATTTTTGAAATTGTCTGTGTGTCTGCCTGTGTGTGTGTGTGTGTGTGTGTAAATACGATAAATTAAGTACGCTCTCACTTGGGTGAACTAAATTCTGGATACAAGTATTAGGTGCTAAACGTTGATTTCTATCAACTTTTGGACTTTTCCCGTTAACTGGAAGTGATACTTTACCTTTTATTCATGCAGCTGCAGAGTCCCATTAATTCAGCTTTCTTCAATACACTACTGTGGTTGTCCGTTTGTCTGTCCAGGAGTTTAAATCACCTGTAGCTTGCAAACCGTTTGACCGATAGACCTGAAATGTGGTACAGTACACTTATACTACGTGACGTCTACTATCCGCTTTCGAGGTGATGATTGACCTCCAAGGTTATTCCTGTTTTTATTTTTTTATTTTATTGTAGAATCAACTCTCAGCAGCGGCCATAAGGGCGGCTGTGCGGCGTATGCATACGGGCGCTGTTCTCATTTCCTACCACTTTCGCCGTCACTTCCACTATCTCTTCATATCTTAAATCACTCTTGAGGCAGCTTGCACACTTAAGTGCCAGCTTAAGTGAAAAAATTAAGGAAAACGTACTCAGTAATTGCAACACAAACACTGTCTTAATTAATTTTAATGTGGAAAGAGGGCGGCGCAGTGGGTAGCGCTGCTGCCTGGTAGTTAGGAGACCCGGGTTCACTTCCTGCGTGGGTTTCCTTCAGGTGCTCCGGTTTCCTCCCATAGTCCAAAGACATGCAAGTTAGGTGGATTGGCGATTCTAAATTGTCCCTAGTGTATGCTTGGTGTGTGTGCCCTGTGGTGGGCTGGCGCCCTGCCCAGGGTTTGTTTCCTGCCTTGCGCCCTGTGTTGGCTGGATGTGAAACGATGCTGACTAAAGAAGGGCCGCTAGGGTGGAGTAAAGAAGAAGCACATCAACCTCTGAGCAAATGAATACTCATAGAGAAAGAGTAGGAAATCTAGGAATGGTCAAGTGTATTCAATGCTCGTTATCATGCAGTATGCCGTTACTGGTACTTTTATAATAATTGTTCAATATATTATTAGTTTGATTTGATTTGTTGTTGATGGTTCTTTAATGTACATAATATAAAAAATATAATAATCGTCTTGCAGTTTACTCCTCAAAAATTCATCCCCATATCTGAGTATATGAGAAAGTCTAGGGGAGACCGCTCCCCATTTTTTATCTTCCTCTCTATATTCATGAATTGTACTGCTGGCTAAACGCTCATTGGTTCTCTCACGCGCAAAGAGCCCACCCCTCCACTAACGAGAAAATCAAAGCCGTTTGACCTTATCACAGTCAGTTGCAGACTTAGTTGATCTCAGCCTTTGGATCTGTCACAAGTCTTCATAACTTGCGAGGTAAGTGCCACTGGGCTGTGGTCATTATAAATAACACCAGGAACGCTTTAAGCTCTTTTGAGGAAATGCGATCATTAACTGTTAAACTGGACCAAGCCACTCAAGCCCTACATGGTCTACTCCTGCTGGTGCAATGAAAGAGCCAGACACATATATACTGCTCAAAAGAATTAAAGGAACACTTTTTAATCAGAGTATAGCATAAAGTCAATGAAACTTTTGGGATATTAATCTGGTCAGTTAAGTAGCAGAGGGGGTTGTTAATCAATTTCAGCTGCTGTGGTGCTAATGAAATGCTTTTGTAAAGCACTTTGAGCTACTGTTTGTATGAAAATGTGCTATATAAATAAATGTTGTTGAAATTAACAACAGGTGCACTAGAGGGGCAACAATGAGATGACCCCCAAAACAGGAATGGTTTAACAGGTGGAGGCCACTGACATTTTTCCCTCCTCATCTTTTCTGACTGTTTCTTCACTAGTTTTGCATTTGGCTACAGTCAGTGTCACTACTGGTAGCATGAGGCGATACCTGGACCCTACAGAGGTTGCACAGGTAGTCCAACTTCTCCAGGATGGCACATCAATACGTGTCATTGCCAGAAGGTTTGCTGTGTCTCCCTGCACAGTCTCAAGGGCATGGAGGAGATTCTAGGAGACAAGCAGTTACTCTAGGAGAGCTGGAGAGGGCAATAGAAGGTCCATAACCCATCAGCAGGACCAGTATCTGCTCCTTTGGGCAAGGAGGAACAGGATGAGCACTGCCAGAGCCCTACAAAATGACCTCCAGCAGGCCACTGGTGTGAATGTCTCTGACCAAACAACCAGAAAGACTTCATGAGGGTGACCCAAAGGGCCCCATGTCCTCTAATGGGCCCTGAGCTCACTACCCAGCAGCATGCAGCTCGATTGGCATTCGCCATAGAATACCAGAAGTGGCAGATGCACCACTGGTGTCCTGTGCTTTTTACAGATGAGAGCAGGTTCACCCTGAGCACGTGCCAGAAGTGAAAGGGTCTGGAGAAGCCATGGAGAACATTATGCTGCCTGTAACATCATTCAGCATGAGCAGTTTGGTGGTGGGTTAATGATTGTCTGGGGAGGCATATCCATGGAGGGTCACACAGACCGCTACAGGCTTGACAAAGGCACCTTGGCTGCCATTAGGTATCAGGATGAAATCCTTGGACCCATTGTCAGACCCTATGCTGGTACAGTGGCTCCTGGTGCACGACAATTCCTGGCCTCATGTGGTGAGAGTATGCAGGCAGTTCCTGGAGGATGAAGGAATTGATACCATTGACTGGCCACCACACTTTCCTGACCTAAAACATTATGTTTTGGTCCATCCAATGCCACCAGGTTGCACCTCAGACTGTCCAGGAGCTCAGTGATGCCCTGGTCCAGATCTGGGAGGAGAAGATCCCCCACAACACCATCTGTCATCTCATTAGAAGCATGCACCGATGTTGTCAGGCATGTATACAAGAACACAGGGGCCATACAAAGTGCTACATACAATTTGGAGTTGCTGCAATTCAATTTTGGCAAAATGGACTAGCCTGCCACATCATTTTTTCACTCTGATTTTTGGGGCGTCTTTGAATTCAGGGCTCTGTAGGTTGATCATTTTCATTTCCATCAAACGATGTGGCATCCTTTCATTCCTAACACATTACCCAGTCTATATCAGTATAGATATCCAGGAGGATTTCTTTTTCCCATTGAGATCTGATGTGTTTTCAAAGTGTTCCTTTAATTTTTTTGAGCAGTTTATATAGGTTCTATTTAATCCAGGCATGATTTGCTTTAAAATGAAGCCAAATTGGTCACACTACACATTACCCCCGGTGTTTCGTAGGCTGTTCCAGCATCCATTAAACAGCAATATGACACGAGGTATCAAGTCTCACAGCACATATCTCTTAAAAATGTCTAGGAATGGTAAACTTCTGTAATCAGCTCCACAGTTAAAACTCCGCACTTAATTAAGAGAAGACACGTCAATCAACACCAGAAATGTGTTTGTCTACTTCTGGCTTTGAGCTCTTTTGAGGAATCTTGACCATTAACTGTTCAACTGGACTGCATATGAAGGGACTCCAAAGCCACACAAGCCCTACATACTCTACTCCTGCTGGTGCAACAAAACAGCCAGACACGTATATTAAGGTTCCCTCAAAAGGTTCATCAAAATGAAACCAAACTGGTCATCCCAGTGGTGTTTTGTAGGTTTTTCCAGCATCCTTTAAACAGCAATATGACACGAGGTATCAAGTCTCACAGCACATATCTCTTAAAAATGTCTAGGAACGGTAAACTTCTGTAATCAGCTGCACAGTTAAATCTCTGCAGTTAATTGAGAGGAGACACGTTGGTAAACACCAGGAAGGGGTTTGTTTACCTCTGGCTTTAAGCTCTTTGGACTTCTTTGGAAATGGAACAATGCAGGATGTTTTTCTACAGCAGTGGCGCTTTTTGAAGCCTTAGTCACGCAGGGAGCAGGGAGCAGGTAGCAGAAGACATCACAAAGATGGTCAGCACAGGCCTTAAGAACTTGAGGACAGACTCCATCTGGTCACATGGCATCTCCTGCGTGTGCTCTCCTCACTTGGTCATCAGTTATGGAGGGCCCGTTCTGATGAAGAGAGGTGGACTCATCAGTGGACATTCCAGACGAAGTGGTTGCAATTATTGATGATTATAGTAAGGATGGTGCGGGACTACTAGTGGGTGAAATGGCATGATTAGCACCTGACCACTCTCAGAGGACTAACCTGGAGAGTCAATCAATAGGCGGCACCGAGTGAACATGCGTTAGAATGTGTCATGCACTAGTGTCTGTGGAATACCCTCAGGGCTCCTCTGAGGTACAACCCCAAATCAGAAAAAGTTGGGACAGTGTGGAAAATGTGAACTAAAAAAGGAAAAAAGCAAGTTATAAATTCTCTTCAAATTGTATTTCATTGCAGACAGTATGAACACAACATAATTCATGTTTTTTTTTGGTTAACATCATTTGATTTGTAAATGAATTATCTTGTGTTCATACTGTCTGCAATGAAATAAAAGTTAAGGGAAATTTGTAAATTACTGCTTTATTTTTTTTAGTCACATTTTCCACACTGTCCCAACTTTTTCTGATTTGGGGTTGCATGTCAAGAGGGGAAGATGTCACTAACTAATAATAATAATAATAATAATAGATTTTATTTATAACGCACTTTTCATTGATAAGATCTCAAAGTGCTACAACAAAAGCAATAACCACAAAATTTAAAAGTTTAAAAGACTAGATTAAATCAACAATCACAGCAATTATATGCTTTCCTAAATAAAAAAGTCTTCAAATTTGCTTTAAAAATGTCCAGGTTTTGTGTATTTCTCAGTTCAACAGGGAGCTGATTCCAGAGCTGTGGGGCGGCAGAGCAAAAAGCTCGACCCCCCCATAGTACGGAGCTTAGTAAGGGGAGTCTGAAGCTGCATGCTGCCAGATGATCTGAGGATCCGATTGGAAGTTTTTAAGTGAATCAAATCCTGAAGGTAAGAAGGTGCCTGGCCGTAGATACATCTGTGGGTCAGTAGAAGAATTTTGTACTCAATCCGGAAGGAAACAGGGAGCCAATGAAGTGATTTGAGGATGGGAGTAATATGTTCGAATTTCCTTACTCTTAGTAGGATTCTTGCAGCACTATTTTGGATATATTGAAGCTTTTGTATGTCCTTGGTATGAATTCCCGCAAAAAGTCCATTGCAGTAGTCCAGCCTTGAGGAGATAAAGGCATGGACAAGTTTCTCTGCATCTGGGATGTTTAATAGGGGGCGAAGTTTGGAAATTTTTCGTAGATGGTAAAACGATGCCTTACACACATGTTTTATGTGGTCACTGAAGGTCAACTGTGGATCAAACCGAACCCCCAGATTAGTGACTGTTGAAGAAAGAGTAATGACCTGGCTGTCAAAAGTGAACTGGAGTATTGGAAAAGAACGAATCTGGTGGGGGGTGCCAACAAGGAGTCCCTCAGTTTTATTGCTATTCAGCTGTAGAAAATTGGTGTTCATCCAAGCCTTTATCTCCTCCAGGCATGTAGTAAGATGTAATATGGCCTCTGAAGGGTTTGGGGCAGTTTTAATGTAGAGCTGCGTGTCGTCGGCATAACAATGAAAAGACAGTCCATGTTTGGCAATGACATGCCCAAGAGGTAACATATAAATAGTGAAAAGAATAGGACCAAGAACTATTACCTCTCCTATTCCTTCCACAGCACCAAGAACACGCCCAGTGAGGGCACCTAACTCTGCCCCTTCTGGTCTCCTGCCTATAAGTCAAGGGGTCGACGGAAGGAGGCGTCACTCGGTGAAAGGAGCACAGCACAGGACGGAGCTCCTGCTTGACTGAGCAGCTGTGAAGCACCAAAGGATCTGAATCCAGATGTGACTACTTTTGGTTACTTTTGTTCTCACTGCCTTCGCACCTTTGGGTGCTTGTATTTTGTGTTCATTTTTTTGTTAGAAGAAACCTTGGACGACCGGGTTGGCTCTCCAACATTTATCATATGGGACTTATGATTCCTCATTTGATCACACACATCTAACCTCCGCTGTACTGTTAAAATGATCTTAGAGGACGTCAAAGGCACCCAGCGAAGATGTGGAACGTTCAGCGCTCTGTCTTTAGAGTACCTCCATGATGTGTGTAGCTTACTCAGAAGATGGCAAAGGTGCTACATAAATGGCAGCACAGCCATGTCAAAGATCTAAACCTGGCTGACGTTGCAGTCATTGACTGAATGGTCTTCTCGAGTACGTCTGGGACCTTTCCTGCTACTCCGGTTGCCTCCTGTATGTTTGAAGGATTGTAACTTGGCCTGCTTTTAGTACGGACTTGAGGTTGTGTGCACTCTTGGAAGGACTGGCACCCCTGCCAGGGTTGTTTCGATATTTGCGTCTAACGCTGCCGGGCTGTACCAACTTGCAACTCATGCAAATCCAGAAAATGGGGTGTAAAGAATAGACACGCGCTGTCTGAAGTTCATTTTATTTTTCTATAAACCGTCGAGCCGAGTCTCCTCATTAGGAGGTATCTCTACAGTCTTCATGTGTCAGTTTGCACATTTTAAGAGCTGCCATTAAAATCTGATGTATGGAAAATGGGGCCAACGCCTGTCATAGCGGTTCCTTTCTTTTCCATCAGCCACACTAATGTCCTCATACTTATTCACTCTTTCTCTTTAACAATAAAACTCTGAAATCTTTAACGCTGAAGTACTGAAATATTTAAAACTGAGAGCAAAAACAATCGTCGCACATTTTTAGTATTCCACTTCTGTGACAAGAGTGTGCCTTATGAATTCGTAAAGCGTGCCGGATGAAGACATTGCCACTGATTTCCCTGCTGGCAGATGAATTTGTCTCTTTTTTAGAGGGTCAGCTCAGGTTGGACGGCTAGAAGACAAAGTAAGAGAGACGAGATGTGCAGAGGAGAGATGCTGGGTATATTGGGAGAAGGATACTAAGGACAGAGCTGCCTGGTAAGAGGAGAAGAGGAAGGCCTAAGAGAAGGTTTGTGGATGTGGTGAGAAAGGACATGAAGGCTGTGGGTGTGACAGAGCAAGATGATGAGGACAGGAAGAGATGGAGAAAGATGATCCACTGTGGCAACCTTTAAGGGGAGCAGCCAAAGGAAGAAGAAGGAGAAGGTGGAGAGTTGCAGTAATGGGTGTCCACATGGGAGTCTCTCCCATCTCCACAAAGGTATGTCTGGACCTTCGGGTTCTGTATTTCAAAGACTTGGCTGAGGTCCCCACAGAGTCTCCTCTGTTCAACATTAAACAGGTTTAATTCCCCCCGAGTATGTCAGAGTGGGACATGTCCCTAAATCCTAACCTCCTGGTTTTTCTCCTCACCACAGCCTCAAGTTCTGCTTTGTCTTTCTTCTAGTGTGGTGGCCAGAACCGCACACAGGACCCTGGATGTGGTCTGACTAGTGCATTAAAGACTCTAAGCATAACGTCCCTCGATTCACATTCGACAGTTTTTACATTTTATTTTCCTTTTCAATGACCTCTGCACATTAGACAATGACAACGTTGAGTCAGCATGAACCCCTAAATCCTTTTCAGAGGTTGCTTCCTGTAGCTCAGTGTCTCCCATCTCCAGAGGCGGCCTTAGGGATGTGTGATGGGCACAGGGCTGACCAACCCCACACGGGGCCGATTACGTCAAACTCTGTTACTGGTATGTGTGGACTGTATAAACTTGAGAGCGAATTTAATAAAAATAATGTTAACATACACCAGATTTTCTCATTATAGTATTCAGCTAAATTTCTGCAAGATAACACGTGGACTTTATCAAAATATAACAAGATAATCTTTTAAAAAGTGCAATTCAAAATTCATGACAATACCACAACAGTGCGAAATGCGATGCGGTGTCATGTGGAAATTAGCAGGGCCTTTTCTAGAAAAAGTCCCCAAACTGCAAATATACTCTGAATCTCGATATGCAGGATGTTACAATCATAACTCACGTTGAAGTCATGTCAGCCGGTTATCATTAGTGATACATGTTTTTGTGCCTTAATATTTGGACTATGGAATGTTTTCAAAGACACACATGTACAGAATTTGACCTTAAAGAGTTATTTTTAAAGGGTTCCTCTTAAAAGTATTTCAAATATATATATACTGGAGAATATAACTTGACAAATCCGCTCGAATGGGACACGCCGACCTCAAATGTGGGGCCCCCTTAGGCGCGGGGCCTAGGGTGGTCACCCCACATGCCACCCCCAAACACCACTCTTGCCCATCTCGTCTTTATAACTGACATTCCTTCTGCCCACCTGTAGCCAGGGATGTACAGTCAGGGGAGGCAGGGGAGGCAGAGCCTCACTTGTCATCAAGAAAAGTAAAAAAAACAATAATGATAGCATAAAATAAATTTGTCCATTTGGTCTGTGCTATAAATTTGTTTTCTGTACGATTCTAATAATTTTGATTATTTTTATAGTAAAAAAAATCGCTGAATTTGCACATTTCCAGTTCAAATAGAGGAGAGAAATGCTAGGTGCTGCAGCGATGAGTCTCAGCTCACCTCGGACTGTGCTGTCCCTCACACACAGGGTTGATAAGTGCGATTGATGCGTGCCTGTTGCTTTCTCTCTGTATGTCGCCAATATAAGGTTTGCAGACATGTTTATTATACACCCTGACTTTCTAAAATCTTTAATGAATGTGCGTGACATATTTAGTCTTGCTGATCGGACATAATACCACAGTGAAAAAGGCACAAGGTGAGGCAGACAGTACCGTGCCGCCATGAAGGGGGTGCATGTGAGCACAACAGGTGCTCATTGCTGCTCTTCTTCTACGCAGAGGCGCCAATAACTAAGCAATATCAGAACGTCAAGTGCACTGCAGCGCTCCGTTTATTTTTATTTTTTTGTTCCGACTGACAGCCAAAATGGAACATTAAGATAAAAATATAAGAAAATAAGGAGGGTTTTTACAAGAAAGTGATGAAGATTTTCGTGGAGAAGGATAGACACATGGACTTCATTTACAAATAAAGGTAAGACCATACATGATTTTCAATATTATAAAAAAATTAGATCAGACTAAGAAAAAAAAAAAAACCAGTCCAATATTTAAAAACTTAATTTTGACCTTAAATAAAATATTCTTTTGTTTTTGTTGTTACCCTTTTGTTGAACAGTCTGCATTAAATTTGATTAAAGCGTCATAATTAAAAGCATTCAATATTTCAATTAAGGTCAAAATTAAAATCCATTTTTTCTCGTACACCTCTCAGTACTTTCATTTGTATTGAATGAGTATGAATTGTGGAACTGCAACGGCAAATTTTGAACACATGGAGGGTGAGGAGCAAATGCAAATCTCTCCACTCTCTCTGTCCGCTAGAAATGTAACGTTCTTTCTTATCCAAATATGAACCTTACTTGTGTGTGTAAAGAATGCTGATGAGATATGAACCATAACCAGTAGTCAGTGTGCATGCTGGCTGCCGACTGAATAGTGAATAAATGGCTCTTTAGGTTTATATATTTATTTGTAAATCTAACCCTGTAGGAGTCACCAGCCATGAACCTCACCGCATGTCACTGCCTGTAGCACTTTGCACTTTCCCACCTTCATTTTCCAAGTGTCCGCCCAGATCTGAAGCTTCTCCAAGTCATTCTGAGTTGTTTTTGCTGCCTTCACAATTTCTGGCATTCATCAAATTTTAGTGTCATCTGTGAATTTAAAAAGTTTAGTAACCACAACAAAATCAATGTCATTTATAGAAATCAGAAAAAGTAAAAGTCCAAGGACAGACCCCGAGGGACACCACTGATGACCGCATTCTCCTCTTATCTGTACTCTTCCCGTTAGCCAACTTGATCTCTGTTTTTGTAGGTTACCTCTGATGCCCACAGCTTCTAGTTTTGGAATTCCTCTTCGGTGTCCAATTGTGTACAACTGAAAGTGTAAGTCAATTGAGTCATTTGATTTACTCTTCTCAACTATTCCAGTTGCCTGTTCAAAAAAAAAATGTAAAAGTTGGGTTTGAGAAGATCTTCCTCTCGTAAACCCATGATGGCTGCTGTTTAGTAGGTTATTTTCATAGACATTCATTCATTCATTCATTCATCTATTTTCCGGGCTGTGGAGGGAATAGTCTTAGCAATGAGGCCCATATGTCCCTTTTGCCAGCCACACTTGCCATCTCATACTGTGGGATCCCAAGGCTTTACCAGGCCATCTGGAAGATATAATCCTCTCAGCAAGCCATGGGTCTTCCTCAGGGTCTCCTCCCAGCTGGTTGTGCCTGTAAAACCTCCATAAGCAGGCATCCAGGAGTCATTCAGTCATATCAGATGCCCGAACCACCTCAAATTGACTGCTCTCGATACGGAGGGTCAGTGGCTCTACTTCGAGCCTCTCCCAGATGTCGGCACTCCACAGCCTATCCTTACATGAGAGCCCAGCCACCCTGCAGTGACAGCTCATTTCAGCTGCTTGTACCTGTGACGTTAGGTGAAGGTTTATGGATGTGGTGAGAGAGGTCATGAAGGTGCTGGGTGTGACAGAGCAAGGTTCCGAGGACAAAAAGATATGGACAAAGATGATCTGCTGTGGCGACTCCTAACAGGAGCCGCTAGAAAGAAGAAGAAGATTGGATTCTGAGAAAATGTGTGGATTGTTTTATTGAATGTCAGGGCCGCAGACAAAACCCACCAAAGTGATTATCTTCGGCCACCTGCTTTTGAAAAGAGTGAAAGCCAGCATTCTCAAGTCAAGGTGGTGGAAGATCCAAGACACTCCATGTAACAGCAGAAACAGCCAACCTGGTTTAGCTTTATGCTGTTCATTAAAAGGTCTGTCACAGCTTTCAGCTTTGCCAGGCTGAAGAATATCTGGAGAACCAGCAACCTGCGGATCCACACTAATTTAGGGGTGACATCCTCATCGTCCCTCGGTATCATTCAGAATTCTGGAAGACCACTGGTCCAAAAGATCTGTGACTCTTGGGTAACATTTCCTGTATGAGTTCTTAGTGTCCCCTCAAGGTTGCTGAAGACGTTGGTCCAAGTAGCTTTGACCTCCCCTGGAGTTGAGGTTGAGTTGAGTTGCATCAGAACCAGCAGCAGGCTCGACATTCAGGATTGTGGAAGCTACAGAGGGAGCTGATGTCACACACAATGAAAGGGAAATGGTTCTAGAGAGAAGGCTTAGGGAAGAGACCACCATAGGGGAGAAGCAGTTTGGTTTTATGTCAGAGAGAGAGGAACAACTGCAGTCATTGCATTGAGACAGATGATGGAGAAGCACCGAGAAAGACAGAAGGATCTGCATATGGTGGTCATTGATTGGGGGAAGGCTATGTTAGAGGGCCACGTTGTAGCAAGGCTACATAACTTGACAGTCGGGTTGGCCTTCTGGACTGTCTGTCATTTTATATTGTTGGCTGGGAGGGTGTTTGTAAATAGCCCTTCAGGCACCTTTGGTGACGTTCCAGTGCTGGGAGGACCCCATCCGGTAAATATTCCAGCTGCCTGATGCCGGCGAGAGGTTTCCATAACAACCGAGAGGGGGGCAAGGATGTTTCTTTTTGAGGGGAATGGCGGATCAAGGCAGTAGGGAAGAAAAAAAGGAAGGAAAAGGCTGAAGGCAAGGCGGAGACTATCCACGCTCAAAGAGTCATTCAGGATCTTTCTTCACCCAGGGACGTCTGCTATTTGGGGGTGGCCACCCCGAAGAAATAATCTGGTGACGAATCCCCGAGAAGTGGCCAGGTACTGGTGTTCTCCGGGTGCTCCCGTCTGGTGAGTCAGATTCCTGAGTTGGCATTTCTTCATGATAGCCCGCGGAGAAGCCGTTTTGCCAGAGGACTGTTGTGTTCTCCTCCTGTCCTACGGAAGGAACTGAACTGCAGGGTTTATTGTTTTCTTATATGTGGACTAAGTAAATCTTTCTTTTTTGGCGTTATCGGAGAACAGTTTTTTTTTTTTTTTATTTACTTTTGTTTATTGTCAAACTGGGGGTTAGGATTTGAGCGCTGGGGAGGGCGGCAGGGGAAGGGGTCACTAATGAGCACTCAGCCACCGGGCAAGTAAATGCATACAGCGAATGTCAATATATTTTCCAGTCCCACTTTCTTTTGCGTGTGATTTTTTTTTTTTTGCCAGTTGTATAAGGGCGTGCATAGGGGACAAGAGAGGCTGGGGACAGAATATGGTAATGCTATTTTAACCTTCTATTATCGTCCACTTCCCTTTGGGTTGTGAAGTGTAGGAATCGCGTTCCCGTATCTTGCGGTTGCTACAACGTCAAGAGGTCTGGAGGTGCATGAAAGGGAAAGGAGGACCAGACAAGTGTGTGAGGAGTGTCCAGGATGTGCATGAGGGAGTGAAGACTCGGGTTAAGAGAAGTGTTGGTTTAACAGGTTTGCACCAGGGTGTGACGATGTGGATTCGGCTCCACGCTCCCATCTGATATTTGGAAGCCCTTGAACCCAACACCGTCGGTAATGTCACCGATGAGCTAGACCAGGGGTCCTCAATCACGGTCCTGGAGAGCCGCAGTGGCTGCAGGTTTTTGCTCCAACCCAGTTGCTTAATAAAAAGCACTTATTGCTAAAGTAACACTTCTGCTTCACTTTAGTGATTTTTGAGCCCTTATTGCTTAATTTTGTCTTAAACAGCTATTTTAATTGCTCCTTATTATCAATAACATGCAAATGACACGAGAGAGCAGCATTTCTCCATTTAGCTTATTTACATTTACACCTGTGTGTATTTATCTGCACTATTGGGTTTAATTAAATACTTGGAAGAAAAATGAAGAAAAAAAAGTGAAGGACTGAGAATTACTCGTCCATTTTAGCCTTCAAATCATTTACATGATAGAAAGGGAAAGAAAATCTAGGATATGAGAATGACCTGACATAGCAGAGTTCATTTAATTTCATAGCTTTTTAGTGCTTTATTGGCAAGAATTGCTTTCTAATTAAGCAACCAGGTCAGAACAAAAACCTGCAGCCACTGTGGCTCTCCAGGACTGGGATTGAGGACCCCTGAGCTAGACAGTTGAGGCAATAAACAATTGAGCAAGGGGATGATATAAAAAGGTGCACAGTGCTTTTATTAAAATCAGTGAACAAAACAATCAAAGTGTTCAATTAAAGTGCAGCGATTCCAAAGTCATATAAATAAATAATCCATAAAAACGTGGAGGTTAAAATAGCAAAAAAAAAAACCAATCCTTTAAAAACGAGGTTAAAACGTTTCATGGTGAAGCAGTCTTTTAAAACAACAACAATCCCGGTGCCTTCTTTTATATTGGCGCCTCACCTGCTTCTCCCATACGGGCCCATGCAACAGGCGAGACGCTCCCTGCAGCTGTCCTCTTCTCACTCAAACACGAGACTGGAGACCTCCCGATCCCTGGCTTCGGTCTGGCACTCATCCCAGTCCCGAGACTTGGTTTAATCCAACGGCCAGGACTCTCACGCTGGATACTCCACCACCAAGCCTCCCGACTCCCGCTGCCTTTCTGGTCTTCTGCGGTCAGTCGCCTTCCCCTGGTCACTCCCGCTACCTGCTCGCTCAGCGGGAGCGACATCAACTACAACCCCTGGGTGTAGGCCTAACACCCAGGCCCTGGCAGCTGCCCACGAGCACTCATTCGCTCGCCCACACGCTCTGCGTGTCTCGGTCTCTCTTGCACCGCCTTGCTTCCTCGCTCCCTATAACCTCCGTCCTTTTCGGTCTTTCTCCGTTTCAATCTTTTTCTGGTCTTTTCCTGATCTCCTTCCCAACCGAGTCGCGCTTCTTTTAAACAGCGAGGGGCCATAGCAGCTGCAGCACATTAGCCACGGGAACAATCACGGATGTGGGCATCCCTCACCTGTGCACTCGGTGAGAAACGCCCACACCGCAGATCGCCCCGTGGCTTGCTATGGCCACTACGCCCCCTCACGAAGCCGCCTCGAGTGCGGTGATTATTTATTTAAAAAGAAACGGCCTTTGCTCAGCGAGCTGTGGACCCATAACACCACACAGGGGTCTTGTTGAAGTCCTTACCTCTTTGACCTGGCGATGGGTGCGGTGTTCAGACTGTTCTTTATACAGCGTCCAGTTAATCCAATATGCTGCTGTGATAATTAGTACAAGAACTAGAAAATAACTGCAGTTCTTAAATCCTTACACTGGCTTCCAGTTAAGTTTAGGGCAGATTTCAAAAATCCTACTTTTAACATATAAAAGCCTTAAATGACGAGGTCTGACTAACTTATCTGAATTTATCATGACTTACAAACCAGAACGTACATTGAGATCTCAAGATGCCGGTCCGCATCTGATTCAAATGATTAATAAAATAACTGTGGGAGGTCGAGCTTTTAGTTACTGGGCCTCTAAACTGTGGACTGGTCTGCCTGCTACTGTAAGAGATGCCCCTTCGGTCTCAGTTTTTAAATCCTGGCTGAAGACTCTCTACTTCAGTTTAGCACACCCTGACTAGAGCTGCTGATCAACTGTGCAGACTGCATCTCTGTTTTCAGTCATTAGGACTAAAACATAGGAAAATGGTTGTTATAATTTGTTACTAACCCTCACCTATTCTGTTTGTCTTCCCAGTTCTCAAATGTGGCACTTGGTGCCACTGCCTTAATGCCAAATTGTTTGCCTGCCTAAGAAAAAGTCATCTCTGATGGAGGAGCACTGGAATCGTCAAGCAGAAGGGTCCTTTCATCTGATTGGCCGGGCTGGCACTGACTCATCTATGGAATGGCCAATAGGGAGAGGCAGTTTGATGGCCGAGGTCCCCAGGACTCTGAACCAATCGGAATCCTGTTATGTGATCTCATCTGCTCTTGTGTTTTGCTCTGTACTTGTACTATTACTCTTTTATTACACTGTGTGCACAATTATTAGGCAAGTGAGTATTTTGACCATATCATCATTTTTAATGCGTATATTCCAACTCCAAGCTGTATTAACTTGAATGCTTATTGGATTTAATGTGTATTTGTGTAATGAGGGAGGGTGTGGCCTAAGGAGATCAACACCCTATATCAAGGTGTGCAGAATTATTAGGCAGCTAGTTTTCCTCAGGCAAAATGGGCCAGAAAAGAGATTTAACTGACTCTGAAAAGTCAAAAATTGTAAAAAGTCTTTCAGAGGGATGCAGCACTTTTGGAATTGCGAAGATATTGGTGTGTGATCACAGAACCATCAAACATTTTGTTGCAAATAGTCAACAGGGTCGCAAGAAACGTGTTGAGAACAAAAGACGCAAATTAGCTGCCAAAGATTTGAGAAGAATCAAACGTGAAGCTACCAGGAACCCATTATCCTCCAGTACTTTCATATTCCAGAGCTGCAACCTACCTGGAGTGCCCAGAAGTACAAGGTGTTCAGTGCTCAAAGACATGGCCAAGGTAAGGAGGGCTGAAACCCAACCACCACTGAACAAGAAACATAAGTTGAAACGTCAAAACTGGGCCAAGAAATATCTGAAGACAGATTTTTTCAAAGGTTTTATGGACCGATGAGATGAGAGTGACTCTTGATGGACCAGATGGATGGACCTGTGGATCAGTAATGGGCACAGAGCTCCACTCCAACGTGGAGGTGGGGTACTGGTATGAGCTGGTATTTTTAAAGATGAGCTAGTTGGACCTTTTTGCATTGAAGATGAACTCAAAATCAACTCCCAAACCTACTGCCAGTTTTTCGAAGACACTTTCTTCAAACAGTGATACAGGAAGAAGACCATGATTTTTATGCAGGCCAATGCTCCATCACTTGCATCGAAGTTCTCCACTGCGTGGCCAGCCAGTAAAGGCCTTAAAGATGAAGGAATAATGACATGGCCCCCCTTCCTCATCTGACCTAAACCCTATCGAGAACTTGTGGGCACTTCTTAAACGCTAGATTTACGGGGGAGAAAAACAATACACCTCTCTGAAGAGTGTCTGGGAGGCTGTAGTCACTGCTCCACAAAAAGCTGATCGTCAACAGATCAAGAAACTGACAGACTCCATGAATGGAAAGGCTTATGACTGTTATTGGAAAGAAGGGTGGCTATATTGGTCATTGATTGATTGATTGATTTTTTTTTAAATGTCAGAGATGTTTCTTTGTAAATTTTGAGGTGTTTGTTTATTATTCTCACTATAACAGATGAAAATAAACAAGTGAGATGGGAAAATTTTCATTTTTCCTTTAGTTGCATAATAAATCTGCACACTAATAGTTGCCTAATAATTGTGCGCACATATGTATTCCCCTGATGATGTTCACACTCACATTTCCGTTGTGAAACATTCAGGTTTCAGGTTTATTAACATTTTGGATTGACTGATAGCACTGTGTTTGTTCCATATTAAAATTAATCCTCAAAAATACAACTTGCCTAATAATTGTGCACACAGTGTGTATTGAGGATTACTTGTGTTCTGTTCTGTGTATTGTGTTGTATTTACCCCCTTTTTTTTTTGACACCCACTGCACACCCAACTACCCACAAAGGGGTCTCTCTCTGAATTGCCTTTCCCCAGATTTCTTCCATTTTTTTTTCCCTTCAAGGGTTTTTTTTTGGGGAGTTTTCCACTTGTCTTCTTAGCGAGTCAAGGCTTTGGCTGTCAAAGGGGAGGGCCTGTTAAAACCCATTGCAGGACTCCTTGTGTGATTTTGGGTTATACAAAAATAAATTGTATTGTATTGTGGGACTCAGGCTTTTTGCTGATGACATTGTGTTGTGTAGCACCAGAAAACAGGAAGTGGAGAGGAAGTTGGAAGAATGGGGCTGGGCTTAGGAAGACAGAGGACTGAAGATAAATAAGAAGAAGATGGAATTTATGAGGTTTAAGGATGATCAGGATTCAGGAGTTAACCTGCAGGGTGACCTACAAGAGTGGATAAATTTAAGTATCTATGATCAGTGGTAGCCTGAGATTGAGATTTATATGACCCACAGAGTGCAGTGTGGATGGAACAATTGGAAGAAGGCATCAGGAGTATTGTGTGGTTGGAGAATTAAGAGGTAAGGATAAAGGTAAAGTTTTTAAGACCAGCAATGAAATATGGAGCTGACACACGGGCAGTAAAGGAAGAGCAAGAGAAGAAGTTCAGTGTGGAAGAAATAAGAATGTGGAAATGGATGTGTGGAAATACCAAAAAGGACCCAATAAGAAATGAGACAATGAAAAGTTCAACAAAAGTGTGAGTGCTATCTAAGAAAGTACATTAAAGTAGTCTGAAGAAATGTGGACATGTGATGAGGTGAGACCATGAAGATGTGGATACAAGAGTGATGGGAATGGAAGAGAAAGTGAGGGAGGACAAAGAGGAGGAGTGGATGGATAAAGTAAAAGAAGATCTGAAGGAAAAGGGTCTGACTGGGGAGGAGCTGTATGGAGAAGGTTGATCAAGCACTTTGACCTCACACAGAAGTGGGAAAAGATAAAGAAAGAAGAAGAAACTTGTGGAACTGAGCACACATAAGAAAGTTTCGAGAATGCGCCCGCAGTATAGGTTACAATATTAAGGACACGTTATACGTTCCAGTACAGAAGAGCAGTATAGCTCTGGGATTTCCTTTATTGTCTGATAACAGGTTCCACATTTCTGGACTCCAAGTTTAATTCAATGTCCTTTCTATATAAGATACGAGCGGTGTTTCCACACCCCCTTTCATAACATGTGCGACAGCAAAAAAGCTTTGAAACAGTCAGAGCACGGGGTCCCGGTGCTTCAGTGACGTTTGACGCCTCTGACGTCAGCGGCCACGTGGTTGAAAAGCTTCGAAACAGTGGGCTTCATCAACTCGATACAACCTTCGAACCCTCGGCGTCAAACATCTCGTCCGTACCCAACGCTGGTGCTCGTGGTTTGGTGGATATTCGAGAGGTAAATGGAATCGGAGTTGTAGGGCGTAACTTCTTTAACCTAATTAGATTTTATTTTCTTTTATTACTCTTCATTACTTTTTTACGGGGTGGGGGATCTTGGAGTTTGCAACGGGGTGTTTTTTTTTTCTTTTCTTTTTGTAACTTTACATTATGAAGAAATTCACTTCTTTCTTTCTAGAATAAAATAAATCGTATTATTTAGGTGACCACACCCATGGAGAGGGCGACCTCCTGGTGGCAGATGAAGTCCCTGAACGGGATTGCTATGAATATTCAAAATAAGCAGCTGTGGACCAAAGGTAACGGGGTCCTTGTCGTTGGCCTAATCACCCGCACCGCGACATAAGGCGAGCCTCGAAGACGGAAGGTCTATGGTTCAAGACCCCATCACCGTAACTTATACTGGGAGAAGAAGTAAGGAGAGCACAAAGCACTTATTTGTTTTTCAAATCTCCCACCGCTTCCATCCTCACTCTCGTAATTGCTATTCTAGCATATGCTCTTCCTTTACACTGTGTAACAAAAGATTTATTTGGGGGGAAAAAAAATCATAATCTCTTGTCATACCGCAAATCATCCTCTTTCCATAATATTGGACAAACGTCCATTTTACATGCATTTATTTTAAATTAAATTGCAATTCTCGGTAAAAGCTTTATTTTCCGTTCCTCGATATCCATAAAGACCTTCTGTCCTTCCCGAGCGTCTCCATTTCTCTCTTCACCTTCCCTTCCTGCTGCTTTCACAAGCGTTTTTTTTTTCTCATTTTCTATCCCCGTATGCAGTTAGAACTGCGTTGGTTTTTTGCGTTATTATCCCTTTGTGAACCTACGCCTGTCCAGACTTGTGGTTTTATGACTTGAATGATTTTAAATAGTCTCTAAATTGTGGCAATAAATAATTATCAGCTTTGTTTGGTATCAATATTTACGGCCTCCTGCGGCCCTGGATTAATCTGGTTGGTTGGGGACGCAGCCGTTCAATTTGACAGGAGTGCTACAAAGTGCCAAAAATATGGGGGATATTTGGAAGAATTTCCCTCTTTACTGTAAAGGGGGCGTTCCTTTATGCAAATGTTTTAACTTCATGCAAATTTGGAATTCTGTTCCACTGTAAGTTTACAGCAATGCAACGGCCATTCATAAAATAGTCTTGCACATTGAAACAATTAATTGGTACTGACACCTAAAATACTGCTTAAATATAAATTGTTTTAATCTGTCGATACCAATATGGTGTTGTTCCGGAGCCAATCAGGAAACAGACCGCAGCGGCGGTAACGTTTTCTTCTTCTCTCATCCATCCATTGTTCTGTTGACGTAACAAGTCCTGAGCTTCGCCTATACTCTGCTGCCCTCTAGCGGCACATGAATTCAGGTTCAAAGTTATTTAACGGGCATCTATTGGAATATTGTTGCTTTTAAAGCAATCACAACACAAGATGTGCTTATTTTTAGATTAATAGATGATTGATTTAATTAGCGAGATACTAAATGGTCATTTGGAATGAAAACCAACTGTGAATTTTGATATGGGCAGTGAAACGTAGTTTCCGTATTTATTACAATAGGGGGTTCTGGGTGAGGGTGCAGTCTTTAGCCTGTGATCTCAATTATTTAGCCCATGATCAACTGGACAACTTCCCCCTACCCGTCTAATCAATATATGCCTCTTCAGGGAGGATCCCCACTTTTCCATGAAGAGGTAATGACTTTATCACAGAGGGAGGATTGAGCCCATAATAAGTGTTGAAGCTATAGACACATCTGCACCAGTCCTTTCCACTTAATCCTTCCATATAACATGAAGTCGAGTTTTGAAAGCCCAGAAAGTCTGTCTACCACACTACTTGGTCGCTTATTCCAAGTGTCAGTGGCTCTCTGTGTAAAGGAAAACTTTCAAATGTTTGTGCAAAATTTACCCTCAACAAGTTTCCATTTGTATGATATATGATTTACTTAAACAAATGAGAAATGCCTGCAAATGTCACCTGCTGGAATGACAAATGGAATGCATTTTATTGCTACAAATGGTTTTGATGCACCGTCTGTTGGAATGACAGATGAAATTCATTTTATTACTACACAAGGGGGCTTTGCCCCCTTCTCGCTTCACTCGCCCACCCCCTCCCCCTGGGGGCGTGCTGCACGCCAGCCACTTCGCATCTCTGCCACTCGCGTTGTGTAGGAGATGCGGTTGGATCAGCTGCTGGCTTGCTGCTACTGAGCTGCGTGATCTGCATGTCGCGCTGCATGTCGATCATTTAAAAAGCTGTCCTTCTGTCTCACTGCTTTGTCTCGCGGGACGTCAGAGTGTCTTCCCGAGAAGAGCGTGTCTCGACCCAAGATTTTTTTTTATTATAATAGAGAGAAATGTTTATAATCTGCTATCTGTTAGACTAACAAATGAATGAAAAACATCATATTGTTTTCTAACCTGGTTAATCCAGACGAGGGTCCCAGAGGGGTGCTGGAGCCAATTCCAGCAAGCATTTTTGCACAAGGCAGGAACAAACCTTTGACAGGATGCCAGTCCATCACAGGGCAAACACACAGACACACCAAAAACACATGAGGAACAATTTGGTGTTGCCAGTTCACCCAACTTGCAAGAAAAAACAAACGCGCTCTATGATTCATAGCTAAATCACCAGTATTAGCTAATATTCAAAGTGGTTATATTCATTCCAGATGTATAATTTAATGATTATTTTAACCCTGTAATCCTTCATTTAACACGGTTGATGCTGCTGTGTTCATCTTTCCTAGTGTAGCAGCCCCCAAGGAGGCTCCTACAGGGGGACACCACTTACAAGTGACATGGCCTCAGCAACATGAAACAGAGAGCACTCAGAAAGGCGTCCATTGTGTCGCCCCTTAATCAAACAGCCTTAATGAATAAGTTTGGTATTTTTCAAGGGGATTTCTTTACAATCCCATCACTCATTTCCAGTACCCATGAGCTCCATTACAAAATTCAAAAGCGGGCCAGTTATTTTGATTGATAGATAGATAAATAAATAGAAAAGGCACTATATAATAGATGGATAGAGAGATTATACTTTGTCTCCATCTATCCATCCATTACCCTGTAACGGTCAACTGAAATATGTGTATGTACCTGTAAGTTTGTACCTTTTCCCTTGCTTGTTGTTGTGGTACGCCTTTATGTTTAGGGCTGGCCTTTATACAGGGGGAGGGGAGTACCTGGCTTGGAGGGCCAACCGACTGTACGGGGAGGAGCTATCCGAATGTAAATAGGTGGCGGGAAAAAAAGGAGGTAGGAGAGAAGGAGGCCATAACAGAAAGGGCACGAGGGAAAGGATTAACACCTCTTGGATATCGTCAGGTGAACCCGGGTTCATTCCAAGCAAATGATTTTTTCTTTCGGGAGGAAGGAATACGGGAGAGGACTTGACGGGCCAGCACAAGGAACTGTTAATCGGAACGTTTCCCGGAACAAGAGATATGGTCGGCGTCTCATTCACCACTACAGACTGAGATCAACGCTCCGTACAGATAAGATTTAAAAGACTATAAATCCATTGGTTTTTTTTTGTGTGTTTCCATTGGCTCATGTCTTCATTAGTAATGTATGTTTTTATGTGTTGGTGTTATGATTTGTGTGGGGAAGGGAAGCGCTGCAGCGCGATTTTATGTATATAAGGTTTTATTGTTGTTACAGTGATCCTATATATTGTCTGCCAATAATCATTTTTTGCTTGATCCTGCTTTCACTGGTGTGTTTCAATAATTGAAGTGGGGAAGTAGAAAAGTAGTGTTGGTCACTCGCGCCCCGGATTATTTTTTTTCTTTTTGCTGCCTCTCAAATAGGGCAGTGTGTATTATAATCGTGCCGGATCTGAGGGCGGTACAACCCAACCTGCTATGCCAGCGTTTCTCAACCTTGAAGTATTTGCGACCCGAGTTTTCCTGTCAGTACGCCGGATGCTGTCCGGATCGGCTTTGTCCTCCATAATCCTACAGTAATTGGATTAAAACATTCCTAACGATTCACCCCCAGGACTCTGCGGTGGGCTGGCACCCTGCCTGGGGTTTGTTTCCTGCCTTGCGCCCTGTGTTGGCTGGGATTGGCTCCAGCAGACCCCCGTGACCCTGTAGTTAGGATATAGCAGGATGGACAATGGCTGACTGACCCCCAGGACTAACGCCTTGCCACATCTTTTCTTCTCTGTTCTTCAGATGAGATGTAAAAATAAAGTCCTGCGATCATAAAAAAATGTCGCTGGCCATCTTTCAAGTAGATGAGGGTGTTTCACGATGTCCTGGCTCAAGCGCCCACCATGACATTGTCCATTCTGTCCCCCTGATCATCCCCTGTCCCATACTGGCTAACTATCTCTCACCTTACAGCTAAAGTGTCTACTGGCGCAAGAATGGCTGCAGTCGCAGTTGGTGGTGCTTGACGTGGCTCCCCACTGCCTGTGCCAGCGTTTCTCAACCTTTAAGTATTTGCGACCCGAGTTTTCCTAACAGTTTTAATCGCGCCGCCCCTAACGTTTTTTTTGAAACTCTAATAAAATGTATTCCTATATTTTCTGCTGCTGATACACCGCTACAAGTTTTATTATACCTACGTAACTTTTATTGCCATTTATCTAACTCTATATTTATTTTTCTAGTATCAGAATGTAGTTTAAGTTCATTTGTTTTGGTTTCAATAGATCTATTGTTCATATTTTCGATTCTTGTTTTCTTTTTTTCACGTCTTCACGCCCCCTTTTTTGTTACTTCGCGCCCCCCTAGGGGGGCCGCACTCCACAGGTTGAGAACCGCCATGCTATATCCTAATACAGGGTCACGGGGGTCTGCTGGAGCCAATCCAAGCCAACACAGGGCACAAGGCAGGAAACAAACCCCGGGCAGGGTGCCAGCCCACCACACTTTATTTGTCTCCAAACGGACAATTTCATACGCTTCACTGTAGAAGCCATTTCATGTGTCAGATTAACATTTCAGTAGCCCTGGTCCTGACCTGAGAAGGACATGTTCTCCAGGAAGCCGCGGACCGCAGAGGGGACAGGGGTCCCTGGAGAATCCAGTTATATAAGTGGGGTGTGAATAGCTCCGGTGTTGGTGCAGACGTGACACTGTCGGTTGGCACTTTTTACCGTGTCTCTCTGCTGCTGAGGACTATTGGCCTGCGAGTATGGCTGCTAACGAGCTTAGACGTGGACCCTGGCCTTGGGTTGGCTCACAGAACTGGGGGATAGAGTGTCAGTCGGGTTGCCTCTCAGCCTGGATGTGTGGAGTCGGGTGGAGCTGGCCAGCATGTATGTTTGCAGATCAAGGGGACAAAAGAGCTGGGAATGCATGGCACCACAGAAGACCTGGTGGCTCAATGGAGGCACACTGAAGAAGCCAATGCTCCTTTTCAGGGCCACAGCAGCAGTCTGGCATTAGGTATCTTAAACTACTCCTCCATCTTTTGCACCCCTTGGGTCATTATGCTGGTGTTAGAAGTGGGATAGATCCAACTGGTGTAGTATTAATGCCGGTGGTCTCCTTCACCATGTTTATGATAGTGGACTGAAGTGTCCCAGTGGATTCAGATTGCGTTTCCCTCGAGGGTGGGAGGTCTGAGAGAAGGGCAGAACCTTATCTGTGTAAGTGGCCTGTGAACGGCATGTGCATGGCGGGAGGGTCATGGGATTCAGATCCAACCCTGTCTTTATTATGCGTCTCTCTTCTCTGCTGCTAAACCACATAGGCCCGTGAGGTGGATTTGGGAGGTGTGTGTGTGTACTGGATGTGGGGGTGAAAAGCTCCTTTCTGGTGTAAGATGGCTGAATCCATTCCTCCTTCTCTTGAACTGGCTGGTTCACAATATTTTACCATGATTGTGTAGAAATAACTTCGACTTGAAAAATACCGAACTCATCCTTTTTAACCAAAAGCAAGCGTAGGACAGTAATCAGCTTCAGACAAGGCGTCAGGCGATCTCACACTCCTAATTCACACTCACACAGTCGGGTAAGGGTCGCCGGATTAATAAAGTATCTATCGATCTATCAATCAAACACCCGCAAGTGTAAGCTCGAGCGGACACTTCCAAGACACGCCAGTTGATGGCGCTAGAGATTACTACTCACTTGACATCGTCTAGAAATGAATGAAAGGCACACGCGCTGGTCTGCTATCTGCTTAGCGCCGCCCGGGTAACGTTTTACTGAATAAAAAGAAAAGATGTGTTTGTGTTTTAGTGTCCGCGAGTTCAGACCTGACAGGCTCCAGGGGGCTCGAACAGCCAGAGAAGCGGACAGTAAAGCAACCCCGCGGTTTTTCAGTAGCACGTAACTGGAAGGTGTCTGTCCGCCAATTCAAATTTTCTCTTAAAGACGGGAACGGTGGCGCTTGTGTCATGTCGTATTGTGTATTGGCTGAAGAATTTCAAAGAGAAGAACAATTATTCTTTTCTTTATTCTCTAAAAATCCATTTCTAATTGCGCGCACAGCGAGGTGCGACTTTCTTTTTCAGTGGCACAAGTTAACCTTTTTTGTGCTCGTGAGTGACACGCCGATGAGACAGGTGACCTTAAATGAAGTGGCGCATTGGTCTCTGCCATTGTTCTAAACGACACCGGCAAATAAATGAGGCTCATTAAAACGCAAACGCTCATTCACCCCCAGGACAGCTCGTGGGAAAACGTGCAGCCATCGGAGTGGTTGGCCTGTAAGAGCGCTATTAAGCGTCCGCTACTCTCCTTACCAGAATTCGGCGTCGGTTCTTCTTGTCTTGCGGGCGACCTCGGTAGAGTAGCCGACTGAGTCTTCGATGTGTGGGAAGGCACAAAGAGATGGTCACCCCAGTTTTGTGGAGTATTTGCCAGTTATATTTATTTCTTTAAGAACACTGCTGTGGAGATACCGCACTGAGCTACACCAAACACTTCTCTTTCTTTTTTTTTTTCTTTCTCCCAACTCCACCCACCAAATTTCTTCTCCCTTAAACAATCTACCAATTAACTTTATTGGAATTTCCTGATATGAACTCCTGCTTACAGGCCGATAAAGCTGTGCTCGATGGGGGGCTGCGCACCAAATGGCGTTTCAGTTTCAGTGCCCATTCTGCCAGGGCAGGACCATCAGGTTGCACTCATTACGAGCCTGGTATGCCACAGAAGAGGTGTGAGGGAAGGGAAAGAAAGGAAAGGAGCGCCTAATTGACATGTTCTTTAATCAAAAGTACGTTCAGCTGTTTTCGTGCGCTTTAATAAGCTGGTGCTGCGCGACCCCATATTCCTCTCAGCTGCTCCTTGGATAAACAAAACGCTTATAATAAAGTAGCTTTTGGTATTGTGTGTGGGCTGGGCTGGGCAGGATGGGATTGGGTAGGGTAGGGTAGGGGTATGTATTAAAAAAAAAAAAGAAAAAAAAAAGAAAAAGAAATTCTACAGAAACACTGAAACATCATATCGAGTGCAGTACACAATGTGGAGGAGCCTTCCACTTGGCAAAATGAGGAGTTCAGAAAGTAGAGAATTACTTCAGCTGTCTGTAAGAGTCCTCAGATTAGATAGCCTTGGTGATTTACTTCAATAGATGGGGAAGGCAGATCATATTAGAAAAATGTGAAAGGCGCATTATGGATAGATAAATGTGTAAGAGAACAGAAAGTTGAGATAGATAGATATGAAAGGCGCTATATAATAGACAGATAGATAGATATGAAAGGCACTTTATAATTGATGGATAGATATGAAAGGCAGTTGATAGATGGATATGAAAAGCACTATATAACAGAAGAATAGATATGAAAGGCACTATATGATAGGTAGATAGATGGATATGAAAGGCATTATATAATGGAAGAGTAGATGTGAAGGGCACTGTATGATAGATAGACAGAAATGACAGGTACGATATAATAGAAACATAGATGGAAAGTGCCCTATAACAGAGATGATATGTGAAAGGCACTATATGATAGATAGATATGAAAGGCACTACTGTAAATGATTGATAGATAGATATGAAAGGCACTATATGATAGATAGATAGATAGATGTGACAGGTACTATATAATAGAAACATAGATATGGAAACTGCTCTATAAACAGACATGATATGTGAAAGGCACTATGATAGACAGATAGATATGAAAGGCACTATATGCTATATATGAAAGGCACTATATGCTAGACTTGAAAGGCACTTTATAATAGAAGGATAGATATGAAAGACACTACTGTATATGTTTGATAGATGTGACAGGTACTATATAATAGAAACAGATGTGAAAATTGCTCTATAACAGAAATGATATGTGAAAGGCACTATATGATAGATATGTGCCAGCAAAAAGGCTCTTATGTATTGGTTAGATACACATGAAAGACACAATATATTAGATATATTAATCCATAAATGGTAAAGAAACTATATCAGACAGATAGAAAAAAGCACTAAATATGTTGTAAGTATGTTGGTGGAGTGTTGTATCCTGTGGTGGTCCGTTGGTTTTTGATGTTTTACTTTCTTAATGCAAGGCACACAGCATCTCAGGATTCTCCTCCCAATTTTAATCATCCATTAAACTTTATTCTCACATAAGCATTTTTACAATACAAACAAAAGAATCTCTTTTTTTAATAGTGCTTTTGTCTTCTTATATATATTTTTTTTTTCCAATGTCATTTCTCATAATAAATTATGTACAATTGTCCCTCTATAGGTACACGCCAAATTAAACCAAAAAGTGATGGAGGGGATAAAAGAGAAAGGGCAGAATGAAAGCCGAGAGAGAAAGAGAGAGAGAGAGGGAGGGAGGAGAACTGCATGCTGCGAAGGTCTGAACACAATTAGGAAATGTCTGAGTGCGGCCGTCACGCTCCTGCTGAGGGGCTCTTCGATGCGCCAGGCTCCCAGTGGTGGGCATGACACCAGAGTTGGAGAGAAGGTAAGGAATCACCACATGTAGGAGTCATCAAATCTGAAAACAAAAAAAAAATACAACAACAGGACAAGTCAGGCTTTCATGGATGTTGGGCACACTTAAGTTCCCACCAAACACGCGGGAGTCTCTGAACCCCCCAGGGTGACTGAGAAATGAAAGAGAATCTCAACTCATTTTAGGAGTGCGGGTGGCTTTAGTTTCTCTGCGTTTTTTCACAGATACGAGACACTCGCAGTAGCTGAGAAGGGAACTGCACTCCAGTGGGCTTCTTAAAAGGACGCCGCAGGTTTGTGTGTTTAATAAATGTGAACTCACAGCTCTGATGGGTTTGTGAGAGGAAGATCTGGCCAAGAGAATCCATTGGACTTTTGCTACGTGAACAAAGCCTGTGTTGGAATTTACTTTGACTTACAGAAGCCTTGTCAACCTTTAAGAAATATGGGAGTGAATGTGGGGACGCCGTAGCAGTTAGATGAACAAGTAAACTTGATGGACAGAATGTTCTCCTCTTGTTTGTCTAATTGTCTGATGTTCTTACCCAAGAAATGAAGTAACCTTTAATCGGAGAATCAGAGGGCCTGAAAATGAATGGAGAGATAATCCGGGCTTCTAGGATTCCCAGAGGGTTCATTCAGGTGAGTCAAGCAGAATTCATCCATGAAGAACCGAATTGGAACCATCAGAGAATCCAAAAAACCTTAAATGAGGACATCATGTGGTGACTACGTGACCTTACTCAGGTTAAGGCTGTATATAAAAGGACATGAAGTAACCCTCAGGTGGACCATAAATGCATTAATGGGGCCATCAGACATCTCAAAGACTTCGTTAAAGTAAATCCAGAAGCATTTGTCCAGTGAGCTGGTGAAACTCAAAACTGAGGACACCTAGTGGCGGCTATAGGAAACTGTGCAGAAATCAAAGTTTGAATGGGGCTAAGTGGGTCTGAAAATGTAGACGGGAGATTGGATCCTTCAGAATCGTAAAAGTCCAGCGCAAAAGAGGAATACGTAGAAGAAGAACCCGAGTGAAGACAATGGCGCCTTTGGTAGATTAAACCTACATAGAAACTGGGACCAAGGTAATACAAGTCTTCAGATATCTCAAGGGCTTCATCAAAGTAAGTCCAGTAGAATTCATCCACTGAGGACACCTAGTGGTGACTAGGAAACTGTGCAGAAATCGACGTGATCTGACATCGAATCTGAAAATGCAGATGGAAAATCGGGTCCTTCAGAATTCCCAAAGGCCGCAATAAATGAAATCCAGCACAGTCCATCCAGTGAAACAGTGAAAGATATAAATGAGAACACCTAATGGTGACTAATTTGGGGAAGGTTAAGGTGGTACACAAATGTTGATGAAATAACCCTGAATTCAAAAACGCTGGTTGGAAATTAATGTTTGGGTTGAAAGTTGAGTCCTTCAGAACTCCTAAAGCTTCAGTTAAGTTTTGGTACAATTCACCTAATGAAATAATGCAATATGCAACTGAGGACATCTAGTGGAGACTGCTCGACATTACAATGATTAACAGTCAGTGAGTCATGTTGTCTGAAAAATGAGATGAGACCACCTTGAATTGGAATAGGTGGGTTTGAAAATACTGATGGCTAATTCAGTCCTTCAGGGCCCCAAAAAGCTTCAAAAAATGAAGTTCAGCAAAAATCATCGAAGAGAAATGTGTGCACGAGGACACCTAGTGGTGACAGTGACATTTTACCCAGAAAAAAAATGGTACAAAAATAAGGTGAGGTGATGGTATTTGAAACTAAATATTTGGGCGCTACTTTAAAAAAACCGTAATAATTTTTCAGTGAGGCTGGGGAGGTTAATAGAACTCAGTCTCTTTTTTCGTTCACTAATCCCTTAGTCTTTTCCTCACCTTGTTCGGGTGCTGCGCTCAGAATTATCACCGAACAGCAGATCCGACAGCACAGTCTCAGGACTGGACCTCTTACCATATCTGGGGGTGAGAAAAAACACAATTCAGTAAATCACAAGACAACATCGCAGAAGAAACAGGAGACTTCACGTTACTTAAAGAGCCCCCAAGACATCCAAGATACCTGTTGAGCATGTGAGATGGACATTGCCGTTGAGAATCACCGCACTTCACCTCATAACTGATGGACGCTGGTAAGAGGGGACACTCAAACAATCCACCGCCTCATCAAAAACTCCCACACTTCCGAAAATGAGAGACAAAAGGCTGACAAAAATGTCCCTGCTTTTACTGAATGCTACCTGATGGTTGGTGGGGTATGTGGAAGAATACGTGTAACTTCAGTACAATTGGCCAATCAGTACTAAGGTGATGCGTGGCATAAGAATCTATGGAGCGAGACTCTTCATGATCTGTAAGCTTCCACTTAGATCAACTCACTTATAGACACATGACCATCACACCTTGTCACACATGTGCACCTGGGGATCATCTTCTTTTTTTTTTCTTCTTTATTTACAATACAATACAATAGTATTTCGCCTTATACAATTTCTTTTATTAGGAATTTGTTAATTTTCGCATACCCCTTGGGGTCAGAGCGCAGGGTCAGCCATTGTACAGCGCCCCTGGAGCAATTGAAGGTTAAGGGCCTTGCTCAAGGGCCCAGCAGAGTAGGATCTCTTTTTGGTAGTGACGGGGATTTGATCCAGCAACTTGTGGGATACCAACACAGCTCCTTAGCCTCAGAGCCACCACTCTTGGCTCAGTAAGATAAGCAGTAGCACTCCGGGACAAGAGGGGGTGCTGCCACTAACTGGGATCACCTCTTCTACCTGAAGTTCCAGGAAGCCGTCCAGAGGAAAACACCAAACCCCACCCACAGTCCCTCGCAAAGGCTCCGCCCATTCCAGTTGGACAACATAAAACTGGATGAGCCCAGGAAGGTGGGGTCTCATTATGACCCAGCGAATCACAACAAGGCAGAGCACCAGTGTGACAGACAGCAACCTTTTACTCCATTTGGAGAATCTTCTGTTTTTGGGCTGCTGTAGCAAATCTTTAAATTGTGCCCCCTACACCTGTATAGCACCTCACTGGGCCTGGGACTGCCAAGTCAGAAGTTTTCTTTCTTTTTAATTTTTTTCCTTTTTAGTCATTTTAATATGTGTTCTCAGACCATACTGTGTCTATCTATCTATCTATCTATCTATCTATCTATCTATCTATCTATCTATCTATCTATCTATCTATCTATCTATCTATCTATTATATAGTGCCTTTTGCCTCTATCTATCTATCTATCTATCTATCTATCTATCTATCTATCTATCTATCTATCTATCTATCTATCTATCCTCACTGAAGCCATATGTGTAATACAATAAAGGTATACATCTGACGATCACCAGGAGTGAATTTTGATTTAAACAGGGTGGGTACAATTAGATAGCTCTCAGAAGATACTCCACAACATCCACCTTCTGACTGCACAACTAAATAAATAACTCAAGACATGTAAATTGGAATCGCAAACACGCCGTGACAAAATAGCTGCAATGTTTTAACATGTTGAATACCCGCAGACCACAATGCTCATCCAAACTCTGTGTGCTGTTGTTATGTCATCTAGTGATTCGGTAGCTAAAATGACAGAGAGATATCATAGCAGACAGAGGAAGTAGCTGCGGTGGTCTTCACATGTGTCTGTCTCCACCGTCACAGCATTTAATACAACAGAAAAATGAATTCTTAACGTTCAGTTACCTTCTGCTCCTGAGCTCCTAAATGAATAGGTGCAGTTTTAGCTCATTATTTCCGTCTCTTGTTCAGTTTCTTTTGCTGTGTACTGAAGCCCCATCAACAGTTTTAAATGCACGGACTGGAGAAGCTGGGGATGGTTAGGTTTTTATAACTTTGGACAACGGCTATCCTTTAGAATTCTGTTACTTGATGTGCCCCTTATCCCTGGGGTGGTTAGGGTTAGGGTCAGAGTTTAGGAAGAAGACTTGCAGGGGGAGCCTTTGCAGTGCATGATTTCACAGAACTACGCTCCTTTTAATGGTCTGTCCCCTGGCATGTCTGGCCCCTTTCAGACTAACAGGAGAGACCTGAAGTCCTTACCACCTGCTGAATTTCCACCACCCATCAGCAGAGCACCTGCAGTTCACATCCAGCTCAAAGAGCCCACCTTTCCACTTTGTCTTTGAGGCTCAGATTCCCTTTCACTTTCTACAATGCCAAATGCCAGCTGTGCCAGTCTCGGTATGACAAACCACTTCTGGTCCGGGAAAAGTGCCAACATGCCCGCAGCGGTTAAGCATTCATGAAACCTTATAAGCTGGAGAGTGTAGAGGAAATCGGAAACCGGTGTTGCCTGATAAGCGCAATTACGTTCATATGACAGAGCACCCTGGTCTGCCAAATAATGTCATTAGTGTCCGCCTGGTCTATAATGGACTCTTATCTGCAGCCTGTGGCCCAAAAATACAACTAAATCTCAGTTTTGTTCTTCCCTGTTCTTGATTTAAAATGTCATGTCACTCGTCCATACCAGGCTGTTTATTACTAGAGAATCCACCCACTGCCCTCCATAACTTAGCTATGACATGTCCATCAGTGTCCTAAAGGAAGATACAGTGGATAGATATGAAAGGCGCTATATGATAAATAGATAGATATGAAAGGCACTATATAAGAAATAGATAGATATGAAAGGAGCTATATAATAGATAGATAGATAGATAGGGGCATATGGGCCATCATGAGAGGAACTTGACCAGCATCTGAATAATCTGAACATGACACTTGGCGCCCTTCTGTCCTGAGATTACAGGTTGGACTGAAGAGTAGATTGGGACCCCATGGCTGCAGCAGAGACAGGACAAGCTGATCTGAAATGCTGAGGTCTAACCATTTATTAAAATGTCATTTTTACTCAGCGTTAGCCTCTGAAGACGGTCAAATGTCACTTGGATTGAAGCAGCAAGTGCCTGGCCTCTGCTGGGAGCTATTTCTCAATATACTAGACGCTCGGCAAAATGTCAAGGGGGCAAATGATTTGTTTAAAGAACACAGCTGCCTCGCCAAAGCAAACCCTGGCAATTTATTTCGCAGGCCTACAGTGTGCGGATAATGCAAAAATAAAGGAAAAGGAAGCATGAGGCGCCTCAACAGCAAACTCATTAACGCCTGCAAAGCGGACACGGTGGCCGTGTGGTTTTTAATCAGGGGCACTGGCGTTAGGAGAAGAAAAGACAATAAAAATGCAAAGCAAGAGAAGGAGGAGGAGGGGGAGGAAGCTTTAACAAAAGGTGTCTATGTGGAAAGAAAGAAAGAAAGAAAGAAAGAAAGAAAGAAAGAAAGAAATTTAATTTTTGTTGTATAGTTAAATAATGAAACCAAATGAAATTAGTAAATTCAAATGAGAAAGGAGGAGTAAAGGGAAAAGCTAGCTCCTTCAACAAAGAAAGAAAGAAAGAAAGAAAGAAAGAAAGAGAAAATTAAATGAAACATAATTTGTTTGTAATTAAATGATAAAATTGAATGCAATTAATAACATTAAGGAAAAGAAAGAAAGTGAAGTGAAATTTAATCTTAGTTGTATAGTTAAATGACAAAACCAAAAGAAATTAGAAAATACTAATCAGAAAGGACTAGTAAAGGGAAAAGCTAGCTCCTTCAACAAAGATAGAAAGGAAGAATATGAAAATGGAATCTTTGTCTGTAATTAAATGAAAAAACTGAATGAAATTAGTGATGTTAAGAAAAAGCTCCTCCTTCAAAGAAAGAAAGAAAGAAAGAATGAGATAAAGAAATAAAGGAAAAGAAACTGAAGTTTGATATTTGTTGTATAGTTAAATGATGAAACAGAATGAAATTGATGTTCTGCTAGACGAGTGGAAGTCGATGGCTCCTGTCAGGTTTCCTGTCTCTAAACGCCTTTCCCACTGGGGCCCAGGCAGCATTTTCTTGGTGTTCCACTCTTTTCTCAGGATGGCAGATGGCTAACCTGGGGTCACCACGTAAAGTACCTAACGGTGGGCACAAAGATTTGTTGTAGAGTAGTGTTCAGGAGGCATCATTCATCTCATGGGTTGCAGATAAAGTGTCAGTCTGATGTTTTATAATCTGTTGCCTTTGGAGTTTGCGCAAATGAATTCCAGTTTGGATTTTATTCTTCTTCCTATTCCTGTTCAATTTACTGCAATTAGCGCACTGCTGCCTTATATTGCCCTCTAATGGATGAAATTTCTAATTTTCTAAAAAGTTCCTTTGTTCCCAGCCAACGCCCACCCATTCATTTACCAGAATCATTTATCTACTGGGTGGCAGGTGGCAGAGCCGATCCTTGCAGCATTTCAGCATAAGGCAGGAGTCCACCAGGATTGTTGTGCCTCTCCATTTGAGTGTCCCTTCATTCACACAGGTTCTGTCTCTCATATTCTGGATTACGTCTTCAGTGGCTACTAAGGAATAAGAGTTTTAAGTGCATTCATTGGACTCTTCTGTTGGCGTATCGCAAACAAAGCATTTGCTGAGTTCCTGCTACGGAGCAGTAAGTGACCCGCAATTTAGGCAGGCACAGTTTTAAAGTCATAGGTGTATTGTGAGACTTATTAAGTTCACATAAAGTCCTTGTTAACTAACTGAATAACGTATTCATATAGTAGTCCCTTATGCTAATATGTTAAATTTCTTCATTATTTTTTTTCTGTGTGCATTTAGTCTCTCTCTCTCTCTCTCTCTCTCTATATATATATATATATATCTGTTATTAATTAATATTAGCAGTTGCAAATGCTGTTTGTGCCTGTTTATTTGGTTTAATTTCTGTATCCTTCCGGCCTTTATCGAATCTGTTTAACCCAGTTCAGATCGTGATAACATATGTAGCGAGTGCCAGGCGCCAAGAGTTCAAGTGCACAAAACTCCGCCCATCCAGCCGATTCCTCGGCACCGCCCACTTCGCAGTCACTGGACAGCGCGCCGGTGGGCAGTCGGTCTTTTTTTGATCTTCTGATTAAAACAGAAAAAAATCATAACCACAAATATTACACTAAATATAGCAGGGAAAAAAAAAATCACATTTTCTTTGACATAAACAGCTGAAAGCGGTTTCAGATTTTGGCAAGAATTTACCGATCTCCGCCTCCGCGTCTTCTGATGTTTCAATGCATATGAGAAATGGCTACATAGCGGGTTTTTCATTCGCTGAGCTCTCTGATTTTGTTAGAGGGAGGCGCTCAGCGTTTATTGTGATTTAGTGCGTCTAACGGCTCTTTCGGAAATGTTGGATTGACCGTATCTCGTATTCTTGGCATCTTTAAAACTTAATCAAAGAAATGTAAAGAAAGTTGTAATTAATGAAACCTAAACGTTGCTCTGACGAACTGATTAGTATGTGTCAGTGGCTGACGCGAAAAAAAAAAGAAATTTTCCATTCGTCTACACAAAAACAAAAAGGGAGAGTTGTACACTCATATGACATAATGAAAGAGGAACACAGTCTGTGTGAAGTGTACCGAGGACTGCACTTCAGGAGTACGGTCTCCTCGACGTGGTGACAGGTCCTGGTCAGCACAAGAGCCTTCATAGCAGCGAGAGCTTGTGGGAAGTGGGGCTATTAAAGAAAAAGCGACGAAGAGTAAACTTTTAGATGTTCCGGTACTGCATGCTGAGTAAAAATAAAATAATCCATCCACCTTCCAACCCGCTGAATCCAAACACAGGGTCACGGGGGTCTGCTGGAGCCAATCCCAGCCAACACAGGGCAGGAATCAATCCTGGGCAGGGTGCCAACCCACCGCAGGACAAACACCAAGCACACACTAGGGCCAATTTAGAATCGCCAATCCACCTAACCTGCATGTTTTTGGACTGGGGGAGAACATGCAAACTCCACGCAGGGAGGGCCCGGGAAGCGAACCCGGGTCTCCTAACTGCGAGGCAGCAGCGCCCCGCCGTTCCGCCAATAATAATAATAATAATAATAATAATAATAATAATAATAATAAAAATAACATTTTTTATATAGCGCCTTTTCCATGCTCAAAGCACTTCACAGAGATTAAGAAAGAACGGCAGGGTAGGCTATACAGTACATAGCATTGTACTAAACCAGATAGATAAATAAAGAAGAGTAAGATAGTAAATTCAGAGAAAAGCCTAACAGACAACATAATTGATGGTCTAGTAAACGACGGGCAAAACGTATAAATGCCGGTATGGAGTGCAGGTGAGTGCGCTGGGGTGTACTTATCCTGAGTGCGTATTACTTGTTGGTGTGGGATTATAGGTTTGGTTATCAGTGAATGAAGCGTAAAGTATGAGCCACAGGATTGTCACGTTTAGTTTTGCTGTTAAGAGTGAAATAAACAGTAAAATAAAATGGGCGGAGCATAACAGAAGAACCTGTGGACACCAGGGGGCGCCCAAGACCCCCAAACCCCCCATGCCAAATCATCAGACACAACTCAAAACTTCTTCGTTCTTTCTGCTGCTCCCTTCAGGGGTCGTCTTTTTCAATATACAATAATTTACTTACAGGGTTAAATGAGTTTAGCACAACGATAATGCACGATTTGTCACTTTCCGTCTCCTTCCACCATTCTTCCCTGAATGTCACCCACCTCCTCTGACTGTGACTGGCCCTCTGGTGCAAATGAGGTGTGCCATCTTTAATGCTGGACCCATTACTTCTGCGGTCAGAGCATTGCACATTGGAAGTACTTCTGGGTCAGATGGAAGTCCCCTGAAGCAGGGACAGGGTTCCCCTGCAGCACCCCCTGGTGGTACCCCAACAGGGCTGTCTCTCAGGACCACAGCTCCCAATATGGGTTGCAAATGAGATTTCCACCAGAGGGATGCTTGTCACCCTGTGTACAGGGGCAATAGGTAGCCCAACTAAACAGCCACCTTCTGTCCTCCTGACCTGGAAAGGTACCAGCAACCAACCCAGCAGGGACGCCTGCCCATCCACTGCGATGCTTACAACCATAAAAACTCTCACGCGCATCTTTACATATTTATGTTATATCCCAAGTCAAATATTATAAATTGCTCATAACATAAATCTTGTTTACAATAACACATTTAAAACTGAGAAATTATGAAAAAGTACACAAGTTGTGTTAACGATTTGAAATGATGGAAGACTGTTTGTCTGCTGATTGTATTTGTAGCCAAATAAAAATGTGCTCATGGCATAACATTCAGAAGTTCTGAGATTGGATTTGCTGTTTTGAAAGACATGCCTGGTAGGTGGATTGTTAAAGCTAAATTGTGGGGGTCTGGGGGTTTACAATGCTATATACAAACATGTTTCCTCTGCTCATACATACAACGGCTCTAAAGAATAAAACCAAACAAATCCAACTTCAAATCCACCCTTTATTACCGGTGGGCTGTAAACCTCATCTTGTGCACTTGCTGTGGCGTATCGCTAAGTCACAGTGCCATCTAGAGAAGAAAGGCCACTGTGTCCCTTTAAAACGGGGCAGTGACATTCATCATTTTCAACTCTGTGACGGCCAGTGTGGGGTGGGCTGACCTGGTAACATCGCTTCCGGGGAGGCCCACCGAATCAACACGCAGATTTAAAGGGCAGGCTCAGTTACAGGACACACTCTGGACCCCCGGTATAACAAAGGCATGAATGTGGTCGACCAACAATAAGCTGGTAAGCCCATAAGCAAAAATTTGGAAATTCTGGGAGGAGGCTGCTGAACTGGCATGGGACTGAACACGGGGGCCCTGTGCACCTCAATTGGCGCGGGAAGGACCAGGTAACCAAGGAACTTAAAGTAAGCCACCTCGGACCCCGAGTCTCAGCAACAAGAATACATTCTATTATTCAGATGGATAGATAGATAGATAGATAGATAGATATGAAAGGTACTATATGATAGATAGATAGACAGATAGATAGATAGATAGATAGATAGATAGATAGATAGATAGATAGATAGATAGATAGATACTTTATTAATCCCAAGGGGAGATTCCCATACTCCAGCAGCAGCATACTGATCAAGAACAGTATTAAATTAAAGAGTGATAACAATGCAGGTATAACAGACAATAACTTTGTGTAATGTTAACGTTTACCCCCACAAGTGGAAATGAAGAGTCGCATAGTGTGGGGTCTCCTCAGTCTGTCAGTGGAGCAGGATGGTGACAGCAGGCTGTCTGTGGCTGAAGCTGCTCCTCTGTCTGGAGATGATCCTGTTCAGTGGATGCAGTGGATTCTCCATGACTGACAGGAGTCTGCTCAGCGCCCGTCGCTCTGCCACGGATGTCAAACTGTCCAGCTCCGTGCCTACTATAGAGCCTGCCTTCCTCACCAGTTTGTCCAGGTGTGAGGCGTCCTTCTTCTTTATGCTGCCTCCCCAGCACACCACCGCGTAGAAGAGGGCGCTCGCCAGAACCGTCTGATAGAACGTCTGCAGCATCTTATTGTAGATGTTGAAGGACGCCAGCCTTCTAAGGAAGTATAGTCGGCTCTGTCCTTTCTTGCACAGAGCATCAGTATTGGCAGTCCAGTCCAAGTTATCATCCAGCTGCACTCCCAGGTATTTATAACTCTGCACCCTCTGCACAGTCACCTCTGATAATCATGTTAACTTCATCCTCTTTTACCTTTTTTAAGTAACGGTTCTTCCCTTTTAATCTTCTTGCCATTACCCATATGCTAAAGATGCTCTTGGATGTTCATTCAGATAAAAGCTTTGACTGAACAAAAATCAGGACTACAAGGCAACAACCTGCATGTTTCATGGGGCTCTCCAGAGGCGTCTTTCTCCAATGCTGTTCTCCTATACTGGCTGGAGTCCTGAGAGCTTTTATATACTAGAGACGAAGGTAACCAAGGGAATCCACTGAGTTTGGGATCAAGAAACTCCCTGTCAACAGCCAACTCAGATCGTATTTCATTTACGATATCTGAACAGCCGTACGCTTGCACAAATTGTGTCTTCTTCCTGTCCTGGCCTACTTGACACACTTTTCAGTGTCTTTATGGTTTTGTTTTATTACTACACATTTGAAAGTATCGACTCTTCATTAGGCCCCATTGTCCTGTCGTTCAGTTTCCAGTGTCGATGGTACGCAGCAGCTGTGGCTGTCATTTCCTCCAGAGGAACACACGGTATCGGCTAGAACAGGGGTCCCCAACTCCGGTCCTGGAGGGCCACAGCAGCTGCAGATTTTCATTCTAACCCTTTTTTTTAATTAGTGACCTGTTTTTGCTGCTAATTAACGTCTTTTGAATTCATTTTAATTGATTTGTTCCCCTGAATTTCTTCATCATTCCTCTGAATTTCTTGATTTCTTTCCTTAAACGGCACCCAAACAGAAATGAAGTATTAAGTGAGTGAGCCAACAGAAGACCAATTAAGTCAGGCCCTAAAACTCCAACCAATTTCACTCCAACCAGTTGCTTAACGAGGCGTTCATTAAACTCATTCTTTAATTCCATGGCTTGTTGCTGCTCTCATTGTGCAATAGCAGACACGTCTGACGTTGTGGATTTTCCCTTTTCTAAGAGCTCTGGTCAAATATTTTGGGGAATCTGAGCAGATCAACACTCCCGAGACCTTCACCTTTCTTAATTTTCAGATATTGTGTGATGGACAGACACGGTTTGCTGGTCATGTTTGGTTCATTTTATATCTCATTATTGTTTGGCTGTTAATTAAGGAAAAAGAAACAATTGAGGGGTCTGAGTCTTCAAGAGCAAGTCAATTAAAATGAATTCAAAAGAAGTTAATTCTTCTTCTTCTTTCGGCTGCTCACGTTAAAGGTTGCCACAGTGGATCATCTTCTTCCATACCTTTCTGTCCTCTTTATCTTGTTCTGTTACACTCATCATCTGCATGTCCTCTCTCACCACATCCATAAACCTTCACTTAGGCTTTCCTCTTTTTCTCTTCCCTGGAAGCTCTATCCTTAGCATCCTTCTCCCAATATACCCATCATCTCTCCTCTGCACAGGTCCAAACCAACGCCATCTCGCCTCTCTGACTTTGTCTCCCAACTGTCCAACTTGAGCCGACCCTCTAATGTCCTCATTTTCAATCTTGTTCATCCTCATCACATCCAATGCAAATCTTAGCATCTTTAACTCTGCCACCTCCAGTTCTGTCTCCTGCTTTCTGGTCAGTGCCACCATCTCTGGCCCATATAACACAGCTGGTCTCACTACCGTCCTGTAGACCTTCCCTTTCACTCTTGCTGATACCCGTCTGTCACAAATCACTCCTGACACTCTTCTCCACCCACTCCACCCTGCCTGCAGTGTCTTCTTCACTTCTCTTCCACACTCCCCATTACTCTGTACTGTTGATCCCAAGTGTTTAAACTCATCCACCTTCACCAACTCTACTCCTTGCATCCTCACCATTCCACTGACCTCCCTCTCATTCACACACATGTGTTCTGTCTTGGTGGTCCTACTGACCTTCATTCCTCTCCTCTCTAGAGCAGATCTCCACCTCTCCAGGGTCTCCTCAACCTGCTCCCTACTATCGCTACAGATCACACCTGTCTAATCTTGTCTGTCAGCCTGTTCATCACCATTGGAGATAAGAAAGGGCTCAGAGCCGATCCCTGATGTAATCCTACCTCTGTCACTCCTACCGCAGACCTCACCACGGTCACACTCCCCTCGTTCATATCCTGTACAACTTTTACGTACTTCTCCGCCACTCCCGACTTCCTCATACAAAACCCCAGCTCCTCTCAGTCACCCTGTCATTTGCTTTCTTCAGATCCACAAAGACACAATGTAACTCCTTCTGGCCTCCTCTCTACTTCTCCATCAACATCCTCAGAGCAAACATCTCATCTGCGGTGCTCTTTCTTGGCATGAAACCATCCTGCTGCTCACTAATTGTCACCTCACTGTTAACTGAGCTCCCACTACTCTTTCCCATAACTTCATGCTGTGGCTCATCCATTTTACCCCCCTGTAGTTACTGCAGTCCTGCACTTCCCCCTGATTCTTAAATATCGGCACCAGTACACTCCTTCTCCACTCATCAGACATCCTCTCACTTTCCAAGATCCCATTAAACAATCCACCACCAGGTTTCCTTTTCCTCCTTCCTCTGTCCAGATGTCACACCCAGCACCCTTCTTGCTGTCACCCTTACTACATCTGCTGTAGTTTCCCACCTGTCTGGTGACTCTTCACTGCCACCCAGTGCCCGTCTCACCTCCTCCCTAAACTCAACCTTGCAGTCTTCCTTTTTCATCTTCCACCATTTGCTCCTTGGCTCTGCCCTCACTCTCTTCCTCTTCTTGATCTCCAACGTCATTCTACAGACCACCATCCTGTGCTGCTTAACTACACTCTCTCCTGCCACCACTTTGCAGTCTTCAATCTCCTTCAGATCAGCTCTTCTGCATGGGATGTTATCTACCTGTGTGCATCTTCCTCCACTCTTATACGTCACCCTATGTTCCTCCCTCTTCTTAAAATACGTATTCCCCACAGCCATGTCCATCCTTTTGGCAAAATCCACTATGAGCAGCAAAAAAAACAGGTCGACAGTTAAAGAAAAGGGTTGGAATGAAAACCTGCAGCCACTGCGGCCCTCCAGGACTGGAGTTTGAGACCACTGATTTAGGGGTTTATGCTGACATACTGTTCTCATCGTCTAATGTGCAGAGGTCATTGAAAAGGTAAAGAAAATGTTAGGTTATATCATAAAAGAACATTGAATTTAAATTGAGGAACGTTATGGTCAGTCTGTATGACACACTAGTGCATGGGGTCCTCATTCATTTTTTCAGGTTTTCATTCTAACCCTTTTCTTAATTAGTGACCAGTTTTTAATGGCTAATTAACTCCTTTCCCTTTCATTTCATTGATTTTTTTTTTTTTTTAAGATTTGTTTCCCTGAATTTCTTAATTTCTTTCCTTAAATAACACCCAAAGAGAAATAAAATGTGAAGTGAGTGAGCCAACAGAAGACCAACTAAGTCAGGGCCTCAAACTCCAACCGATTTCATTCTAACCAGTCCCTTAACTAGGCGCAGAGTCTTGTTGTTAATTAAACCCGTTCTTGAATTCCATGGCTTGTTGCTGCTGTCATCGTGCAATAGCAGACATTTCTGACATTGTGGATTTTCTCATTTCTAAGAGCTCTCATTCAAATGTTTTGTGGACCTTAGCAGACCAGCATTCCTGAGATGTTCGCCTTTCTTTATTTTCAGATATTGTATGATGGACAGACACAGTTTGCTGGTCCTGTTTTGTGTATGATGGACAGACACAGTTTGCTGGTCCTGTTTTGTGTCTCATTATTGTTCGGCTGCTAATTAAGGAAAAAGAAACAATTGGGGGGGTGGAGTCTTCAAGAGCAGATCAATTAAAATAAATTCAAATGAAGTTAATAAGCAGCAAAAAACTAGTCACCAATTAAGAAAAGGGTTAGAATGAAAACCTGCAGCCACTGTGGCCCTCCAGGACCAGAGTTGGGGGCCCCTGTGCTAATCAAATAAATGTCACTGTACATATAAATGTAAAGTCCTAAAGCCAGCACCTCTTTAAAAACTATGAAAGTGAATGAAAGCAATCCAGGGTGGTCACTGGACAGCAGCTGTGACCCCATAATGACCACAGGGCCTACACCTCACTTCTCAGAAGTTCAGCACTGGCAAGGCTGCATGAGATGAGTCCTCCCTCTTCTCGCCCCCCCCCAAGCAGGTCTGGTGTTGTCTTAAGTCATCAAGGTGGCTCTGTGCATGCATGTGACAGCTGACAGCCAATCAGAGCTCAGCTGGAATGTATAGAATGCAACAAAGAGGAATAAGAAACACATGGACCCCACAAAGAGAAGAGAGGTTTGTCTGTCTGATGTTTCGTGTTTAATGTACCACAATAGAATGGGGAAAAAAAAGGAAAACAAAAGCAAAGATTACGTAAACCGCTCGCACAGACACCGGCTTAAGTCAGGTATCACGTCGTTATTTGGATGTCAGAAAAAGGCCAGAGCTCCCGAGACTTTGGAGAGGGGAAAAGTCATCGTCATGCAGCGGTGTTGTCATCCCTGCAGTTTCTCAGGTGACAAGATCGATGAGTGCAGTCGTTAAGTTTGACAAACTGACTAGTAGTCCTGTAATGTGGCTTTACCTTAAGAGGAGATGAGCCCCCCCGGCAATATAATAGAACACAACGCACATCCGACACGACAAGGCTGGCTGATGAATCTTTCTTAAAAATAAATTTTGAATTTCCTCGAATGACTCCCCCAGTCCCTGACCATTTCCAACACAAGCTACACATAAACTCATCAAGCGCCCTGGTCGTTCATTTTAAATTGAATCTGATTATTGCATTAAAGGCAATTGCTGAAATGAGCCATTAAAAAGATTAATGATGATCTCATTTTGCCGAGGTAATGTTCCAAAAAAAAGAAGGAAATTAGAAAAAAAAAAAAAATAAGTCGCTCAACTCGTCAATTGGGTTTATGATGCCTTGCGTTTCTTAATGGCGACGTCGCTCTTATACAGCTTTATTGGATATGAACAGAGTCACTCGGCATTTCTTTTGAGGGATTAAAGCAGTCCTCAATAATAATAAAGCCATAGCCTGGGGGGCACTTAAACCTTTCAGAGCATCACCCTTCCCCTTAGAGAGACCCCCGCACACTCACCTCTGTCTGGTGATGAGGTTGATGTAATGTCTGAGTGCAGAGTAATATTTCGCCAGCTCCTCGGGGGGCGCGTCTTCTCCAGGATTCTCTGGTTTAGGAGGGTAGGCATCGACAAAAGTGCCCAGGCATACCAGCACACAGATGACCAAGGCTACCATGGCACTCCAGGGTTTGAGAGTCACCACCATCTGTGCAAGGAGAGAAAACCCCAACCGTCAGCATTAGAACCTGCACAAGCATCTCATCACCTCCTCACCGAGGTCCTTCGTCAGTGGGTATTATGGGAGCGAGCACAGTGAAGTGTGATTCAGCTTGGCATGGAAAGGAACTTCAGCGGGTAAGATGTATCTGCAAAGGCTATGGAACATTGAATTACAGTATGCTGTGCAGAAGAGCAGGATGAAGGATAGCCAAGCATCAGCCATAACCACCTGCACTTTAGAATCCGACTGAAGCCTGCCCAGTACTTGTATGGGAGACCAACCAGGAAACATGGGCTGATGCTGGAAGACCAGCAGGGGGAGGGTGTCCTGTAGTCTTTGTGTGAATCCTAATGCCCCCCAGTCCGGTGCTGGGGACACTGTGATGAAAAAAACTGGTGCCATCCTTCGGATGAGACATAAGACAGAGGTCCTGTCTTTCTGTGGTTATAAGAGACCCCTGGACATCATTCAAAAACAGTAGGGTGTGCCCAGGTGTCCTGGTTATATTTCCCATCATGGGTTGGTCATTCAGCCCTCCTAATCATCCTCTTGTCCCCTTATTGTCCATCTCCCTCCCATTCATTCAACCCCCTAATAGCTGATGTGTGGTGAGCAGACTGACACAAGAATGGCTGCCATCAGATCATCCAAGTGTGGTGCTGTACATTGATGGAGGTTGAAGTGGCTTCCCTGCTGCCAGCGTAAAGCACTTTGAGTGTCTAGAAAAGAGCTGTCTGCCTATCTAGCTAGCTATCTATGATATGGCGCCTTCTAAGTATTTAACGATGAGATAGTGCCTTCTGTCTGTCTATGTGTGCTGCGTGAAGTTATGTCTGGGGCTTAAGGGCTCTACCACGCCCTCTACAGGTCACATATTCGATCTCATAGATAGTGACTTTCGCATATATATATATATACCTCTTATGTAGTGTCTTTCATATCTCTCTATCTATTATCTATCTCTTAGATAGTGTCTTGTATCTGTCTTTACGTATTGGGTGTAGAAGTGTCTGCCACCTCCTGGCATCTGTTATACACCCTACAAGTCACACTGTATATCTAGTGACTTTTACGCATATCAACCTCTTGTATAGTGTCTTTGCTATCTATCTATCTATCTATCTATCTATCTATCTATCTATCTATCTATCTATCTATCTATCTATCTATCTATCTATCATATGATGCCTTCGATCTATCTATCTATCTATTATATAGTGCCTTTCCTATCTAGTGGGCAGTGTTGGTCCTGGACGGCCACAGTGGCTTCAAGTTTTTGTTCCAACCCAGTTGCTTAATTAAAAGCCAATCCTTGCCAATCTCAAACCTTATCTGATTTTAATGCAATGTTTGGTTCTTTTAGCGTAGATTTTTTTTCCTTTTCAAGGATATCATTCCAATGATTTGAAACTTAATATGAATGCTTTTCAGTCTGTCACATTTTATTATACCAAGTAGTGCTTGATTAATCCTCACAGGTGTAAAAGGAAACAAGCAAGATGGAGGACCGCTAGCTACTTTGTCATTGGCAGCTTATTGCTAATAAGGAGCCATTAAAAAGAGACAATGCAGCTGTTTGAGACTAAAACAGCAATTAAGGCTGGGGAACCTTAACAAGCGAGACCACTAAAATGGAGCAGAAAAAATGTTACTTGAGCAATAAGAGCTTCACCAGCAAAAAATCACTCTGCATTAAAAAACTGGATTGGAACAAAAACCTATAGCCACTGCGGCCCTCCAGGACTGACACTGCCCACGCCCATCTATCTATCTATCTATCTATCTATCTATCTATCTATCTATCTATCTATCTATCTATCTATCTATCTATCTATCTATCATATAGTGCCTTTCATCTATCTATCTATCTATCTATCTATCTATCTATCTATCTATCTATCTATCTATCTATCTATCTATCTATCTACACACACACACTAACTTAGGGTCACCAAGTAATAAAACTCTCATTTGAGACTTTGAAATGAGTAAGAAAATCAGACAACAAGGAGAACATGCAAAGTTCACACCGGCAGTGACTGACAGTGCTGACTACCACGCCACTCCAAAGAACGCCAATCAGCCGATTCCATTAAAACCCCAAAGTCCTTTCATGGCCTCGGGTGCAGATGTTGATATCCAGAGAGCCCAGTCGTTTTCCTTTCAATCTCCAAGGCTTAAAATAAAAAGCACCCTAAGGCAGCGTTTCTCAACCTTTAAGTATTTGCGACCCGAGTTTTCATAACAGTTTTAATTGCGCCCCCCCTAACATTTTTTTGAAATGTAGATGCATATTTTATTATCATATTTTTGATTCTTGTTTTCTTTTTTTCACATCTTCATGCCCCCCTTTTTGTTACTTCATGCCCCCCTAGCGGGGCCAACAGGTTGAGAACCACTGCCCTAAGGTGCTACTAAGTGCCATCTTAGGACTGAAAGTGCCAGAGTGGTTCTTCAGAGCGATGCCATTTTTGGCTCCCAGAAGAACCATCCCCAGGAAGGTTTCTGAAAGAACCAGCTATTTATCTAAATTCCTCACAGGCTCCATAAATATCCATGAGCAGATGACAACAGATTTGTGAAGTCCCAGTGGGCTCCTGATTTTAAAGGACCCTCACGGCACACAGTCCCGCAGGCGAGCTTCACATTTTCTGTTGTGTCCCGTTTTGGTAGCCAACTCGACATTAAAGATTTCTCTTTTGCACACTGGGATGGGCTCTTGATTCCCCCCAGGACTCTGCTCAGAATAAATACATTTACATTTATTTGCTTAGCAGATGTTTTTATCCAAAGCAACCTACAAAACAGGTCAACATAATAGAGCAAAAATCAGTCGGGGGACTGTTCAGGACCACATGTGACAGGACAAGGGCACAAAACTGACCATCTCAAGTGAAGAGCTCAGAACAAAATACAAGCGAGACATAATTCTCAGATTTACAAATCCTTACACTTTGTGCCTCTGGGGGCTTTGTGATGGGCTGGCAGCCCACCCAGGGTTTGCCCCTTCCTTAGATGCCGAGACTGACTCTGCCTCTCATAAGTGCATGAACGGAATCTGACAGCTGGGTGGCATGGTGGCACAGTGGTGACACAGTGGTGGCACTCCTTCCTCACAGTAAGGGATCAGGGTTCACACCTGAGGCCTTCGCTGTTTGGAGTCTGCATGCTCTCCCTGTGTCACTGAGGGTCTCCTCTGGGTGCTCCAGTTTCCCCCACAGTCCAGTGACAGGCAGATTAGGTGGACTGGCATTGCTGAAGTGGCCCGTGCGTGTTCACCCTTTAATGGACTGGCGTCCTATCCAGGGGTTGTTCCTGCCTTGCCCCCTGTGCTGGCTGGGTGAGACTCCAGCACTGCTCAGGGTTAAGCAGGTATCGAAGATGGAGGGATGGGTCCGACAATGAAAAAACTGGGTGGGGTTCTCATATTTTTGCCCCTTTCCATCCTTCTTGTGTTGCTTTGTATTTGATTTTTGAATGAGAATAAAAATTTGACCGCCAAACAAAAAAAAAAAAAGTTAACAATTGATATTATTTCATATAACACATTAATGAAATTCTGTTGCAGTTTTAAAGATGAAAAACCAGGCGTGCCATAAAATTAATAAGAGAAAGTGAAGAGAAAACAATTTCTAAAAATGGTTTGGAAAACGTAACGATCTCTCTGGGTCAGCTTTCTCATTCATCTCACGACACACCAGACCTCGTGTGTAGGGGGGACAGACGGCATTTCACACATCCATCTTCCTAACCAGCTTATTCGGTGCAGGGGCACGAAGCAGTCGGAGCCCACCCAGAAATCATAGGGCAGAAAACAGGAACAACAGCTGGCCATGGCACAATCAGGCCAATTCAACTAACATTCGTGACTTTGAACTGGAATTCTACGTGCACACGGGAAGAACAAGTAAAGTCCACGCAGGGGATTCCTTACTAAGAGGCAGCGGTGCTACCACTGCGCCACCATACTACCCTGACGCTTTTCAGAATGGACGCGTCCCCGTGTCGCGTGGTGAATTCCCGCCTGTGCACCCACCAACGTCCGGTGACACCGGCACAGCCTCGAGCCTTCCGTCCTCGTCTTGTCAGCAACTTGAAGCAGGCAGCGATTTAACGTAAAACAACCTCAGGTTTTCATAAAACACAGGAGGTCTTCATCTAGAAGGGGAGATGCGCCAATAAACGCAACGGAGCCCTCGCTGGGATCAGAAGGAAAAAAAACTCTACCACTTTTCAAACTTGGTCTTTGTAAACGTTCAAAGGCACCAATTCGTAAAAAAATAAAACGTGTTGAAGGCGGCTCTGATACTAGCGGGAGACGTGCAGGTGAAAAACAAATCTCCAATTCGTCGATTACACGACTAGCGGGGGGCTCTGCGCACGCGCGAAGACATCGATTAGAAAAGGGAGACGGCTGAGCGCCGTATCTCCGCGCACCTCTTCAGTTTTATTCTGTCTTCAAAAAATATTTCAAGTTTCCCCCATCTTCGTTAAAATAAATATAATTCTTTTAGTTGTAATGAAAAGACAAATCTCTGACAGAGGTCTATGATAAACAGACACATTTTTTCACAAGAAAGAATGAATCTCCACTATTCCACCACAACACCCGCATTACACTCCTCCTACTCCACACTCACATTAAATTAATTATCTATGATGATTATTATTATTATCGATAGATTTTTGTGTTATATTAAACATAAACAACAAACCTGAAGATCACCGCAAAAAATGAATAAATAGAAATATCTATAGATGAGGCACTGGAAAGGCGCTATATTATAGATAGATAGATAAGAAAGACATCATATAAGAAGCAGATATATGTGAAAGTCATATACGAGATTGACAATGTGACCTGTAGAAGGCGCGGCAGAACCCTTAAGGCCCAGACAAAACTTCACTCCAAACAGATAGATAGATAGATAGATAGAAAAATGTGAAAGGTACTATATACTAGATAGATAGATAGATAGATAGATAGATAGATAGATAGATAGATAGGCATGAAATGCACTAAATACTAGATAGATAGATAGATAGATAGATAGATAGATAGATAGATAGATAGATAGAAAAATGTGAAAGGCACTATGTAATTGATAGATAGATAGATAGATAGATAGATAGATAGATAGATAGACGTGGAAGGCACTATGTAAGGCTGTTGTAATGACAGATAAAATTATTTTATATGATTTAAATGAATTATGAATATAGAGGTAGATATGAAAAGTATTAGATTGTATTCAACTGAACATAATTAAGACTATTTTATTTTTATTTATTTATTTTTTACGAAGTGCCTGACGCCTGCCAACTTGTTTAGCTACGATCTTCAGAGTTACTCATTAACCGGCGTCTCCGAATTCTTCCCGGATTTGACAGCAATGCATTGCCAATTAATATTAATTTGTAATTTGCATTTTAATCTTTAATTTAACAAAAGCTTTATTAGTGCAACAAATGAAAATCACCAGAGACCTGTAGTGTAATCTGTTGTCAGATAAATCTCCTTCATTTGTGACACCAAGATCAGTATCTCACGGTTAGTTTTTTCCGATATTAAAGCTTTCACTCCACTCGGCCCATCTTAATCTCTTTAAAATTAAGTTTTACAAATGGAGTTGAGAAAGTAAAAATAAAAAAATAAAAACCCACGAACAGGGGACAAAAAAAGCAGGCAGACTTAAAGAATTTGCGTCGGCCGTGCATCTGCGCCGATCAGCGACGAGGCCGACTGCGTAAACGGCTTTTAATAGACGGGCGATGACGTCATGAGATTTGGCCACCTGAAAGGCGCCCGCGCTCTTCGCAGACTGTCGGGCGTCCACGATCGTTGTAGTTTAGTAAATGTGGCTTGGAGGTTGATTCTTAAAAATATGTTCATAGAGTAATCTCTACCATTAAAATGAAATTGGTATTTCGAGCATGTTTTGTTTTTAAGACAATAAAAGGTTACATTTGTTTCAATTGATAGAAAACGCACCCTATATTCTTAAAAATAAAAGAGCCAAAGTGCTTCCTCAGAGCAATGCTATAGGGGAACAATTTTGCCCCCCAAAGGAAGCATCCACTTGAGGGTTTTCATAATGAATCTTAAGTCGTTTAGTTCTGTAACAAGCTCCATAAATATTTGAGAACAGACTTCCATCTGCATACAATCGCTGCGGCGCAGCTCAGGTTTTCTTGTTCTGCTCCTAACCTGCTAGCTCACCTACTAGACATGAAAGATTTCTGTTTGGTCCACATGTTTGCGACCCTTTCAAAGCCCTATGAATCAACTTCACATGCGGATCGCCCTTTCGCAGAATAAATTCCCTCTTTGTCACGCAATGGCCTTAAGAGTACACACCGCCCAGTGCTATTTTAGAATCGGGATTAACAGGTGAAATGTCCGCCTTTGTAGATTTTTGACGGAAAAAACGAAGCCGTAGTAAACGAGTTTCCATTCTCCTGCCACTTGCCATTCGCCCTTCTTCGTCCCAGCAGAACTGCGTCTGCCACGATAACTAAAGCACATTACACGCTCCAGCAACTGCGCTGCTTCAATATAACGACATCAGCGCCCTCAATTTAAAAAGGACGCATTAAGTGTATAAGTATAATAATAATAATGGTAATGACTAAATTCGATTAGACGGATGCGAGGTAATAATGCTAATAACTAAACTGCGATTTAACAGACGATTTTAGGGACTTAGCCCGCAACAGACGAGAACAATGCACAGTTTTCCAAGCCCCTTTAAATCCAAGGTCGCATTACTCGGAGGAAAACTTTTTTGTTTTTTCTAAATGACCCCGCTTGTATTTTTCTCTGTCTTCTCGCACGTATCATTCCCACTTCGTTTCGCCCACTTCAGCACAGATTCACGGAATAAACACAAAGTCTGCTCTACTCACTTTTTTTCGTTTGTTTAAATTTTCTGGACAGCTGAGAGGGTCGCGCTGCTGCTCGGTTGTCACACGGGTCACGCAGGTGTTGAGTATCCCAGGCAGCAATAGGCAGTGATGAGGGTCTGCAACCAAGCCAGCTTAAATACTCACGAGTGTCGTCCCCGTCACCCTCAACGCCCCCTCCCCTCCCGCTGGCTTGGCACGCAGACCGGAGACCCCCACCATACACAGTCCTCCGCATGATGGGTAACTCATCACCAGCTGCTAACAGCCGCTGTCCAACCTCGTTCCACACCCCCTCTGTCTCCATCACTTGCAGAACATGGGTGCGAAGTGACAGAAGACCTCTCCCCGACCGCCCCCTATCCCACTCTATTAAACACAGAATCTATAGCACCTTTCCCATTGATCTCCTTGTAGTGGAAACGCGATATGTAGGCTTTAGTCATTAATACGAGACCGAATGTGCGCGCAGCTCAGCAATCGTTTGGGTTTGCTGTGTCTTAAGGTGGCACTTTTTATGTTTCGTTTTAAAATAAATGCATTCCTAACAGCCATGCCACCTGCTTTTCAGAACAAGTCATCCACCTGAAGCCCACAATGTTCATGCCAGGCCAGGCCACTCTTAAAAATGTTGGTTCTTTAATTTGATGAACGTCCTAATACAGCGTTTCTCAACCTTTAAGTATTTGCGACCCGAGTGTTCATAACAGTTTTAATCGCGCCCCCCTAACGTTTTTTTGAAAGGAGCCCACTAATACCAATTTGTTCTTTTTTAATTAATGATATATCTTAGATGCATATTTTTTTTTATTATCGACATTCATCTAACTCTATATTTATTTTTCTAGTATCAGAATGTAGTTTAAGTTCATTTGTTTTGGTTTCAATAGATGTATTTTTCATATTTTTGATTCTTGTTTTCTTTATTCACATCTTCGTGCCCCCCGCCCCACAGGTTGAAAACCACTGTCCTAATATGTAGAAAAAAACCTGAACTCTTTAATGCCTAGCAGGACATAACAGATTAAGAAAACCTGAACTTAGCTGGTGCTACTGAATGCAGGAAGAGTCCTTTAAAAATCAGGAGCCATTTGCATTTCACAAATCTGTGACCATCTCTTCGTGCTTATTTTGTGTGCCAGTTACTGATCTACTTAAGCAAAGGATCTTTCTGGGGACTTCATATAGATGGCTGTTTTAGGAACCAAAAATAGTTCCCCTATGGCATCGCTCTGAAGGACCACCACTCTGGCTCCTTTATTTTACTTGGATGGGACACCAGAAAAAACTTGGGGTGGCTGCTGGAAGAGGCGTTGATGAGACCAACAAAGAGAGTGGGCACTGTGAATTCATAGTGGTTCAGCTTAGCAAGGAAGAGAATTTCAACTGGTAAGAAAATGCATGGAACATTGAATGATGTCTGTGCAGAAGACCAGAATGAAGGGGGACCGTCCATCCATCTAGTCGGCCATAGCACCTGCACTTTAGAATCCAACTGAAGCCCACCTGTACGGGAGACCAACCATGAACGTTTGCTGGAAGAGGTGTTCCGTACTGACCCCAACTCTCTCTTCTGTTTCTTTTTCCGGTTTCTTTGTGGTGGCGGCCTGCACCACCACCAACCTACTCAAAGCATCATGATGCACCAACATTGATGGACTGAAAGCCAGAAGTCTACGTGACCATCATCATCAGGTCCTTCCATGAAAACCCTAAATACAAAGAGGACTGTTTGACTTATGTTAGGTAGATTGCCCAGAGGGGAGTGGGTGGTCTCGTGGTCTGGAGCCCCTACAGATTTTATTTTTTTTTCTCCAGCTTTTGGAGTTTTTTTTTGTTTTTTCTGTCCACCCTGGCCATCGGACCTTACTTATTCTATGTTAATTAATGTTGACTTATGTTTATTTTTTATTGTGTCTTCTATTTTTCTATTCATTTTGTAAAGCACTTTGAGCTACATTTTTTTGTATGAATATGTGCTATATAAATAAATGTTGATTGATTGATTGATTGATTGGTGAGGCCAACAGGAGACACTTACCCAGTGGCTTGTGTGTGGATCCCAATACCCCCCAGAGTAGTGCCTGGGACACTTTGATGTAAAAGTATGTCGCCGCCCTTCAGGTGAGACAGAAAAACCAACGTCTTGACTCTCTGTGATCAGTAAAGCTCTCTGGCCATCCTTTTTTGAAGAGTAGGGAGTTTCGACATGTCCTGGCTAAATCACCCACTATGGCATAGTCATTATCTCCCACTAATTATTATTCTTCCATCCATTATCCAACCCGCTATATCCTAAGTCTGCTGGAGACAATCCCAGCCAACACAGGGTGCAAGGCAGAAACAAATCCCTGCACAGGACACACACCAAGCTCACACTAGGGACAATTTAGGATCGCCAATGCACTTAACCTGCATGTCTTTGGACTGTGGGAGGAAGCTAGAGCACCTGGAAGAAACCCACACAGAGAGGACCCGGGAAGTGAACCCAGGACTCCTAACTGTGAGGTAGTAGCGCTACCACTGCGCCGCCGTGCCACCATGCCACCCCACTAATCTAATTAGCTAACAATCTTTCACCACCTAATAGCTCATCTGTGGTGAGCAGATGGTGCAGTAATGGCTGCCGTCATGTGGAGGTTGTGTATAGTGCTTTGAATAATGAGAAATATGTTATATTAAAGGTAAGGTATTATTATTATTATTATTATTAACACCTACTAACCTATACAACTTTTAAGGGCCACCATATTGCCATAATTATTATTGTTTGGTGGCGCAGTGGTAGCACTGCTGCCTTGCAGTAAGGAGACCCGGGAAGCAAACCCGGGTCCTCCCTGCATGGAGTTTGCATGTTCTCCCCGTGTCCTCCGGGTACTCCGGTTTCCTCCCACAGTCCAAATACATGCAGGTTAGGTGCGTTGGCGATCCTAAATTGTCCCGGGTACTGTATTTGTGTGTGTGCCCTGTGGTGGGCTGGCGCCCTGCCCCGGGCGTGGCGTTGGCTGGGATTGGCTACAGCACACCCCCGTGACCCTGTGTTAGGATATAGCGGATTGGATAATGACTGACTGACTATTATTGTAAGTATTTATTTTTGGGCTGACGCCTTGGTTCAAAGCGACTTACAATATTTGACATGCAATTGACTACATTTATTCATTTATGGTTGCTTTTATTTCCCGTTAGCGAACAGGCAGGTAAATCGTTCAGCTCAAGGTCAAACGTATTCTTTTGATCCAAGATCAGATGATTTTAAGAAAACTTTCAAGCAACAATGAAGAGGGAAAGTTCAAAGCACAGTATTTGGAGCGCGCTTGAGGATTCAGTTAGGATTTCTTTTTATGGCGATCATTGCCAGTCCAAAGAATACGAAGCACTTTAACATATAGTGATGACTTTCTCGACGGTTCGATTTGCATTAAACAAATAACGACGATTCAAAGAGCAGCGGAGACGAGAAGCAAAATGAAACGCGGCATTGATTACTCGACATCCCGCGTCTGGTCGCGACCCCATTGACTCTTCTTTAACAGTCATAAATACGTCGTTAACTTTTACGGTGCCATAAATTAAAGAGATAATGTGCGCACATTTCTAAAGCGTATGGTTCGTTAATTTTTTTTTAGCAAACTTTCATTTTATGTGTGACCTTCGAGGTTAAGTTTGAACAACCGGGAATAATGTTGGTTTGACAGTCACGACTCCTATAAATAATATAATCGGCTCTCAGAATACATCTGATATTCTAAACGTTTGTTTATAGTGTTTAAATTGAACCCGTGTCCGATATGCTGACCCGTTTTGTGCCAAATGGCGCCGAGTTAATCCCCAAGATCCTGAATTGGGTGCCCGAAGACGAATCGATAGCGTAGGCGGGAAAAGAATGGATGGACGGACGGATGGATTCATTTTAAGAGGAAGGCTGAATGAAACTGTGAGGATAAACTCGAAAAGACAAGCTGGTGACTCCACACTCTTACAAATAAAGAGAGCCTTTTCATTCTGGGAAGGATTCTATGCACAAGAAGCTGGGGTTTTGGGCTTTAAAAAGGTTCCTATGTGGACAAAACAGGAATTTTAATGTTTAATAGGAGACCAGAATAAAAAACTGAACTCGGGCTGTGTGGCTGTGAGCACCAGGAGTCTTTTAAAATGAGGAGTCCACTGATTTAAGGTTATCATCTTATCGTGGCTGTCCGTGCAGCCAATTCCGGATCTGAATAATGGAAGTCTTTTCTTGAACCTTTATGTGGTCCTTTAAGGAGCCGAATACGACTACCTTATGACATCGCTGAAGAACCGATTTGGCACCTTCTTGAGGGTACAATCAGGGCTTTAAAATAATCACGCAGACTCATGAGGACGACGCTCGCCCTGCTCTTTCTTTCTTTCTTTCTTTCTTTCTTTCTTTCTTTCTTTCTTTCTTTCTTTCTTTGTTGCTCGTTGAAAGGAATTAGAAGCACAGAACTTAGACCCAAAATGCTCTGCGCGTGGTAAAGGCCACCCTCGAGCCCCCTAACCTTGAACTCCAACTTCTGGCCCTGTGACCCCCACAGGCACAAGTGCACATCGGCGGGGATGAGGTTTTCGGGGAGGCGTGGGTTCTCATGACATCTGTAAGTGACGCGGCAGTCTGGGTGGCTCTGCGTCTACGCTCGTCTAATTAGTCCCCATTTTGTGCTTGAGGGGCGCACTAATCCAACATACGACAGAACAGTGAATGGGCACTTTAACGGGGAGGCCCGGGGGCGCGACAAGGTGACCGACTTCATGTTTGTTGTATCGCTGATGCAATCTGGTTGTTTATTATTTAACAAAATGCGAATGTTTTATTTAATTTTAATGATCTTTATTATTACATTATTTAAAACACCACAAAACAAATCAATAAAATTTAGCACACAATTAAGCAGACAAAAGACAAATCGATAAAAAAAATAAATCTCTCAAGTCGTTATTAGTTTGCTCACACGGCACGCTGATCGCAAAACACCCTTGATAGTTAAAACAATGCTGCTTTACACTTATTTCTGCTTAAGTGTATACTGAACTTCGTTTTTACAAATCTTTCATCAAACAAAAATGAATGATGTGACAGACATCTAATAAGAGATAGATAGATAGATAGATAGATAGATAGATAGATAGATAGATAGATAGATAGATAGATAGATGTGAAAGGAACTATATGATAGATAGATAGATAGATAGATAGATAGATAGATAGATAGATAGATAGATAGATAGATAGATAGATATGAAAGGAACTATATGATAGATAGATAGATAGATAGATAGATAGATAGATAGATAGATAGATATGAAAGGCACTATATAATAGATAGATAGATAGATAGATAGATAGATAGATAGATAGATAGATATGAAAGGCACTATATATTAGATAGGGCGGCACGGTGGCGCAGTGGTAGCGCTGCTGCCTCACAGTTAGGAGACCTGGGTTCACTTCCTGGGTCCTCCCAGCGTGGAGTTTGCATGTTCTCCCCATGTCTGCGTGGGTTTCCTCATACAGTTCAAAGACATGCAGGTTAGGTGGATTGGCGATTCTAATTTGTGTTTGTGTGTGTGGCTGGGATTGGCTCCAGCAGACCCCCATGACCCTGTGTTTGGATTCAGCGGGTTGGAAAATGGATGGATGGATATATATTTGATAGATAGATATGAAAGGCACTATATAATAGATAGATAGATAGCTATATAGATATGAAAGGCACTTTAGATAGATATGAAAGGCACTATATGGAAGGCACTATATGATAGATAGATATGAAAGGCACCATATAATAGATAGACAGATAGATAGATATGAAAGGCACTATATGATAGATAGATAGATAGATAGATAGATAGATAGATAGATAGATAGATAGATAGATATGAAAGGCACTATATAATTGATGGATACAATTTTAAGGTGGATGTGAAATGCACTATAAAATAGAAAGAAATTCAGTGCTTGAAGTGGAACCAGATTACTGGCTGTTCTCTTTTTATGCCGATGTATTCAATCAGCATTCTTAACAGCATTACAGGCCCCCGGGCAAAGCAATGCACTGGCGCCCCTACCTATACAACCACTCATCAAGTCACAACATACATAGATTAGCATGGGGCCCCTGTGCTCGTGGGGCCCCCCGGCAACTGCCCAGCGGGCCCATGCGTTAAGACGGTCCTCACCCCGGGCCCCCATGAAACATTGTGCACCGCAGGTACCGTTACGCTAATTAAAGTTGCCGGTAGTCTAGGTAGGTGTCTGTACAGGCACTATATAATGAATAGAGATGATTTTCTGTGGATCACTCTTTTTGATTTTAAGCCCTTTATTAACTAATAAAGGAGTCAAAAATGACCATGGCTCACTTGGGTATTTATAGAAAAGATGGTGGAGTTGTGCGCACAGTTTTCAACTTCATGTTTTACTGAAGTAGCAACTGCGACCCTAAGTGTCACCCACATCCGTCCAGCCCTTTCTCTGTGCCCGTTTAATCTAAATTGAGGGTCTCGTGGTGCTAAAGCCAAGCCAGGTCGAGTCATAAGTGCGATGTTGCGATGGTTCTCTCAGCATCACGTGCACATTCACAGACCACGGGCCTCGATTAATTAGCCACTTAACGCTAAGGGCGGGCAGCAGGCGGTGAACGAGCACACTCGACAATGTTTAGAGTTCAGTATCTGCAGCTAACTAGTTGAATAATTTGTTTATGATTTATGAAGGAATGCTACTAGGAATCGTTTTTCATTACGCTGCTGTAGTAACGTATGCTTTTGATTATAAACGTAATTGGAGCATCAACTATTAAGGCTAATAACAATTTTAATATTCAATATACGCAACTGCTAATACTATTGTAATAATATAAATGCTAATTATATTACTGTTGATTTTTTTTAATACTATATCTCATTACTAGTTACTTCTATAATCATATCCATACTAATAATACTACAGGCAATGCTAATAATGCGGCTGGATCGATTATTCTACAGGCGTGATGCGTCTTATCATATGCGATTCGCTCGTTTACTTATTTAACTTAACTATGACTACGAGCCGTCTGTTCGTCCGTCCATCTACCCATCCATCCGTTTTTTAAACCGTTTTTAAACCGTTTCTTCCGTTCAAGGTCACGGGTAATCGGTGCCTGACTTTGAATCGTGTAACACAACACGGAGCTGTCTGAACAGATTTCCAGCTGCCGGCTAACTTCAGGTCATTTCAGATGATTATTCAGTGTTGACACTTTCTGCCCACAGAGGGCGCCCTTAGCGTTGTAAAGTCGCGGTTGATTGAATAACTGCGAGCCGAAATATTACAAATGAACGATAAAAGTTACCGTAATACCTCATCTGTCAAGGAAAGCAGAATGAATGAAAACGTGTGCTGGGGCGCAAGTGCCTCTGAGATCTGATACACGGAGGAGACGGATAACACAAAGACCACCAACATTGAAAATCAGTTCTGACCATTTGTCATTCGTATTTTAATAAAAAATACGTTGTTCAACAAACAATAAATAAATAAAAGGCACAGAAGGCCGCAGAATACGGCATTGTGTGTTGCCACTGCGCCACCGTGCCGCCCATGCTAACTTTAAAGGTTACCAGCTAATCAGCAAGTTGATCACCAGGGGGCGCTAACGGGCAGTCGTACGTTTGTATCAAAAACGTGCAAACCGAAGATTAAAGATGAGAATTAGACGCTTGTCTTATACTTTTGTTCCTTCATATTGTTTTTTCATATATTTTTCACTCACTGCTTCCTTTGGCTACTTTGGTCCCCTTTTCGTATTGTACTGCATATCCATTCAAGCACAATAAAAGAACTGAGGGCAAAGCTGTTATAAAGTGAAGTAGAATTGCAGTCACCATGAAAGGTGCTGTGGGAGAAGACTGGCTGAGCCGTTCATGTCAAGAATGTTAACGTGAAAGGCACTATACGACACAACGATTGGAGTTGGGGATTTGGCTGATAGTCTTTTTTGCACGTGTTTAAGATTTTGTAAAATTGATGGCACGATTGCAAGGCACTAAATAATAGATGCATATGAAAGGCATTGTATAATATATACTGTAGATAGAATATATGGGGAATATTTTGAATAAAATTAAACAAATACGCAAATTAAAGTACTCCGAAATTTGACAATAAATAAATAATAACATCCTAAAACGTGAGTGTAAATGATTAAATGTGTCACAAAATCAATTGTTTTTCCTTATTTCTTCATGTTTTTATTTTCTTCATTTATTTATTTTGGTTTTCCCCGCACGCGCAACATGAAACCCAATGAAATAAAAACGGCGGTCACGTTCAGTCGTCAACGTTCAGAGTTTCACGGCAAGTTGCGTGCGTGTCACTGAAATAAATACATGAAGAAATAATTAAATAAGTACACATAGGAATCAGCTACAAAAGAAAAAATAATTAGATAATACAACATTGTTATTAGTTATTTATTGTCTCATTGCACAGTAATTTTATTTCCGTATTTATTTAATTTTGTCCCCCCCCCCCATAATGAAGGGCACTATCTGGTAGGTAGATAGATAGATAGATAGATAGATAGATAGATAGATAGATAGATAGATAGATAGATAGATATGAAAGGCACTATATATTAACAACAACAACAACATTTATTTATATAGCACATTTTCATACAAAAAGTAGCTCAAAGTTCTTTACATACTGAAGAAAATAAAAATAAAAGACAAAATAAGAAATTAAAATAAGACAACATTAGTTAACATAGAAAAGGAGTAAGGTCTGATGGCCAGGGTGGACAGAAAAAACAGAAAAAAAAAACTCTGCAGGGGTTCCAGGCCACGGGACCACCCAGTCCACTCTGTCCCCAATAGATAGATAGATAGATAGATAGATAGATAGATAGATAGATAGATAGATAGATAGATAGATAGATCGATCGATCGATCGATCGATCGATCGATAGATAGATATGAAAGGCACTATATGATAGATAGATAGATAGATAGATAGATAGACAGATAGATAGAGAAATAGACAGATAGATATGTGAAAGGCATTATATAATAGATAGATAGATAGATAGATAATGAAAGGCACTATATAATAGATAGATAGATAGATAGATAGATAGATAGATAGATAGATAGATAGAGAGATAGACAGATAGATAGAGAGATAGATAGATATAAAGAGTGTGATGTGAAGGACATGAAAAGACACATGAAGGAGATGTGAAAGGCACTATATATGAAAGGCACTATATACAACAGAATGATTGGCATAGCCTGTGGAGGGCTGACGCCCTGCCCGAGGTTTGTTTCCTGCCTTGTGCCCTGTGTTGGCTGGGATTGGCTCCAGCAGACCCCCGTGACCCTGTAGTTAGGATAATAGCGGGTTGGACAATGGATGGATGGGTGGATGATTGGTAGAGCCAAGTCAGTAAATTGATGATTTTGAAGTTCATCTGAGGTAAGCCTGGAATCCACAGAGCCGCCTTCTTCCTCCACTCATTTCTCAAGCCCTCACTTTTCTTGCTCCTGTAGCTCCGCTCGTCTTTCCTAATTGAAGCACAACAAGAGTGGAGAAGCAGCGAAGTCTCAAGCCGCACATGGGGGACGAGAGCAGAGCAGAGAGAGCGTCCATATTCCGAGTTCAGTCGTCTCTCTCCTCCAGACTAATAAAGGAATGCGCGGCCCCCACAGCACTCGAGGGGCCCGATCAATAGCTGAGGCGTTGAGTGCGTGCCAGGCCACCGGGGCACCATGAAACTGAAGTGAATGAGTGAGTGAGTGGGGAGACGTGACAGTTGGCCTCTGCAGAAAGTCATGAAAGGCGCTATAAAAACCAAAGCTTGTACCATTAGTGTAGAGCACCCTGGGACAGCGCTTACAGCTGCCTTCCACATCACTCACCTACTTAATCGATGTCGGAATATTTACTGGGGTTTTAACAGTGCAATGATTACATAAAATATGGACTTAAAGATTTACATACCATTATTTAAAAAATGCCAGACCGCGTAAAACTAAGAATGATTCAACACTTAGAATATTTTAAAACTGTGGACACCTTGACTGAGTGAGGTCTGACTAAATCCTTAAGATCTGGACTAAATCTACTGTTAATAAGTTTATTATAGAGTCCTTATTATGATGTCAGTAGAAATTCTTACTTGGATGTGTAAATCAGTCTGAAACACTCGTCACTCTCCGGCACCATGATCAGTGAGTAGAAGGACCTCATCTCCAAACTTGAGTTTACCTCACCATTTTCTAATCCTTCTTATCCATAGAGGGGTCAGGGGGAGAACTGGAGCCCATCTCAGCAAGCATCAGGCACAAGGAAGGATCAGGGTGAAAACAGAGAGAGACACACACACACACACATCACAGGGACCAATTGACTATCACCAGTCCACCTAACCTGCATGCCTTTGGAATATGGAAGGAAAGCAGAGTTTCCACAAAGACACGGGGAGAACATGCAAAGTCCATTAGGGGTCTGATTGCACTCTGAATCCACTCTATAGTGTCTTTCATACATATTATTAAAATGTATCTTAGAGAGTTGAAATAACATCAAAACCAAAGGGCCCTGTTTCATCAGATGTGTGAGGCCAGGAGAAAGCTCTAGAAGAACATCAACTGGCACAGGAGCCTTGGCATCAACTGCCAAGAGAGAGAGAGAGAGAGAGAGACAGAGACAGAGACAGGGGAGAGACAGAGAGAGAGAGAGAGAGAGAGAGACAGAGACAGAGGGAGAGAAACAGAGACAGACAGAGAGAGAGAGAGAGAGAGAGAGACAGAGACAGAGGGAGAGACAGAGAGAGAGAGACAGACAGACAGACAGAGAGAGAGAGAGAGACAGATAGAGACAGAGGGAGAGAAACAGAGAGAGAGAGAGAGAGAGAGAGACAGACAGACAGACAGACAGACAGACAGAGAGAGAGAGAGACAGAGGGAGAGAGAGAGACAGACAGACAGACAGAGAGAGAGAGAGAGAGAGACAGACAGACAGACAGAGAGAGAGAGAGAGAGAGAGAGACAGACAGACAGACAGACAGACAGAGAGAGAGATTCTTTGTACTCGTGCTTTGTGCTTGTGTTAGCTTTTTTGGGGGAATTGTAAATAATAAACACACCATTATTTGAACCCTGGATTCTTCTGGTGTTCATGTTGGGGTTTGGGCTTGCTGATGGCCATCACAAGGTCTACAGAGACTTCATGGCTTGGGATTTATCCTGACATAAATTCACAGGTCCACACGTGCGCCTTCCTCAATGACGTCCAGACAATTCAGTTTGCACCAGGTGGGCTCCAATCAAGTTCTAGAAACATCTCAAGGAGAAGGAAAGCAAACAGGAGGCACCTGAGGCACCAATCTGGAGGGCCACAGCAAAGAGTCTGAAGACGTCTGGGAAGGAGAGATTTCAGTTTTGGATTTTTTAGAAAATTTGGAAAGTTTTGTGTAAACATGCTGTCATCTATGGGGGTCATCTTCTGGGTGAGCATGGGGGTCACCTTCTAAGGACACATTGTGAGTGAGGCTGTGTGAACGAGTGGGCCCTCTGGTGGTCGGGTATCCAGCGCTGTGACCTGCCCCAAGCCTGTGGCTTCCTGGCCAGTGAATTGGATGACGCGGGTTTGAGAAGGTTCTGTAATGTTTTATCTGTTTAGGACCTTGTATGGAATGAGAATTTTGTAGCTGTGCTCAGAATGAAAGACGCTATATGAAGTAATTGACTGGTGGTACAGTTTTGCATCCAGGCACTTTAATATAGAATTCCTTAAAAGGCACTATATAACATAATGAAGGACAATTGATCTTATGTTTCAATGAAAACAATACACATTATGCTGTGCTGTGTGAATCGTGCATTCATCACAGAGCTGGAGATGTTATGGGGGGTAGACACCCTCCCCCCCACTTGCTCATCTGTCTTCTGTAACCCACCTCGTGGCGCAGGGCTCATAATGAAGGAGATCATCACTCTGCCTCTCGGTAGAAGGGGACATGCTACAAATAATCGTCTTCATCCAAATTTGTGACGGACCACCCCTGTTTGGTGCTGTTTGCCCGGCCATCTCTGCTTCCCTTCAGGTGACTGAAGAACAGATAGTGCCTGCCACAGCCTCAAGATTCATGTTGTAGAAGTGAATAATAACACAAACTGGAGCATTAAGCTTTGATATCTGTGTTTGCATATGGAGACCCTCAAGGCTAGCAGCCAGACCCCCGCCGTCCCCCACCACTTGCACCCTTCAGCCTGCATTGCCTTCTCGATCAAGAATTGCTGTTTTTCTTTGCCACATTGCCATGTAGTTTTTGCTCTTCTTTCTTGGCTGAATTTTTTAAACCTTTTTGATGAAATTATTAAACTCTCTTTCAGTGGTCTTGGAGGTCCATGTTACAGTGGCCAATATATAGGGTATAGATGCCTTCTTTTACTTCCAGTCATCATTCTTAATTAAAAAAAAAAAAACTGTTCACAAAAGCAAATTGACAGTCAAGGTATTAGTGCACCCCCAGTGCCCCCACTGCCAGCACTGCCTGTCTCAGTGCCCACTTATCACTTGTGACATGAACTTTGGGTTCCTCCAGCCTGAGACACCCTTCTAACACTGTAGGGTGCTTTAAACCTTTTAAATCCCTTTTCTTAACGTGGGTTTAATGGATTTTTATGGTGCTCTGCACACTCCCACCCCCATCTCCCAGCAGTTGGCACTGCTTTACAACAATCCACCTTAATAAAAGGACAGTTTTCAATATTTCTTTACATCTGTGTTTACATCCAGTTGTTATGTCTCTATCATTCCAACAGATGGCGCATCACAAATATTTGTAGTCACATAATGTATTGTATTTTTCATTCCAACAGAGGGCACATTACAGATATTACTGTAACAGACAAATGCATTGCATTGCATTATCGTTCCAACAGATGGCGCATCACAAATAATCCACAACAATCCACCTTAACAATATTTCTTTACATCTGTGTTTACATCCAGTTGCTATGTCTCTTTCATTCCAATAGATGGTGCATCACAAATATTTACATTATATTTATTATATTATTATATTTTTTATATTTATAACAGACAAATGCATTGCATTGCATTATCATTCCAACAGATGGTGCATTACTAACATCTGTAGTAATGCATTTTATTAGTACACATGCTTGTGATGCACCATCTGTGAAGACTGTTATGGACAGCACTGTAATCCAAAGTGGTCCGAGTGTGAAGCACTCGCAAACGTTGTGATGCAGTTAGGGAGCTCTTGTTAATTTTGAAACTTTTCATAAAACACAATTTTTATAAGTCTAGATGCTTTTACGTAATGTTATAAAACAACATTTTACATTTACAAGACAAGTGACTCTGAACAGGACTACAATGGCCAGATGTATGAAAGTTTTAGGTAGCGTTGTGAAAAGCCCCGAACGGTTCCCTCAAGGATTTGAGGTGTCGTGTGTAGCGACATGAAACATAAAATGAGTGGTACAAGACTCATTGGGGTCATTGGGTGGGGTTGCTTTTGAGGTGGTTTAACTGACCTTTATCAAAACGCCCACATGTTATTAGCACTTTAGGAATACAAAGTGATTTGACAATCCGCTCAATGCCGTCGACTGATTGGACACCGCAGGTCTTGTCCTCGCTATTGACGCTTCGTCTCCTTAATTATTTAATCCGAGATTTTTTTAAACACATTTAGTGTACGGTTTGCGCATGCTCCTTCTGCCTGCTGCCAAACACCGGATCTGGTTAGGTTTTTCAAATCTTTAGCGTCTGCACCGGGAGGCTGTCAAGCGAACGTTTTCATTCCAAAGTGGGACGCGTTGTTCTCCGCTAACGGCAGTTGAAAGAATCGGCGCACTTGAAAGTGCCAGCGAGCGGAGCGCAGCTTGATTTATGCGTAACGCTTTAATGAACGGCGCACATCGACCGCGGGGGAGTGACGGATAGCACAGGAGAGACCCCCATTGCGGGGGCGGCACCGCATTTCAAGGCGCACTTGAGATTTAATCAACTGTTAAACACCGGAAGAATCGCACAGGAGATCCACGGGCACGAGAAAAAAATCGACACTCCGTCTATCAGAACTGAAAGGGAGAGGATTACGTGGGAGTGTTCAGACCCCCCTCGCAATCTGTACGCTTTAACGTGTTGGACATTCAAATTTAAATGGATGCCTTTTTTGTCCATCAATCTACACTCAATAACCCATAATAACAAGGTGAAAAAATGTAGAAATTCATTAGCAAATATAAAGTGAAATCATTCATTCCTGTAAACATTCAGACCCTGGTTGAAGCCCCTTTGGCCGGCAGTTTCCAGTGTTCGTGAGCAAGTCTAGTGATGCACCTACAGTTTTGGGACCCTGAAGCGTGAACTTTAATGGGTCGGTCAGGGGGAGCATCGTATCTTCTTCAATGGGGCTGTTCCAAAGGGTCCGTAACAGCTGAAGTGTGGTGAGCTTAGTGACGCAGGAATGACTGTCGTCACGTCATCCGGGTCGGTGCAACACAATAGTGGCGGTCGAAGGGAGTCCCCTCTGTCTATGTAAGGCACTCTGAGTAGTGAGAAAGGTGCTATATAAATGTATTTAATTATTACTATAATTGAATACAATAGAAGAGAAATCCTTTATTGTCATTGTAAAAAAAAAAACCATACAACGAAATTACGAGCGCCACCTCAACTGGATACCAGAAGCAAACAATGCTGCTATTGTGAAAAAAATACTGCAACACATAACATACACAAGAAGAACAACGTAAAATAATAAAATATAAAAAAAATGTTCTTGCACTAATAGATATTGCACATTTACCAAAGCTTATAGAAAAACATCCATCCATCCCACCGCACTATATCCTAACTACAGGGTCACAGGGGTCTGCTGGAGCCAATCCCAGCCAATACAGGGCGCAAGGCAGGAAACAAACCCCGGGCAGGGTGCCAGCCCACCACAGGGCACAAACACCAGGGACAATTTAGAATCGCCAGTGCACCTAACCTGCATGCCCTTGGACTGTGGGAGGAAACCGGAGCACCTGGAGGGATCCCACACAGACACGGGAAGAACATGCAAACTCCACGCAGGGAGGACCCGGGAAGCGAACCCAGGTCTCCTTACTGCGAGGCAGCAGTGTTGCCCACTGCGCCACCATGCAGAAAAACAGTACATGTAAAATATATACTTAAAATGCGCATGAGATAAGAATGATAAAGATGAGATATGACAAATGTAAGATATAAGATAAAGATAAGATAAGATACGAGATAAGAAAGAGATCAAATGAAACCAGTAGTAATACAATAAATAATCCCATTCTGCTAGGGTGTCGCTGCATGTGAGGAGCGCCAGAATGTGTCTATTTTGCCAGCAATGACCAAAAAATGATTTAACCACTAATTTGTTCATTTTTCTTCAAAGTATTTATGGCCATTGGAAAGAAACTGTTTCTGAATCTTAAAGATGTGTAACGCCGACCGGAGGGCAGCAGCTCAAACAGGTGCTGGCGAGCGTGTGAAGGGTCCTTAATGACGTTTGTGGCTCTGGTGAGACATCGGGAGCAGACAAACATCCAACACGGAGGGCAGAAAGCAGCCTGGGATTCTTTGTGCTGAGTTTTTGACTCTCTGGAGAGCCTTCTCGTCTTTTGCGGTGCGCCGGGTCTACCACACATGCTCTCGGTGGTTGAACGATGAAAAGCCACCGATAGTTTTTGTTTTTCTGTTGCGCTTTTTTGACCATTGCTGTGATGTTCTCAGACCAGGTAAGGTTTCCTGAGCTACAGGTTCCCAGGAATTTGAAGGTCCATCCTCATGTCAGAGTATTAATAGAACGTCACGTTGAGTGACGTAACGTAATGTCGTGAAACCCACTTAAGGTCACCAGAGCCCAGCCTGGCCACCTCAGTCACCAGGTGTGCCACCAGTCTTGTCCAGGACCTCCACTATACAACACGCTAACATGCATTGTTGGGTTTATGTCAGAGTTACATTCAATGGAGGTGGATGAATTGGTGACTTTAAATCCAAGTGGGCAGGCGTCCAAAGTCTGGAATAAGACCCTCACAGGCTTCTTGGTGGCTCAGCTTCTTGACAGAGAGTTGATCCGACTTTTAACAATGCAGCACATGGTAACGGGTGTTTTAATACAATGCCATATTTCTCATCTGTCATTTTGGTGTTAAGAGTCACCCCTGATCATTTCAGGTTATGGATACTCGATCGTTTCCATGAGTAGGGGTCGTCATTTCATCAAGCGGATACTACATCATTCCATCAGTTCATCAAGTGAGATGGGGTACGCCATTGAGTAGGGGAGGTGGGGTCTTAGTGAAAAGGCACCTTGCCCAGGAGTACCCCAATGGCAGATCCGCCCCATTCCCACCTTGTCTCCAGTGCTGCCTTATACGCTCCCCCATAGTGGGATGCGCAGGTCAGATGGATGGATGTGTTTGATTCCCACCAACCCCCCCTACCCGCTCTTCCACCACCATTTCAGTCCCCAGACCCTGGCGCTGGTGGCAGAGTTTCATGTTTTTTTTTTTTCCTTCAGGTCTTTCATTATTTAAAATGGTGTACACCAAACCCCCCTGATAGTTACGCTCTGATTGCTTTTTGCAGAAAGACCCCCACTTCAGATGACTGGACAGCTTTTCCAATCAATCGGTGGGTTGAAAGAAAACAAAGTGAAAGTTAGTTAAAGGAAAACTAAATGAATTCATTAGCGGGCGAGTAACGGCCTTATCTTTCATTAGGCGCTAACGAGGCCGGGGAGCTGAATCGATAAAGGGAGACAGTGAAAAACGGGCTGGAGGACACAGCAGCTGGGCAGCAGATAACGGGCACTTGGAGGAGCATCTCCTCTCGGCGGGATGGGGGGGCTCTGAGTCACTGACCTGAACCCCCCACCCCAACATCCACGTCATTCTAAGTCCTGGAGCTTCCTCTCGATGCAGCTGCTGTTTTTTTGGTGCTGCCTGTAGGGGGCAGCGGGCCGACTGCTCAACCCAGCATCCTCTGGGCTATATCTATCCATCCATCCATTTTCTAACCCGCTGAATCCAAATACAGGGTCACGGGGATCTGCTGGAGCCAATCCCAGCCAACACAGGGCACAAGGCAGGAACCAATCCTGGGCAGGGTGCCAACCCACCACAGGACACCTCTGGGCTATATGCTATACAAAATGGACGCCTTCAGATAGAGTCCCCTAAGTCCAGTTCATAAGACCTCTGTGACTTGTCCCAGGAGTGGGAACAAGCCAAGCTGGAATATGAGGGGTCTAGAGTGGTGTACATTTTTAGGGTTTCCTTAATACCAATAGCAATATAGCGCCTTACACTACCGATTGTTTAAATGAGTGTGGGCACTAACTGTCCTCCTCTTGGTCGTAATCAGCAGGCTCTTCGTGTTCCTGGATGGGCTGCAGCCTGCTCACCAGTTATGAAGATGCACACCACATATGTTACAGTAGACTCGTTGAATGGGTGTCTGTGGCCATGCTGAGGGGTTTCTATGAGAGGCATCTGACGACCATGACATTTAGGAGGAGATGTGGCTTAGGGGCTGATGGTGTCACCCATTAGGCTATGTGGGGCCCACAAGGAGCCTGCCAACACGGCCCCCATGGACTAAATCGCTAACATGATCTTCACTAACTCAGGGTGAATAAATGGAGTCAAAGTCTACAGTGGAGGAACCTCTAGTGGAGTTCTCTGGGTTTCTAATTCCTCATCCATTAAGCCAGGCATGTTATTCAAAAGGGGGGCATACTACACAGACAAGGATGACTGAGATGATAGATCAGATAAAAATATTGAAGAACCTTGGACTGGGAGCCCCGCTGACACCCTGAATCATTTGTTGGCTGAGGCACCAGATCCTGACTTACCCACAAGTCCTTGCAGCTTCCTCTAATGGCTCACTTGGCTCAGAATTTACTGGAACCTCCAGGTTTCCAGTTATTTTACTCACTGGGATATGTGGGCACCCATACTGAGTGACCTCCAAGATTTATTAACCTAAAGGGTTGCATAGACCCCTCTAATGGTAGACTTGGCTCAGGGGCGCAGAGTAAAAAGAACTGAGGAGTTCCAGTCCTCCACCTTTTAGGCTATAAGGCGTACCCTGATGGGCTCAGTGAAGTGGTGAGGGCTGAACTGAGAGCCCACCTGAGCCATGGGCCTCCTGATTTGTGCACAGGCTGGAAGCATCACCTTTTCTAAAAGGCTACATGGTGTCCCCTGAGTTTGGTGACAAACTGAGAAGTGAAATGAGACCCGCCAAGAGCCAGGGACTGAAATGGTGTCATCTGAAAGTCATTCTGAGGACATGCTGGGAACAGAACTGCCATTCTCTCCCAGCCACCAGACCACACGGCTTCCTCTGAATAATCACTTCTCTCAAGGAAATGGGCTTCAAGTCCTTATCCTTCTGGTCCAGATTGCCTCCCCACTGATCCTCGAGGACCAAGGAACGTAAAAGGCGTACCCTTTGGGACAATAAGGCCTACTCTGACTGGCCTGGTGAGACTTGGTGAAGTTACAATGTGGTTATAAAATATTTATATTTACATGTTTATATTTTTTATATATTTATATTTACATTGTCAAATGAACTGGCAAATGCCACAGAAAAGGTTTGGGGCAGCCATTCATTTACTTGTAATCAGGCTGCAAAGAGAGCAATTAAATGCAAGATTTTACAGATCCAAGTCCAAAACAGAACTGACTGGATGGAACAAAATGGCGGTTTTATGGTTAGGATTAGGAAGTGAGGTCAGTAGAGTGGGAACTGGAAATGAGGTCATTGGGACCCAGAATCAGAAGTGACATCATTGGGTCCAGAAACAGGAAGTGACATCATTGAGCCCAGAACAAGAAGTTACATCATTGGCCCTGAAACCCGGAAGTGACCTCATTAGGGCCTGGAAACTGAAGTGACATCATTAGACCTGAAAAAACCCACCACCCTGGCACTGGAAATGATGTCACTAGGGCCTGGAACTGGAGGTGACATCATTGAGCCCAGAACAGGAAGTGACATCATTGGGCCTGGAACCGGAAGTGACATCATTGGGTCTGGAACAGAAAGTGACATCATTGAGCCCAGAACAGGAAGTTACATCATTGGGCCTGAAACCAACAGTGATATCATTGGGCTCGGAACTGGAAGTGACATAATTGGAGCCTGGAAACTGAAGTGATGACATTGGGCCCAAAAAAACCCACCTCCTTGGCACCGGAAGTGATGTGATTGGGACCCAGAGCCGGAAGTGACATAATTGGGCCTGAATGCGAAAGTGACATCATTGGGCCTGGGACCGGAAGTGACATAACTGAGGTCCAGAAACTGAAGTGATGTCATTGGGCCCAATAAAAACCACCACTCTGGCACCAGAAGTGACATCATTGGGGCCCAGAAACCGGAAGAGACATCATTGGGTCCGAGCCCCACAGGGAAACAGAAGTGATATCATTGGGGGTGAAAAACGGAAGTGACGTTATTGGGGCCCAGAAACTGAAGTGATGTCATCAGGGCATGGTAGAATTTCCCGTAACTGGTCTGAAGAGGAAAGAGAAAAAGGGTCAGTACACTTCGACACCCCCTGGTCTGGTGTGGAATTGCCCTCATTTGAGCCCTTTAGCTGCCTTCCATGCATACGTGTGTGACAGCATTTAAGACTTTTTTTCAAAGCTCTCATTTTTGCATTTTTGGACATTTTGAATTTTAACCTCCTTAGTGTTACATTTGTTCTTGATGAGACGTGTCAAAAAGCATTGCAGTTCTTGGCTAGAAAAATGACGTCTTTATTAAATCTGATCTTTCCTACTGTAAAACGTGCAAAACACCAAAAGTACAAAGTCAGAAGTATAGAAAGTATAATAATGCAAATACACAATCTAACGTCACAGTCGGGACAATAGTAGTCTGATTCCTTGTGGATTTTCTTTCCAGACTGATCAGCTTTTGAACAGCACACTGCACATGTGCGACTGACACGAGCGACGTTTTCGGATTCATCAGATTCCCTTTTGATTTCACTGTGCGTTTCAGTTTCACTGCCTGACAACACATTCACTTCGTCATCGCTGCTCGTATCTCTGTCAAGAGCTCGCAACACCTAGGCTGCTGAGAAATGTTTCTTACGAGATGCCATTGTGAGGCTAGCAGTAGATGTGTCTGCACCGTTGCCCGGGTAACACTTACATAAGACACGCCTCTGTTGTTTCTAGAGTAACGCTTGGCACGAACACTGCTGGCACTTTTACAGCCCGAGTAATCCTCGGACCCAACGCTTACGTGAGACACATCTATACAGTTGCCCGAGTGATACTCTGGTCTAACGTTAAGGAGGTTATAAGGAACCGTTTGCTATTATTATTCAATTGAAACCTAGCAGTTAGAATTAATTCTAAGTTATTATTTTTTGTATTTCTTTTTTTGTTTTTCTTAGAAAACAAGAGAGGAGCTGTGGTATTGTATGAGGAAGTCGGGAGTGGCAGAGAAGTATGTAAGAGTTGTACAGGATATGAATGAGGGAAGTGTGACCGTGGTGAGGTCTGTGGAAGGAGTGACGGAGGTGGGATTACATCAGGGATCAGCTCTGAGCCCTTTCTTATCTCCAATGGTGATGGACAGGCTGACAGACGAGATCAGACAGGACTCCCCGTGGACTGTGATGTTTGCTGATGGCATTGTGATCCACAGCGATAGTAGGGAGCAGGTTGAGGAGACCCAAGAGAGGAGAAGAATGAAGGTCAGTAGGACCACCAAGACAGAATACATGTGTGTGAATGAGAGGGAGGTCAGTGGAGTGGTGAGGATGAGGGGAGTAGAGTTGGTGAAGGTGGATGAGTTTAAATACTTGGGATCAACAGTACAGAGTAATGGGGATTGAGGAAGAGAAGTGAAGAAGAGAGTGTAGGCAGGGTGGAGTGGGTGAAGAAGAGTGTCAGGAGGGATTTATGACAGACAGATACCAGTAAGGGTGAAAGCGAAGGTCTACAGGGTGGTAGTGAGAACAGCTGTGTTATATGGATTGGAGACGGTGGCACTGACCAGAAAGCAGGAGACAGAGCTGGAGGTGGCAGAGTTAAAGATGCTAAGATTTGCATTGGGCGTGACAAGGATGAACAGGATTAGAAATGAGGACATTAGAGGGTCAGCTCAGGTGGGACAGTTGGGGGACAAAGTCAGAGAGGTGAGATCGTGTTGGTTTGGACATGTGCAGAGGAGAGATGCTGGGTATGTTGGGAGAAGGATGATCAGGATAGAGCTGCCAGGCAAGAGGAGAAGAGGAAGGCCTAAGAGAAGGTTTATGGATGTGCTGGGAGAGGACATGCAGGTGATGGGTGTGACAGAGCAAGATGACGAGGACAGGAAGAGATGGAAGAGGATGATCTGCTGTGGTGACCTCTAACGGAAGAAGCCAAAAGAAGAAGATTTTTTTGCTTTTCTTGTGGGCGCAGCCATTTTGAGAGTGCTGTTGTCCGTCCGCTCCTCCATCCCATCCTTGTATTGTTTTGCCTACTTCACTGCCCGACTTCTCCCATATGATGCCACCTTGTTTTCCTCCAATGCAAGACCAAAGGGGTTTGAAGCATTGTGAGCATTCAAATCATCAAAGACAGACCTATCGCCCCACTGTTTGGACTAAGGGAAGCTCCTAACAGTGCCGATGGGACAGTAGTTGACACCACTGGAGCTGATTCAGTTAACATCAGCCAAGTGTCTTGAAGCAGGTCCTCAGATGAGCTGTTCCATCTCTTGCCTGCACGTGTGCTCTTCTGTTTGTATGGCCGAGTGATTGGATTTCTTGTATTGGGAATTTGATTCGTTTTCACATACGCCTTGGGGTCAGAGTGCCGGGTCAGCCATTGTACGGCGCCCCTGGAGTAATTGCAGGTTAAGGGCCCAACAGAGTAGGATCCCCTTTGACAGTAAAGGGGACTGGAAGCGGCAACCTTCCGAAAAATCGGCACAGATCCCTAGAAATGGCTTTGCCGGCTCTCTCTCAGTGTGTGTAGCCATGATCCAAAGTTCTCTCCACTCTGGTGGTGGGTGAAGGTTGGGTGAAGTCCTTGTTGAAGTTCTTAGCCCCCCATCAGCACAGCGTCTGGACAATTCTGATGGTTCTGCATTGGTGTCCACCCCCTTAATGTGAACAGCCGTGATGACGACTACACTGACTTCCTGGGGACGCTAGAAGGGACGACATAAAACAGAAAGAAACTCAACGTCCAATGAGCAGAAGCAGGAAAGAGTCTTCATGTTCCCTGGATTACACCCCCTGTCGTTTGTAAAAAGGCCCGCGCCGTCGCCTCTCAGTTTCCCACGTTTCTTTATTCTGTCTTCTCAACAGACAGAGAAGAATTCATCCGGAGAGATGATCTGTGTTGTCAGATGCAGGACATCGCAGTCCTGTAGCCTTCGGTGACACGAGACTCTGGCCTGCCGCTCGTCTAGCTTGTCGTCCAGGGACGTTCAGCAGAGTGCGGGCCAGAGAGACGTCAGGCCAGCTGTTCACACAAATCTCCGCGCACTTGAAAGCTCTTCATAGCACCATTAAGATTAGAGGCCGTGAAGTGTCAGAGTGTGTTAAACGCTCGATAGGAAGCCAAGCTTTTTCTGTGAAATTGACAAACAAAAAGAGGCACCAAAATAGCCTTCCTCTCTCCTCGTTAACATACCTGAGTGAACGCCGATCGATTCATAACCTCTGCTGTACAAAGATTGCATTGATCCTGCCTGACTGTCACTAAAGAGCAGAGTCTCCCTGGCGGGCACATTTAGCGCTGCTGAGGTCCCCCTGCACACTGGCATCTGGGTTCAAGATTCACCTGCCACATCATTCCCACTTTGAATCACTGAGGGTCCAAGGAGCTGGGCATCAAGAGGGGGCTCTGATAAAGCAATCGTGCCTCTAGAATGCTGCCGCCAAAGCCACCACCATTACCATACGCGCTTTGACTGGGCTTCTGCTGAGAGCAGCTGGCTTCGAGCTCGAGGGACCGACGTTCACATCCCGTTAGGCTGGTGACTCTAAACTGGACAGATGTTGAGGTGGATGTGGGATCGGCTGTGACGGAAAGTGACAACCCTGTGCTGAACGTGTGTAAGGAAGAAGCCAACCCTGAACAAATCAGGTTAAAAAAATGGAAGGATGAACACTTGTGAGAGTCTGATCAGGACTTGGAAATGAATATAAATGTTATAAGTGTAACACACATTTGTAGGCAGACATGAATGGGGCTATAAAAAATAACAAAAGATGGACGGCAATAGATATGAAAGGTACCATATAATAGATAGATAGATAGATAGATAGATAGATAGATAGATAGATAGATAGATAGATAGATAGATAGATAGATAGATAGATAGATAGATAGATACATAGATATGAAAGACACAGTATAATGATAGATAGATAGATAGATAGATAGATAGATAGATAGATAGATAGATAGATAGATAGATAGATAGATAGATAGATGTGAAAGGCACTATATAATAGATAGATAGATAGATAGATAGATAGATAGATAGATAGATAGATAGATAGATAGATAGATAGATATGAAAGACACAGTATAATGATAGATAGATAGATAGATAGATAGATAGCATAGTTGTCAGGACTAGATAGATAGATAGATAGATAGATAGATAGATAGATAGATAGATAGATAGATAGATAGATAGATAGACATAAAAGGCACTATAAGATAGATAGATAGATAGATAGATAGATAGATAGATAGATAGATAGATAGACATAAAAGGCACTATAAGATAGATAGATAGATAGATAGATAGATAGATAGATAGATAGATAGATAGATAGATAGATAGACAGATAGACAGATAGATAGATAGATAGATAGATAGATAGATAGATAGATAGATTTACCGGTGTGGACTGAGCCTCGGACACAGACAGGTAGACATGTTACTAATCACCACCACACGTTTATTTACAACTAATATTTACAAGTCTCAGGTGCCACACAACCCACAGACTCCCCCAAAGTCCAGGCCAACACCACACTATGCCTCTTCTTCAGGCCGCCTCCTTCTCTCTCCTCCAGACTTTGTGCTCTTCCACCCGACTCTAGCCCTGAATGAAGAGAGGCGACCCCTTTTATGTCCCCCCGGATGAGCTCCAGGTGTGCTCCAGCACTCTTCAATCCCAGGAAGCACTCCGGGTGTCACTGCTCCTCTTCCCCCCAGCACTTCCTGGTGTGGCATTGGGGCGCCCCCTGGCGGTGACCAAGGGCCCCTACAGGGTTGAGCTTCAAATCTCTGCCCCCTGGCCCCCAAAGCAACCAGGGCAGTCGCCCCGTCGTGGTCTGGAGGAGGCGCAAGCCCTCCTCCGGTCCTCCTGGGCGTCCCGGCTGGGTACCACCCCCAGCCACGTGCCACACTGGATTGAGCTTTATTTACTTTGAGGTTTGTCTTTTTGGCACATTCTTTTGTTTATTTCCTCCTTCTGTTTCTCTGTATATTTAATACATATTTGTATAATGAAGAACAGTGCTTTGTTACTGTGGGCTAGGGTCTTACAGTATTTCCCTGACCCTTTCTCACTCTCCAGATATTAAAGCTCGGTGTCCTGCTTGTTGAGTTTGGAGTAAAGTTATGTTGGATTTTTCTGAGCCTCAGTGGAGACTTGAGGCCTAATTTTCTGAGGCAAAGCCCCAGTTTTGAGTTTTGAGAATCAGGCGACTCTCTACAGGCTGATTATTGTGGATTCAGAAAGTGAGCTTCAGAATGACGCTCTGTGCTTAGGAACACTATATATATATATATTTTTTTTTTTTTGACTATAAGCTTTGGTTAGTATTTTGATTTTTGCTTCTCTTGATACTTTCAGTTTTGACATTACAAATTTATTTTATGTTAAATTTCTTTCTTTATTTCCTCGTCAATTTACTTTTTGTTCTAGCATTATTATAACATCTTTGACATATGAATTATTAATACATTTAAATAAACCATGTTTTACATCATAAACCTCAAATGATTTTGAGGTTTCTAGAAAAAAAGAGGCATTAGGCATAGTCGGCAGGATCTGCAAACAGGAGATCGAGTTTATTGGACTTTGCTGAGCACTCCCAAGAGTTTGCTCTTTTCTGCTCACTATCAGTTATAAATTATTTTCACGCAATCCATGTTGTGACAAACAGACAGGAAGATAACATTTATTTAGGAAAAAAGGCAGAGAATAATAATAATAATAATAAAATAACAATAATAACAATTCTTTACATTTATACAGCACTTTACTTACTGCTCCAAGTGCTTTTCATAGTGAGTGCTGGCAGTCATTTTCTTTTTTTTGTGCCAGAACGCTGACCACACATTAGCTGTTAGGTGGTGAAGTGGTGAGAGAGATAGCCAATCAGAGAGAGGGGATGGTTAGGGGGCCAAGCTGATGAGGTCGTGGTGGACATGGTTGGATACACCAGGATATCGGGATACACCCCACTCTTTAGAAGGATGCCTAGGGGTCTTTAATGACCACAGAGAGTCAGGACCTCGGTCTTACATCTCCTCCGAAGGTCAGTGCCATTTGTACAACACAGTGTCCCCGTCACTGCACTGGTGGCATTGGGATCCACATTCAGACCACAGGGCAAGTGCCCCCTGCTGGCCTCACCACCAACACCTTTCCCAGCAGTATGCCAAGCTTTTCCTGTTTGGTCTCCCATCCAAGTAATGGCCCGGCCCGACCGTACTGACCCTCAGGTGGGTGACCTCTTCTGAAGTGCAGGTGGTGTGGCTGATGTGTGCCACGCATGCGACTCCAATGTGCTGTGAAGATGGCCTTGTTATAAATTATCTTAGCCGTATCTGATAGAGTTGCAAATGGCATACAGGACCAGCATAACCAGCCGGGCCAATCAGTGAGCAACATGGGAGCAGGAATTAATTAACTATTGATCGGGTTACGTTACAATTTGTTTTTTTTTCCTTCTTTTTCTCTTACAATGCATTTGATATCAAGTCATTACCTCCCTAATGAACACCTGCATGAGGAAAATAATGAAATATTGACGCTCCAGGGGAGCCAGGCTAAATTAACACTTGCAGTGCCAGTTTTTTGAGCCGGGTTTGGGTGATGCCACCCCGGAGGTGCTTGTACTTTTTACGCTAAACAATGCAAAGTTGTGACCGGGTCATTCGCCTAATTACTTAATTAGTTAATTAAATGTACACATCCCTTTTTCTAACCTACTGAAGGCTCTTTCCATAGGCCAGTGGTTCTCAAACTGCGGGGCGGGCCCCCCTAGGGTGGCACGAAGTAACAAAAAGAGGGGCGCGAAGATGTGAACAAAAGAACACAAGAATCCATCCATCCATCCATTTTCCAACCCGCTGAATCCGAACACAGGGTCACGGGGGTTTGCTGGAGCCAATCCTAGCCAACACAGGGCACAAGGCAGGAACCAATCCTGGGCAGGGTGCCAACCCACCGCAGAACACAAGAATCAAAGATATGAAAAATAGATCTATTGAAACCAAAATAAATTAACTTAAACTACATTCTGATACTAGAAAAATAAATATGGAGTTAGATAAATGTCGATAAAAGTTAAGTAGGGATAATAAAACATGCATCTATGATATATCATTAATTAAAAAAGAACAAATTGGTATTAGTGGGCTCCTTTCAAAAAAACGTTAGGGGGGCGCGATTAAAACTGTTATGAAAACTCGGGTCGCAAATACTTAAAGGTTGAGAAACGCTGGCACAGGCAGTGGGGAGCCACGTCAAGCACCACCAACTGCGACTGCAGCCATTCTTGCGCCAGTAGACACTTTAGCTGTAAGGTGAGAGATAGTTAGCCAGTATGGGACAGGGGATGATCAGGGGGACAGAATGGACAATGTCATGGTGGGCGCTTGAGCCAGGACATCGTGAAATACCCTCATCTACTTGAAAGATGGCCAGCGACATTTTTTTATGATCGCAGGACTTTATTTTTACATCTCATCTGAAGAACAGAGAAGAAAAGATGTGGCAAGGCGTTAGTCCTGGGGGTCAGTCAGCCATTGTCCATCCTGCTATATCCTAACTACAGGGTCACGGGGGTCTGCTGGAGCCAATCCCAGCCAACACAGGGCGCAAGGCAGGAAACAAACCCCAGGCAGGGTGCCAGCCCACCGCAGAGTCCTGGGGGTGAATCGTTAGGAATGTTTTAATCCAATTACTGTAGGATTATGGAGGACAAAGCCGATCCGGACAGCATCCGGCGTACTGACAGGACCAACTATGGAAGTGGAGCCACTCTGCTACCAGTTGGGTAAATCAGTGACTGTTAAGCTGAGATTAAACGTTGTTATTTAATACATTTGAAAAAAGAAAAAAAAAAGAAAAGAAAAAGACAATCGATCTTGTGGATGTTAATTTAAATAAAGGTCAAGTGTGAAGAAGGTTAGAGACTGCTCCGGAAATCAGGGTCAGTGTACTGCTAAAGAAGGCAATCGTGAACAAGAAAAAAAATAAAGCGTCGTGGAGGAACTGGAAAGCTTAATGTATTAACTGATTTTGGAGACGTCACTGGTATGTTAAAAATCCCCTCATTTAATGTGAAACGTTTCTGACGTATTTATGTAAAAGGTTAAGTAAGTTAAGTTAGTGCACGATATCGCACAAACGTGTTTATTTTTAGTAAGTAGCGAATGTTCCAAATAAGGATGGAGTGTACGTATATACGGGTGGCACGGTGGCGCGGTGTTAGCGCTGCTGCCTCACAGTTAGGAGACTCAGGTTCGCTTCCCGGGTCCTCCCTGCCTGGAGTTTGCATGTTCTCCCCGTGTCTGTGTGGGTTTCCTCCGGGTACAAAGACATGCAGGTAAGGTGCATTGGCGAGCCTGTTTGCCCTGTGGTGGGCTGGCGCCCTGCCTGGGGTTTGTTCCTGCCTTGTGTTAAACTAGGATTGGCTCCAGCAGACCATCGTGACCCTGTGTTAGGATATAGCGGGTTGGACACTGACTGACTGTTATTTTTGATTATTGACATTGACAGCAGGTAACCTCAGGATGGGGTAACAGGGCTTGTTTTAACTTTGTATCCATCTATCCATTATCCAACCTGCTACATCGTAACTAAGGGGTCACGGGGGTCTGCTGGAGCCAATCCCAGCCAACAAAGGGCGCAAGGCAGGAAACAAACCCCGGGAAGGGCGCCAGCCCTCCCTATTCGCCCGATTTAGCTCCCTGTGATTCTTACTTGTTCCCAAAAATCAAAAGTGACCCGAAGGGAACACATTTTTCTTCAATGGATAAAGTGAAGCCTGTTGAAGAGCCTCAAGCAAGAAGACTTCCAGCACGGTTTCAATCAATGGAAGATACGTATGGAGCGCTGAGGTTTAGGTTTAGCCACACGACTGACCAAAGTGCTGTACATTTAGAAACGTCAACATAAAATAGAAATATACGATTTAGCCAAAAGAAGCACAGCATAAACATATAAAATTAATTTGTATAAATATATCTACACATACACACATCTAGGTAGGCAAAATAAAGCCTAGTAAGCCAGAGAAAACAGATGTGTTTTTAAAATAGATTTAAAAATAGTCAGACTAGGAGCCATTCGGATTTCAATAGGCAGATCATTCCAAAGACGAGGCCCAATTACCGAGAAAGCACGGTCACCTCTACGCTTGAGTCTGGAGTGTGGAATTAAAAGAAGGTTCTGATCACCGGATCTCAAACTTCCCTGTGGGGTATATTGGTGAAGCAATTCAGATAAATAGATGGGTGCTTGTTGGTGTAGTGTATTAAAAACAAATAATAAGATTTTAAAATGTATTCTGAATTGAACAGGCAACCAATGAAGGGACTTCAGAAGCGGAGTCACATGATGCATTTTTTTCTTTTTTAAAAGAAATTTAGCAGCTGCGTTCTGGACCAATTGAAGACGGGCAATTTGGGATTTAGAGATGCCATAATAAAGAGAGTTGCAATAGTCGAGGCGAGATGTAATAAAAGCATGTATGGCCATCTCCAGGGTCTTGTCAGTGAGATAAGGTTTAATTTTTGCAAGCGTGAGAAGCTGATAACAGCTAGATCCGATCACGGCAGAGACTTGTTTGTCAAGTTTTAATGAGTCATCTAACAGGACACCCAGATTCCGAACCTGTGAAGACCTGAAAGCTGATAAAGGTCCATCCATCCATTTTCTAACCCGCTGAATCCGAATACAGGGTCACGGGGGTCTGCTGGAGCCAATCCCAGCCAACACAGGGCACAAGGCAGGAACCAATCCTGGGCAGGGTGCCAACCCACCGCAGGACACACACAAACACACCCACACGCCAAGCACACACTAGGGCCAATTTAGAATCGCCAATCCACCTAACCTGCATGTCTTTGGATTGTGGGAGGAAACAGGAGCGCCCGGAGGAAACCCACGCAGACACGGGGAGAACATGCAAACTCCACGCAGGGAGAACCCGGGAAGCGAACCCGGGTCTCCTAACTGCGAGGCAGCAGCGCTACCACTGCGCCACCGTGCCGCCCCGCTGATAAAGGTCCCAGGTCAAATTCCGGGGCCTTCATATGTTCAGAAGGGCCGAAGACTATCACCTCAGTCTTCTCTTCATTTAAAGATAAGAAGTTTTGGGATAGCCAAGATTTAACTTCATCTAAACAAGATAACAAGGCATTCATAGCCAGGGGATCATTTTTCTTAAAAGGTAAATAAATTTGTGTGTCATCAGCATAAAGGTGAAATGATACCCCATGTTTTCTAAAAATAGAGCCTAGAGGTAGCATATACAGAGAAAATAAAGTGGGAGACAACACAGAGCCTTGAGGAAGACCACAGGAGAGAGAGGACGTCGAGGAGGAGAAGTCTCCTAGCCTAACCACGTATTTCCTATCAGATAAAAATGACTGAAACCATTTTAAAACTGTGCCAGAAAGACCCACCCAGGACTCTAGTCTATTCAGTAATATCGAATGATTAATAGTGTCGAAAGCAGCTGATAAATCTAATAGAACAAGGACCACAGAATCCCCCGTATCAGTGGCTAAAAAGATGTCATTTAACACCCTCAAGAGGGCTGATTCCGTACTGTGGGCCGCCTTGAAACCAGATTGAAAATGCTCAAACAAACTGGTTAAAGCAAGAAAAGATTGAAGTTGGAAAAACACAATCTTTTCCAAAACCTTAGAAAGAAACAGTAGGACCGAGATAGGGCGATAGTTTTATAAAACTGACAAATCGAATGAAGGCTTCTTGAGGAGGGGAGTAACAGTAGCCACTTTCAAATTAGAAGGAACCACACCACGCTGTGGAGATCAGGAGGGGGAGTACAGAGAAGGTGACAATGTTTAGAAGGCTGTAATTCATCAATAAATATTTTTTTTTTTTTACCAATCCAGTCATATTTGTGTCTCACCTCATAAGCAATCAAGTAGTGCGGTAGACAGTAGGACTTTAGGGGCTTTCAAAACTCGACTTTCTTGGAAGAAATAAGTGGACAGGACTGGCGAGCTTTGTTGGTCTCAATGGCCTGTTCTCGTCTCGATTGTTCTAATGTCCTTTACAGTAAACGCGTCTGACAAAACTCCAAGCAGATCAATGGAGATTCTCGCATCTGTGCAGAAATCTTCTGAAGCTCTGTTCGAGTGACCATTGGGTTCCTTGGTCACCTCCCTGATCAAGGCCTTTCATTGCCCAGCTGCCAACTCGGTGGTTTCCGACTTCCTTCAGTTCACGATTCTTGAGGCCACTGTGCTCCCGGGAACACTCAAAGCTTTAGAAGACATTTTGTCCCCTTGTCCTGATCTGTGCCTCACCATCATTTTATCATTGAGGTCAACAAAGAGTTTCTTGGACATCATGGCTTGTTTTTTTTTTTCATCCAGACATGCAGTGTGAAGTCTTCCTCCTGCTCTCAGACTCCTTTAAATGCCTATTGGAAAACTTTTCCTTAAGAGTGACTGCCG